>NW_026063254.1:333137-666274 GCF_024362695.1 Pectinophora gossypiella | reverse complement strand
TCTGTCTGTCTGTCTGTCTGTCTGTCTGTCTGTCTGTCTGTCTGTCTGTCTGTCTGTCTGTCTGTCTGTCTGTCTGTCTTTCTGTCTGTCTGTCTGTCTGTCTGTCTGTCTGTCTGTCTGTCTGTCTGTCTGTCTGTCTGTCTGTCTGTCTGTCTGTCTGTCTGTCTGTCTGTCTGTCTGTCTGTCTGTCTGTCTGTCTGTCTGTCTGTCTGTCTGTCTGTCTGTCTGTCTGTCTGTCTGTCTGTCTGTCTGTCTGTCTGTCTGTCTGTCTGTCTGTCTGTCTGTCTGTCTGTCTGTCTGTCTGTCTGTCTGTCTGTCTGTCTGTCTGTCTGTCTGTCTGTCTGTCTGTCTGTCTGTCTGTCTGTCTGTCTGTCTGTCTGTCTGTCTGTCTGTCTGTCTGTCTGTCTGTCTGTCTGTCTGTCTGTCTGTCTGTCTGTCTGTCTGTCTGTCTGTCTGTCTGTCTGTCTGTCTGTCTGTCTGTCTGTCTGTCTGTCTGTCTGTCTGTCTGTCTGTCTGTCTGTCTGTCTGTCTGTCTGTCTGTCTGTCTGTCTGTCTGTCTGTCTGTCTGTCTGTCTGTCTGTCTGTCTGTCTGTCTGTCTGTCTGTCTGTCTGTCTGTCTGTCTGTCTGTCTGTCTGTCTGTCTGTCTGTCTGTCTGTCTGTCTGTCTGTCTGTCTGTCTGTCTGTCTGTCTGTCTGTCTGTCTGTCTGTCTGTCTGTCTGTCTGTCTGTCTGTCTGTCTGTCTGTCTGTCTGTCTGTCTGTCTGTCTGTCTGTCTGTCTGTCTGTCTGTCTGTCTGTCTGTCTGTCTGTCTGTCTGTCTGTCTGTCTGTCTGTCTGTCTGTCTGTCTGTCTGTCTGTCTGTCTGTCTGTCTGTCTGTCTGTCTGTCTGTCTGTCTGTCTGTCTGTCTGTCTGTCTGTCTGTCTGTCTGTCTGTCTGTCTGTCTGTCTGTCTGTCTGTCTGTCTGTCTGTCTGTCTGTCTGTCTGTCTGTCTGTCTGTCTGTCTGTCTGTCTGTCTGTCTGTCTGTCTGTCTGTCTGTCTGTCTGTCTGTCTGTCTGTCTGTCTGTCTGTCTGTCTGTCTGTCTGTCTGTCTGTCTGTCTGTCTGTCTGTCTGTCTGTCTGTCTGTCTGTCTGTCTGTCTGTCTGTCTGTCTGTCTGTCTGTCTGTCTGTCTGTCTGTCTGTCTGTCTGTCTGTCTGTCTGTCTGTCTGTCTGTCTGTCTGTCTGTCTGTCTGTCTGTCTGTCTGTCTGTCTGTCTGTCTGTCTGTCTGTCTGTCTGTCTGTCTGTCTGTCTGTCTGTCTGTCTGTCTGTCTGTCTGTCTGTCTGTCTGTCTGTCTGTCTGTCTGTCTGTCTGTCTGTCTGTCTGTCTGTCTGTCTGTCTGTCTGTCTGTCTGTCTGTCTGTCTGTCTGTCTGTCTGTCTGTCTGTCTGTCTGTCTGTCTGTCTGTCTGTCTGTCTGTCTGTCTGTCTGTCTGTCTGTCTGTCTGTCTGTCTGTCTGTCTGTCTGTCTGTCTGTCTGTCTGTCTGTCTGTCTGTCTGTCTGTCTGTCTGTCTGTCTGTCTGTCTGTCTGTCTGTCTGTCTGTCTGTCTGTCTGTCTGTCTGTCTGTCTGTCTGTCTGTCTGTCTGTCTGTCTGTCTGTCTGTCTGTCTGTCTGTCTGTCTGTCTGTCTGTCTGTCTGTCTGTCTGTCTGTCTGTCTGTCTGTCTGTCTGTCTGTCTGTCTGTCTGTCTGTCTGTCTGTCTGTCTGTCTGTCTGTCTGTCTGTCTGTCTGTCTGTCTGTCTGTCTGTCTGTCTGTCTGTCTGTCTGTCTGTCTGTCTGTCTGTCTGTCTGTCTGTCTGTCTGTCTGTCTGTCTGTCTGTCTGTCTGTCTGTCTGTCTGTCTGTCTGTCTGTCTGTCTGTCTGTCTGTCTGTCTGTCTGTCTGTCTGTCTGTCTGTCTGTCTGTCTGTCTGTCTGTCTGTCTGTCTGTCTGTCTGTCTGTCTGTCTGTCTGTCTGTCTGTCTGTCTGTCTGTCTGTCTGTCTGTCTGTCTGTCTGTCTGTCTGTCTGTCTGTCTGTCTGTCTGTCTGTCTGTCTGTCTGTCTGTCTGTCTGTCTGTCTGTCTGTCTGTCTGTCTGTCTGTCTGTCTGTCTGTCTGTCTGTCTGTCTGTCTGTCTGTCTGTCTGTCTGTCTGTCTGTCTGTCTGTCTGTCTGTCTGTCTGTCTGTCTGTCTGTCTGTCTGTCTGTCTGTCTGTCTGTCTGTCTGTCTGTCTGTCTGTCTGTCTGTCTGTCTGTCTGTCTGTCTGTCTGTCTGTCTGTCTGTCTGTCTGTCTGTCTGTCTGTCTGTCTGTCTGTCTGTCTGTCTGTCTGTCTGTCTGTCTGTCTGTCTGTCTGTCTGTCTGTCTGTCTGTCTGTCTGTCTGTCTGTCTGTCTGTCTGTCTGTCTGTCTGTCTGTCTGTCTGTCTGTCTGTCTGTCTGTCTGTCTGTCTGTCTGTCTGTCTGTCTGTCTGTCTGTCTGTCTGTCTGTCTGTCTGTCTGTCTGTCTGTCTGTCTGTCTGTCTGTCTGTCTGTCTGTCTGTCTGTCTGTCTGTCTGTCTGTCTGTCTGTCTGTCTGTCTGTCTGTCTGTCTGTCTGTCTGTCTGTCTGTCTGTCTGTCTGTCTGTCTGTCTGTCTGTCTGTCTGTCTGTCTGTCTGTCTGTCTGTCTGTCTGTCTGTCTGTCTGTCTGTCTGTCTGTCTGTCTGTCTGTCTGTCTGTCTGTCTGTCTGTCTGTCTGTCTGTCTGTCTGTCTGTCTGTCTGTCTGTCTGTCTGTCTGTCTGTCTGTCTGTCTGTCTGTCTGTCTGTCTGTCTGTCTGTCTGTCTGTCTGTCTGTCTGTCTGTCTGTCTGTCTGTCTGTCTGTCTGTCTGTCTGTCTGTCTGTCTGTCTGTCTGTCTGTCTGTCTGTCTGTCTGTCTGTCTGTCTGTCTGTCTGTCTGTCTGTCTGTCTGTCTGTCTGTCTGTCTGTCTGTCTGTCTGTCTGTCTGTCTGTCTGTCTGTCTGTCTGTCTGTCTGTCTGTCTGTCTGTCTGTCTGTCTGTCTGTCTGTCTGTCTGTCTGTCTGTCTGTCTGTCTGTCTGTCTGTCTGTCTGTCTGTCTGTCTGTCTGTCTGTCTGTCTGTCTGTCTGTCTGTCTGTCTGTCTGTCTGTCTGTCTGTCTGTCTGTCTGTCTGTCTGTCTGTCTGTCTGTCTGTCTGTCTGTCTGTCTGTCTGTCTGTCTGTCTGTCTGTCTGTCTGTCTGTCTGTCTGTCTGTCTGTCTGTCTGTCTGTCTGTCTGTCTGTCTGTCTGTCTGTCTGTCTGTCTGTCTGTCTGTCTGTCTGTCTGTCTGTCTGTCTGTCTGTCTGTCTGTCTGTCTGTCTGTCTGTCTGTCTGTCTGTCTGTCTGTCTGTCTGTCTGTCTGTCTGTCTGTCTGTCTGTCTGTCTGTCTGTCTGTCTGTCTGTCTGTCTGTCTGTCTGTCTGTCTGTCTGTCTGTCTGTCTGTCTGTCTGTCTGTCTGTCTGTCTGTCTGTCTGTCTGTCTGTCTGTCTGTCTGTCTGTCTGTCTGTCTGTCTGTCTGTCTGTCTGTCTGTCTGTCTGTCTGTCTGTCTGTCTGTCTGTCTGTCTGTCTGTCTGTCTGTCTGTCTGTCTGTCTGTCTGTCTGTCTGTCTGTCTGTCTGTCTGTCTGTCTGTCTGTCTGTCTGTCTGTCTGTCTGTCTGTCTGTCTGTCTGTCTGTCTGTCTGTCTGTCTGTCTGTCTGTCTGTCTGTCTGTCTGTCTGTCTGTCTGTCTGTCTGTCTGTCTGTCTGTCTGTCTGTCTGTCTGTCTGTCTGTCTGTCTGTCTGTCTGTCTGTCTGTCTGTCTGTCTGTCTGTCTGTCTGTCTGTCTGTCTGTCTGTCTGTCTGTCTGTCTGTCTGTCTGTCTGTCTGTCTGTCTGTCTGTCTGTCTGTCTGTCTGTCTGTCTGTCTGTCTGTCTGTCTGTCTGTCTGTCTGTCTGTCTGTCTGTCTGTCTGTCTGTCTGTCTGTCTGTCTGTCTGTCTGTCTGTCTGTCTGTCTGTCTGTCTGTCTGTCTGTCTGTCTGTCTGTCTGTCTGTCTGTCTGTCTGTCTGTCTGTCTGTCTGTCTGTCTGTCTGTCTGTCTGTCTGTCTGTCTGTCTGTCTGTCTGTCTGTCTGTCTGTCTGTCTGTCTGTCTGTCTGTCTGTCTGTCTGTCTGTCTGTCTGTCTGTCTGTCTGTCTGTCTGTCTGTCTGTCTGTCTGTCTGTCTGTCTGTCTGTCTGTCTGTCTGTCTGTCTGTCTGTCTGTCTGTCTGTCTGTCTGTCTGTCTGTCTGTCTGTCTGTCTGTCTGTCTGTCTGTCTGTCTGTCTGTCTGTCTGTCTGTCTGTCTGTCTGTCTGTCTGTCTGTCTGTCTGTCTGTCTGTCTGTCTGTCTGTCTGTCTGTCTGTCTGTCTGTCTGTCTGTCTGTCTGTCTGTCTGTCTGTCTGTCTGTCTGTCTGTCTGTCTGTCTGTCTGTCTGTCTGTCTGTCTGTCTGTCTGTCTGTCTGTCTGTCTGTCTGTCTGTCTGTCTGTCTGTCTGTCTGTCTGTCTGTCTGTCTGTCTGTCTGTCTGTCTGTCTGTCTGTCTGTCTGTCTGTCTGTCTGTCTGTCTGTCTGTCTGTCTGTCTGTCTGTCTGTCTGTCTGTCTGTCTGTCTGTCTGTCTGTCTGTCTGTCTGTCTGTCTGTCTGTCTGTCTGTCTGTCTGTCTGTCTGTCTGTCTGTCTGTCTGTCTGTCTGTCTGTCTGTCTGTCTGTCTGTCTGTCTGTCTGTCTGTCTGTCTGTCTGTCTGTCTGTCTGTCTGTCTGTCTGACTGTCTGTCTGTCTGTCTGTCTGTCTGTCTGTCTGTCTGTCTGTCTGTCTGTCTGTCTGTCTGTCTGTCTGTCTGTCTGTCTGTCTGTCTGTCTGTCTGTCTGTCTGTCTGTCTGTCTGTCTGTCTGTCTGTCTGTCTGTCTGTCTGTCTGTCTGTCTGTCTGTCTGTCTGTCTGTCTGTCTGTCTGTCTGTCTGTCTGTCTGTCTGTCTGTCTGTCTGTCTGTCTGTCTGTCTGTCTGTCTGTCTGTCTGTCTGTCTGTCTGTCTGTCTGTCTGTCTGTCTGTCTGTCTGTCTGTCTGTCTGTCTGTCTGTCTGTCTGTCTGTCTGTCTGTCTGTCTGTCTGTCTGTCTGTCTGTCTGTCTGTCTGTCTGTCTGTCTGTCTGTCTGTCTGTCTGTCTGTCTGTCTGTCTGTCTGTCTGTCTGTCTGTCTGTCTGTCTGTCTGTCTGTCTGTCTGTCTGTCTGTCTGTCTGTCTGTCTGTCTGTCTGTCTGTCTGTCTGTCTGTCTGTCTGTCTGTCTGTCTGTCTGTCTGTCTGTCTGTCTGTCTGTCTGTCTGTCTGTCTGTCTGTCTGTCTGTCTGTCTGTCTGTCTGTCTGTCTGTCTGTCTGTCTGTCTGTCTGTCTGTCTGTCTGTCTGTCTGTCTGTCTGTCTGTCTGTCTGTCTGTCTGTCTGTCTGTCTGTCTGTCTGTCTGTCTGTCTGTCTGTCTGTCTGTCTGTCTGTCTGTCTGTCTGTCTGTCTGTCTGTCTGTCTGTCTGTCTGTCTGTCTGTCTGTCTGTCTGTCTGTCTGTCTGTCTGTCTGTCTGTCTGTCTGTCTGTCTGTCTGTCTGTCTGTCTGTCTGTCTGTCTGTCTGTCTGTCTGTCTGTCTGTCTGTCTGTCTGTCTGTCTGTCTGTCTGTCTGTCTGTCTGTCTGTCTGTCTGTCTGTCTGTCTGTCTGTCTGTCTGTCTGTCTGTCTGTCTGTCTGTCTGTCTGTCTGTCTGTCTGTCTGTCTGTCTGTCTGTCTGTCTGTCTGTCTGTCTGTCTGTCTGTCTGTCTGTCTGTCTGTCTGTCTGTCTGTCTGTCTGTCTGTCTGTCTGTCTGTCTGTCTGTCTGTCTGTCTGTCTGTCTGTCTGTCTGTCTGTCTGTCTGTCTGTCTGTCTGTCTGTCTGTCTGTCTGTCTGTCTGTCTGTCTGTCTGTCTGTCTGTCTGTCTGTCTGTCTGTCTGTCTGTCTGTCTGTCTGTCTGTCTGTCTGTCTGTCTGTCTGTCTGTCTGTCTGTCTGTCTGTCTGTCTGTCTGTCTGTCTGTCTGTCTGTCTGTCTGTCTGTCTGTCTGTCTGTCTGTCTGTCTGTCTGTCTGTCTGTCTGTCTGTCTGTCTGTCTGTCTGTCTGTCTGTCTGTCTGTCTGTCTGTCTGTCTGTCTGTCTGTCTGTCTGTCTGTCTGTCTGTCTGTCTGTCTGTCTGTCTGTCTGTCTGTCTGTCTGTCTGTCTGTCTGTCTGTCTGTCTGTCTGTCTGTCTGTCTGTCTGTCTGTCTGTCTGTCTGTCTGTCTGTCTGTCTGTCTGTCTGTCTGTCTGTCTGTCTGTCTGTCTGTCTGTCTGTCTGTCTGTCTGTCTGTCTGTCTGTCTGTCTGTCTGTCTGTCTGTCTGTCTGTCTGTCTGTCTGTCTGTCTGTCTGTCTGTCTGTCTGTCTGTCTGTCTGTCTGTCTGTCTGTCTGTCTGTCTGTCTGTCTGTCTGTCTGTCTGTCTGTCTGTCTGTCTGTCTGTCTGTCTGTCTGTCTGTCTGTCTGTCTGTCTGTCTGTCTGTCTGTCTGTCTGTCTGTCTGTCTGTCTGTCTGTCTGTCTGTCTGTCTGTCTGTCTGTCTGTCTGTCTGTCTGTCTGTCTGTCTGTCTGTCTGTCTGTCTGTCTGTCTGTCTGTCTGTCTGTCTGTCTGTCTGTCTGTCTGTCTGTCTGTCTGTCTGTCTGTCTGTCTGTCTGTCTGTCTGTCTGTCTGTCTGTCTGTCTGTCTGTCTGTCTGTCTGTCTGTCTGTCTGTCTGTCTGTCTGTCTGTCTGTCTGTCTGTCTGTCTGTCTGTCTGTCTGTCTGTCTGTCTGTCTGTCTGTCTGTCTGTCTGTCTGTCTGTCTGTCTGTCTGTCTGTCTGTCTGTCTGTCTGTCTGTCTGTCTGTCTGTCTGTCTGTCTGTCTGTCTGTCTGTCTGTCTGTCTGTCTGTCTGTCTGTCTGTCTGTCTGTCTGTCTGTCTGTCTGTCTGTCTGTCTGTCTGTCTGTCTGTCTGTCTGTCTGTCTGTCTGTCTGTCTGTCTGTCTGTCTGTCTGTCTGTCTGTCTGTCTGTCTGTCTGTCTGTCTGTCTGTCTGTCTGTCTGTCTGTCTGTCTGTCTGTCTGTCTGTCTGTCTGACTGTCTGTCTGTCTGTCTGTCTGTCTGTCTGTCTGTCTGTCTGTCTGTCTGTCTGTCTGTCTGTCTGTCTGTCTGTCTGTCTGTCTGTCTGTCTGTCTGTCTGTCTGTCTGTCTGTCTGTCTGTCTGTCTGTCTGTCTGTCTGTCTGTCTGTCTGTCTGTCTGTCTGTCTGTCTGTCTGTCTGTCTGTCTGTCTGTCTGTCTGTCTGTCTGTCTGTCTGTCTGTCTGTCTGTCTGTCTGTCTGTCTGTCTGTCTGTCTGTCTGTCTGTCTGTCTGTCTGTCTGTCTGTCTGTCTGTCTGTCTGTCTGTCTGTCTGTCTGTCTGTCTGTCTGTCTGTCTGTCTGTCTGTCTGTCTGTCTGTCTGTCTGTCTGTCTGTCTGTCTGTCTGTCTGTCTGTCTGTCTGTCTGTCTGTCTGTCTGTCTGTCTGTCTGTCTGTCTGTCTGTCTGTCTGTCTGTCTGTCTGTCTGTCTGTCTGTCTGTCTGTCTGTCTGTCTGTCTGTCTGTCTGTCTGTCTGTCTGTCTGTCTGTCTGTCTGTCTGTCTGTCTGTCTGTCTGTCTGTCTGTCTGTCTGTCTGTCTGTCTGTCTGTCTGTCTGTCTGTCTGTCTGTCTGTCTGTCTGTCTGTCTGTCTGTCTGTCTGTCTGTCTGTCTGTCTGTCTGTCTGTCTGTCTGTCTGTCTGTCTGTCTGTCTGTCTGTCTGTCTGTCTGTCTGTCTGTCTGTCTGTCTGTCTGTCTGTCTGTCTGTCTGTCTGTCTGTCTGTCTGTCTGTCTGTCTGTCTGTCTGTCTGTCTGTCTGTCTGTCTGTCTGTCTGTCTGTCTGTCTGTCTGTCTGTCTGTCTGTCTGTCTGTCTGTCTGTCTGTCTGTCTGTCTGTCTGTCTGTCTGTCTGTCTGTCTGTCTGTCTGTCTGTCTGTCTGTCTGTCTGTCTGTCTGTCTGTCTGTCTGTCTGTCTGTCTGTCTGTCTGTCTGTCTGTCTGTCTGTCTGTCTGTCTGTCTGTCTGTCTGTCTGTCTGTCTGTCTGTCTGTCTGTCTGTCTGTCTGTCTGTCTGTCTGTCTGTCTGTCTGTCTGTCTGTCTGTCTGTCTGTCTGTCTGTCTGTCTGTCTGTCTGTCTGTCTGTCTGTCTGTCTGTCTGTCTGTCTGTCTGTCTGTCTGTCTGTCTGTCTGTCTGTCTGTCTGTCTGTCTGTCTGTCTGTCTGTCTGTTCCTTATAGAAACAAAAACTACTAGACGGATTTTAATGAAACTTGGTACAATTATTCTTCACACTCCTGGACAGGTTATAGTATACCTATCATCACGCTACAATCAATAGGAGCAGAGTAGTGAAGGGAAATTCTTTTGTATGAAAAATCTAAACCTCTCAAGTTAGACGTTTGAAATTTGGCATGCTGGTACCTTAGAAACCGTAGAGGTGCACTAAGAAAGGAATTTCCGAAATTCCTACGGGAACGGGAATTAGCGGGAAAATCCTTTTGTATGAAAAATCTAAACCACTCAAGTTAGACGTTTGAAATTTGTCATGCAGGTACCTTAGGTACCGTAAAGGTGCATTAAGAAAGGAATTCCCGAAATTCCCACGAGAACGGGAATTAGCGGGAAAATCCTTTTGTATGAAAAATCTAAACCATTCAAGTTAGATGTTTGAAATTTGTCATGCAGGTACCTTAGATACCGTAGAGGTGTACTAAGAAAGGAATTTCCGAAATTCTCACGGGAACGGGAATTAGCGGGAAAATCCTTTTGTATGAAAAATCTAAACCACTCAAGTTAGACGTTTGAAATTTGGCATGCAGGTACCATAGGTACCGTAGAGGTGCACTGAGAAAGGAATTCCCAAAATTCTCACGGGAACGGGAATTAGCGGGAAAATCCTTTTGTATGAAAAATCTAAACCATTCAAGTTAGATGTTTGAAATTTGTCATGCAGGTACCTTAGATTCCGTAGAGGTGTACTAAGAAAGGAATTTCAATTCCCACGGGAACGGGAATTAGCGGGAAAATCCTTTTGTATGAAAAATCTAAACCACTCAAGCTAGACGTTTGAAATTTGGCACGCAGGTACCTTAGATACCGTAGAGGTACACTAAGAAAGGAATTCCCGAAATTCTCACGGGAACGGGAATGCGGGAAAATCCTTTTGTATGAAAAATCTAAACCACTCAAGTTAGACGTTTGAAATTTGGCATGCAGATACCTTAGGTACCGTAGAGGTGCACTAAGAAAGGAATTCCCGAAATTCCCACGAGAACGGGAATTAGCGGGAAAATCCTTTTGTATGAAAAATCTAAACCACTCAAGTTAGACGTTTGAAATTTGTCATGCAGGTACCTTAGGTACCGTAAAGGTGCATTAAGAAAGGAATTCCCGAAATTCCCACGAGAACGGGAATTAGCGGGAAAATCCTTTTGTATGAAAAATCTAAACCACTCAAGTTAGACTTTTGAAATTTGGCATGCAGGTACCTTAGATACCGTAGAGGTGTACTAAGAAAGGAATTCCCGAAATTCTCACGGGAACGGGAATTAGCGGGAAAATCCTTTTGTATGAAAAATCTAAACCACTCAAGTTAGACGTTTGAAATTTGGCATGCAGGTACCATAGGTACCGTAGAGGTGCACTAAGAAAGGAATTCCCAAATTTCTCACGGGAACGGGAATTAGCGGGAAAATCCTTTTGTATGAAAAATCTAAACCACTCAAGTTAGACGTTTGAAATTTGGCATGCAGGTACTTTAGTAAACTTAAAGCTTAGTTGCAACAGGATATTACAAAATTCCCACGGAAACGGTAGTTAGCGGGAAAAAACATTTGTATGAAAAAATCGAAACCGCGTAAGATAGATGTTTTCAATTCAATTCAATTAAATTATTTATTGCATTCCATGTAGTACAATGGGGTGTTACATAGGCATAGGAACTAAAACATGGACCCTGTAGGGCACAGCAACGTTGAAGGGAAGAGAGGAAGTGTGTATTAAAATGAAAACTCAATGAACAATCAATTAAAAAAAATCAATTCAATCAATTGATTCAATCTAGCATGCATGCATACCTTAGTAAATATAAAGTTTATTTTTGGCTGTATTTTGAAAAATGGGAGTTATTGGGAAAAAAATTGTACTTATGAAAAAATCTAAACTGCATAAGTATGCACTCCCACACACACAAAGATCTCTCTCTTATATAACACGCCACGCGGACGAAGTCGCGGGCAAAAGCTAGTTTTAAAATATTTTTGTACACAACGTGACGCTGACCCCTGTAAGTGTCTTGGACATAAGGAACCGATAAATATTCCTAGGTAATTTCTGCCACTCAATGGAATACATAGGTACTTTATAACGACTGTAAACAGATATTTTTTAATTTTTTTTTTAAATATACCTACTTACTCTCTTTTAATCACATGCTATACCGTTCCTTTTATATAATCCTTAATATTCAAATTAAAAGTACGCAGACGAAGTCGCGGGTACCAGCTAGTGAACTAATAAAATTACGAAATATTTACAGGTCAAAAAGGGAATCGCTCTCTTGCTGCGATTCATGAGTGAAAATTCAAGAATGTACTATTAAAGTCAACAATCACTCTCGAGGTAAGAGTGCACAATATTTATTTTCATACGCACCTAATCTAGCTCAAAAAACTGGTAAACGATGAAGATGTTGATTTCATTCTAACTTTCAGATACGAGGTGACTACCATTATTTATCGACTTGAAGCTAGCCAGATGACGAGTTGATGTAGACCCTTAAATGGTAAGTCTGAATAGTGTCATAATTAAAGTTAGTTTAGGTTATCGACATTTGCCTATTTATCCATACTAATATTATAAATGCGAAAGTAACTCTGTCTGTCTGTCTGTCTGTTACTCTTTCACGCCTAAACGGCTCAACGGATTTTGATGAAATTTGGTATGGTGATTGATGATAACCTAGAAATGGTCATAGGCTATAAATAATCACGCCATCGTTCTTAGGGGGTAGGCAGTTGGCAGATAACTAAATTGATTTAGTGATTTGTAGTCGTTTTTGTTGGGACTTTTGCTCTTTCACGTCTAAACGGCTGAACGGATTTTAATGAAATTTAGTAAGGTAATAGTTGGTTATCTAAAAACGGTTGTACGATCAAATTGATCACGTCATCGTACTTAGGGGGTAGGAAGTAGGCAGAAAACTGAATTGAGTTAGTGATTTTTTTATGGTTTTTGCTGGGAGTTTTGTCTATCATGCCTAAACGGCTCAACGGATTTTGATGAAATTTAGTTAGCTGATAGATAGTAATCTAGAAAAGGATATGGCCTATTAATATTTATGCTATCGTACTTAAGGCGTAGGCAGTAGACAGAAAACTAGGTTAGTGATTTTTAATTGTTTGTTTTAAAAGTTTGCCTCATTCACGCCTTAACGTCTGAACGGAATTTTATAAGACTTGGTTAATTTAAAGATAGGATCTTAGGCACGGACACAGGCTACTTTTTACGGCGGGAAAATGCCTCATTCCCGCGGAAATCTAGCGTGATCGTGTCAAGAAGCGCATGACGCCATAGCAACTGAAATCATTTTGATGTTTTTTTTTTTAACTGAGTGTTACTAAGACTTCAAGTTACTATTTGATCACTTTTCTAACTTAGAGGGTAGGTAGGCGCCATAATTTAGGGAATTTATGATAAAATTATGATGCAACTGTCTTTATTAAACAGTTATATCTCATTCTTACAGGAACCTACACATAGCTATAGCTAGCTATCTATTAACATTAAGACTCTTTCTAGAATCACATTACGCCAATTAATTGATCTGATTTGTATAAGTTTTTTTATTCAACTGATTGTTACATTACATACAGATAAAATCTAATTACTTACACTACATAATTAATATAGTACTACATGACTAGCTACGCTTTAAACTTGAGGAGGTAATTCGATAGACATTTATACGAACTTTAAGCCCAGTAATCAATCATAGTAATAAGGTAATACTCATTTTAGACAAAGAAACGGATAGGTAATCAGTTCGTCAACGAAATTATAACACCTACACTTAGTTTGTTTACTATTTAACGAGGGAAAATAATCCTTACTAATCCATACTAATATTATAAATGCGAAAGTAACTCTGTCTGTCTGTCTGTCTGTTACTCTTTCACGCCTAAACGGCTCAACGGATTTTGATGAAATTTGGTATGGTGATAGATGATAACCTAGAAATGGTCATAGGCTATAAATAATCACGCCATCGTTCTTAGGGGGTAGGCAGTTGGCAGATAACTAAATTGATTTAGTGATTTGTAGTCGTTTTTGTTGGGACTTTTGCTCTTTCACGTCTAAACGGCTGAACGGATTTTAATGAAATTTAGTAAGGTAATAGTTGGTTATCTAAAAACGGTTGTACGATCAAATTGATCACGTCATCGTACTTAGGGGGTAGGAAGTAGGCAGAAAACTGAATTGAGTTAGTGATTTTTTTATGGTTTTTGCTGGGAGTTTTGTCTATCATGCCTAAACGGCTCAACGGATTTTGATGAAATTTAGTTAGCTGATAGATAGTAATCTAGAAAAGGATATGGCCTATTAATATTTATGCTATCGTACTTAAGGCGTAGGCAGTAGACAGAAAACTAGGTTAGTGATTTTTAATTGTTTGTTTTAAAAGTTTGCCTCATTCACGCCTTAACGTCTGAACGGAATTTTATAAGACTTGGTTAATTTAAAGATAGGATCTTAGGCACGGACACAGGCTACTTTTTACGGCGGGAAAATGCCTCATTCCCGCGGAAATCTAGCGTGATCGTGTCAAGAAGCGCATGACGCCATAGCAACTGAAATCATTTTGATGTTTTTTTTTTTTAACTGAGTGTTACTAAGACTTCAAGTTACTATTTGATCACTTTTCTAACTTAGAGGGTAGGTAGGCGCCATAATTTAGGGAATTTATGATAAAATTATGATGCAACTGTCTTTATTAAACAGTTATATCTCATTCTTACAGGAACCTACACATAGCTATAGCTAGCTATCTATTAACATTAAGACTCTTTCTAGAATCACATTACGCCAATTAATTGATCTGATTTGTATAAGTTTTTTTATTCAACTGACTGTTACATTACATACAGATAAAATCTAATTACTTACACCACATAATTAATATAGTACTACATGACTAGCTACGCTTTAAACTTGAGGAGGTAATTCGATAGACATTTATACGAACTTTAAGCCCAGTAATCAATCATAGTAATAAGGTAATACTCATTTTAGACAAAGAAACGGATAGGTAATCAGTTCGTCAACGAAATTATAACACCTACACTTAGTTTGTTTACTATTTAACGAGGGAAAATAATCCTTACTAATCCATACTAATATTATAAATGCGAAAGTAACTCTGTCTGTCTGTCTGTCTGTCTGTCTGTCTGTCTGTTACTCTTTCACGCCTAAACGGCTCAACGGATTTTGATGAAATTTGGTATGGTGATAGATGATAACCTAGAAATGGTCATAGGCTATAAATAATCACGCCATCGTTCTTAGGGGGTAGGCAGTTGGCAGATAACTAAATTGATTTAGTGATTTGAAGTCGTTTTTGTTGGGACTTTTGCTCTTTCACGTCTAAACGGCTGAACGGATTTTAATGAAATTTAGTAAGGTAATAGTTGGTTATCTAAAAACGGTTGTACGATCAAATTGATCACGTCATCGTACTTAGGGGGTAGGAAGTAGGCAGAAAACTGAATTGAGTTAGTGATTTTTTTATGGTTTTTGCTGGGAGTTTTGTCTATCATGCCTAAACGGCTCAACGGATTTTGATGAAATTTAGTTAGCTGATAGATAGTAATCTAGAAAAGGATATGGCCTATTAATATTTATGCTATCGTACTTAAGGCGTAGGCAGTAGACAGAAAACTAATTAGGTTAGTGATTTTTAATTGTTTGTTTTAAAAGTTTGCCTCATTCACGCCTTAACGTCTGAACGGAATTTTATAAGACTTGGTTAATTTAAAGATAGGATCTTAGGCACGGACACAGGCTACTTTTTATGGCGGGAAAATACCTCATTCCCGCGGAAATCTAGATTTCGTGATCGTGTCAAGAAGCGCATGACGCCATAGCTACTGGAATGATTTCGATGTTTTTTTTTTAAACTGAGTGACCTCAAGTTACTATTTGATCACTTTTCTAACTTAGAGGGTAGGTAGGCGCCATAATTTAGGGAAATTATGATAAAATTTTGATGCAACTGTCTTTATTAAACAGTTATATCTCATTCCTACAGGAACCTACACATAGCTATAGCTAGCTATCTATTAACATTAAAACTCTTTCTAGAATCACATTACGCCAATTAATTGATCTGATTTGTATAAGTTTTTTTATTCAACTGACTGTTACATTACATACAGATAAAATCTAATTACTTACACCACATAATTAATATAGTACTACATGACTAGCTACGCTTTAAACTTGAGGAGGTAATTCGATAGACATTTATACGAACTTTAAGCCCAGTAATCAATCATAGTAATAAGGTAATACTCATTTTAGACAAAGAAACGGATAGGTAATCAGTTCGTCAACGAAATTATAACACCTACACTTAGTTTGTTTACTATTTAACGAGGGAAAATAATCCTTACTAATATTATAAATGCGAAAGTAACTCTGTCTGTCTGTCTGTCTGTTACGCTTTCCCGCTTAAACCTCTCAACCCATTTTGATTAAATTTGGCACAGACAATCTTTAGACCCTGAGAAAGAAAATAGGATACCTTTTATTGCGAAAAGAAGGGACGAAGAGATTGAAATAGGGGTTGAAAGTTTGTATGGGATATTTTAATTTTAAAATATAAATCCATGAAACTTTATATTTAAGCACTTGATAAAAAATAATTAAACATTTGTTCTAGCGTTGCTGAAATTTCGACCAGTGAGGGGGTGAAATGAGGGTTGAAAGTTTGTATGGGAGTTCGTCATTTTTGGGGATAAAACCACGAAACTTTATATTTAGGAACTTGATAAGAAATAAAAAAACAATTTGTTAAAGCGTTTTTGAAAATTCGATCTTTGAGGGGATGAAATAGGTGTTGAAATTTTTTATGAGGTTCGTCATTTTTCAAGATAAAAATATTAAATTTTGTGTTTAGGCACTAAATAACAAACAAAAAATCGTTTGTTCAAGCATTTTGAAATTTTTACCAGTATGGGGGTGAAATACGGGTTGAATGTTTGTATGGGTATTCGTCATTTTTGAAGATAAAACCATGAAACTTGGTACGTAGGTCTCTTAGGATGTGCAGAGTTTTTCAACAAACGGATTTTCCGAAATTCGAACGGAACGGAACGGATTCGGAACGGGAACTACGAAGCCAAACTTTTTGTATACAAAATATTAACCACTGAACCTAGGAACATGATATTTAGTAGTTTTGGGTGTATCAAGTTAAAAAAATTTGGCTTTTGTAGATAAAGTTCCTTTTAACGAATACTCTGCATCGCCGCCATTGCCGTCGGTCGTCGTTCGTCGTCGCGCACATTCGCCGAAGTGTGGCGGCAGTCAACGGCGCTGTCTTGTGGTGGGGGAGCGCACGTGGTGTATACGTGGCCTGCTCGCGAGTGTCGAGTCCAAACAATTTCTACATTTTAACAAATAATAACAAAATAGCAAACGTTGTGTACAAAAAAGTTTTAAATTAGGTCATTTTAAAATATTTTTGTACACAACGTGACGCTGACCCCTGTAAGTGTCTTGGACATAAGGGACCGATAAATATTCCTAGGTAATTTCTGCCACTCAATGGAATACATAGGTACTTTATAACGACTGTAAACAGATATTTTTTATTTTTTTTAAATATACCTACTTACTCTCTTTTAATCACATGCTATACCGTTCCTTTTATATAATCCATAATATTCAAATTAAAAGTACGCAGACGAAGTCGCGGGTACCAGCTCGTTAATATATAAATGCATGTTTCACAGATTATACTCGGGTTGAACTTATAATCATCTTTAAGGACTCTCCACATCGACGCTACTCGCGCAGTCGAAGAGCTCCTGATTTCCTGCTTCAAATAATTGTATGTAACTACTTTTAATATATCTCGCTCTCTGTCTGATTAAGAGAAAGCCTGTGCCCAGCAGTTTATGTTAAGTTATAATATTCGTAACCAATTTTATACAAATTTAAGTTAATATTAAGTAATTTATTATATTACTACTTATGATTATTTGAGATGGTCTTTAGGTTTTACTCATAATCTAGGTTTTTAAAAGTTAAAGCGTTTCCCCAAGCTCGGGTTCTAATTTTATCGGTACATATCGATCGTTTGTCATCGCTGTTAGATAATGCAACTTTATTTACGCTTTGTGTGAATATTTGATGTTTTATCGACTTGAACAAAATATTTTTTCTTTTAATTATTTCATTATCAAAGAGAACTTTTTCATAGTCTGTAATGGTTAAGTCACGTACTACTGAGGACTTTACGCCTTTAGCCTTTTTGATAACTTGATTACAATTTTTCACGCAATAAAGTTTTGAGCGTAAACCGACAAAGTCAGTAATAATCTTTCCTCCCATCTCATCTTTAAAAATACCAGGAACTTTTTTGTTTTTAATAGGAAGGCACAATTGGTTTTGCTCGTCGTAATTACTTGTATCGAAATAACTATGAAAAGTACTTTTTATGTCCAGATAAAAATCTTTTGTATGTATTAAATACAAAAACGAGTCGGTATCCATATAGCACAATTGTACTCTATCTTTATAAAAGGGCTTGATGACATTATAGTGAAAGTGAAACATATGGGATTTTGATAACTCTAACACTGTAAACCCTATGTATATTGGTTTATCTAAAACAATCTGGTCGGGCTTCATTTGTGTAGCAACTAAGTTCTCCGTGAACACTGAAACACTATGAAAATAAGGACTAGCTATCAGTCGCTCCGCTTGGGTAGACATTTTTGTTATATTGTTTTCATCCTTCCACCTATTAACTAATTGGACATTCACTCTATTTTCGGCATTTTCTAACGTTTTTCCAAATGTACTATCCATACTTTCCATACTAATATTATAAATGCGAAAGTAACTCTGTCTGTCTGTCTGTCTGTCTGTCTGTTACTCTTTCACGCCTAAACGGCGCAACGGATTTGATGAAATTTGGTATGGTGATAGATGATAACCTAGAAATGGTCATAGGCTATAAATAATCACGCCATCGTTCTTAGGGGGTAGGCAGTTGGCAGATAACTAAATTGATTTAGTGATTTGTAGTCGTTTTTGTTGGGACTTTTGCTCTTTCACGTCTAAACGGCTGAACGGATTTTAATGAAATTTAGTAAGGTAATAGTTGGTTATCTAAAAACGGTTGTACGATCAAATTGATCACGTCATCGTACTTAGGGGGTAGGAAGTAGGCCGAAAACTGAATTGAGTTAGTGATTTTTTTATGGTTTTTGCTGGGAGTTTTGTCTATCATGCCTAAACGGCTCAACGGATTTTGATGAAATTTAGTTAGCTGATAGATAGTAATCTAGAAAAGGATATGGCCTATTAATATTTATGCTATCGTACTTAAGGCGTAGGCAGTAGACAGAAAACTAGGTTAGTGATTTTTAATTGTTTGTTTTAAAAGTTTGCCTCATTCACGCCTTAACGTCTAAACGGAATTTTATAAGACTTGGTTAATTTAAAGATAGGATCTTAGGCACGGACACAGGCCACTTTTTATGGCGGGAAAATACCTCATTCCCGCGGAAATCTAGATTTCGTGATCGTGTCAAGAAGCGCATGACGCCATAGCTACTGGAATGATTTCGATGTTTTTTTTAAACTGAGTGACTTCAAGTTAGTATTTGATCACTTTTCTAACTTAGAGGATAGGTAGGCGCCATAATTTAGGGAATTTATGATAAAACTAGCTGGTACCCGCGACTTCGTCTGCGTACTTTTAATTTGAATATTATCCATACTAATATTATAAATGCGAAAGTAACTCTGTCTGTCTGTCTGTCTGTCTGTCTGTCTGTCTGTTACTCTTTCACGCCTAAACGGCTCAACGGATTTTGATGAAATTTGGTATGGTGATAGATGATAACCTAGAAATGGTCATAGGCTATAAATAATCACGCCATCGTTCTTAGGGGGTAGGCAGTTGGCAGATAACTAAATTGATTTAGTGATTTGAAGTCGTTTTTGTTGGGACTTTTGCTCTTTCACGTCTAAACGGCTGAACGGATTTTAATGAAATTTAGTAAGGTAATAGTTGGTTATCTAAAAACGGTTGTACGATCAAATTGATCACGTCATCGTACTTAGGGGGTAGGAAGTAGGCAGAAAACTGAATTGAGTTAGTGATTTTTTTATGGTTTTTGCTGGGAGTTTTGTCTATCATGCCTAAACGGCTCAACGGATTTTGATGAAATTTAGTTAGCTGATAGATAGTAATCTAGAAAAGGATATGGCCTATTAATATTTATGCTATCGTACTTAAGGCGTAGGCAGTAGACAGAAAACTAATTAGGTTAGTGATTTTTAATTGTTTGTTTTAAAAGTTTGCCTCATTCACGCCTTAACGTCTGAACGGAATTTTATAAGACTTGGTTAATTTAAAGATAGGATCTTAGGCACGGACAAAGGCTACTTTTTATGGCGGGAAAATACCTCATTCCCGCGGAAATCTAGATTTCGTGATCGTGTCAAGAAGCGCATGACGCCATAGCTACTGGAATGATTTCGATGTTTTTTTTTAAACTGAGTGACCTCAAGTTACTATTTGATCACTTTTCTAACTTAGAGGGTAGGTAGGCGCCATAATTTAGGGAAATTATGATAAAATTTTGATGCAACTGTCTTTATTAAACAGTTATATCTCATTCCTACAGGAACCTACACATAGCTATAGCTAGCTATCTATTAACATTAAAACTCTTTCTAGAATCACATTACGCCAATTAATTGATCTGATTTGTATAAGTTTTTTTATTCAACTGACTCTTACATTACATACAGATAAAATCTAATTACTTACACCACATAATTAATATAGTACTACATGACTAGCTACGCTTTAAACTTGAGGAGGTAATTCGATAGACATTTATACGAACTTTAAGCCCAGTAATCAATCATAGTAATAAGGTAATACTCATTTTAGACAAAGAAACGGATAGGTAATCAGTTCGTCAACGAAATTATAACACCTACACTTAGTTTGTTTACTATTTAACGAGGGAAAATAATCCTTACTAATATTATAAATGCGAAAGTAACTCTGTCTGTCTGTCTGTCTGTCTGTTACGCTTTCCCGCTTAAACCTCTCAACCGATTTTGATTAAATTTGGCACAGACAATCTTTAGACCCTGAGAAAGAAAATAGGATACCTTTTATTGCGAAAAGAAGGGACGAAGAGATTGAAATAGGGGTTGAAAGTTTGTATGGGATATTTTAATTTTAAAATATAAATCCATGAAACTTTATATTTAAGCACTTGATAAAAAATAATTAAACATTTGTTCTAGCGTTGCTGAAATTTCGACCAGTGAGGGGGTGAAATGAGGGTTGAAAGTTTGTATGGGAGTTCGTCATTTTTGGGGATAAAACCACGAAACTTTATATTTAGGAACTTGATAAGAAATAAAAAAACAATTTGTTAAAGCGTTTTTGAAAATTCGATCTTTGAGGGGATGAAATAGGTGTTGAAATTTTTTATGAGGTTCGTCATTTTTCAAGATAAAAATATTAAATTTTGTGTTTAGGCACTAAATAACAAACAAAAAATCGTTTGTTCAAGCATTTTGAAATTTTTACCAGTATGGGGGTGAAATACGGGTTGAATGTTTGTATGGGTATTCGTCATTTTTGAAGATAAAACCATGAAACTTGGTACGTAGGTCTCTTAGGATGTGCAGAGTTTTTCAACAAACGGATTTTCCGAAATTCGAACGGAACGGAACGGATTCGGAACGGGAACTACGAAGCCAAACTTTTTGTATACAAAATATTAACCACTGAACCTAGGAACATGATATTTAGTAGTTTTGGGTGTACCAAGTTAAAAAAATTTGGCTTTTGTAGATAAAGTTCCTTTTAACGAATACTCTGCATCGCCGCCATTGCCGTCGGTCGTCGTTCGTCGTCGCGCACATTCGCCGAAGTGTGGCGGCAGTCAACGGCGCTGTCTTGTGGTGGGGGAGCGCACGTGGTGTATACGTGGCCTGCTCGCGAGTGTCGCGTCCAAACAATTTCTACATTTTAACAAATAATAACAAAATAGCAAACGTTGTGTACAAAAAAGTTTTAAATTAGGTCATTTTAAAATATTTTTGTACACAACGTGACGCTGACCCCTGTAAGTGTCTTGGACATAAGGGACCGATAAATATTCCTAGGTAATTTCTGCCACTCAATGGAATACATATGTACTTTATAACGACTGTAAACAGATATTTTTTATTTTTTTAATATACCTACTTACTCTCTTTTAATCACATGCTATACCGTTCCTTTTATATAATCCATAATATTCAAATTAAAAGTACGCAGACGAAGTCGCGGGTACCAGCTAGTGGATTATATAAAAGGAACGGTATAGCATGTGATTAAAAGAGAGTAAGTAGGTATATTTAAAAAAAATAAAAAATATCTGTTTACAGTCGTTATAAAGTACCTATGTATTCCATTGAGTGGCAGAAATTACCTAGGAATATTTATCGGTCCCTTATGTCCAAGACACTTACAGGGGTCAGCGTCACGTTGTGTACAAAAATATTTTAAAATGACCTAATTTAAAACTTTTTTGTACACAACGTTTGCTATTTTGTTATTATTTGTTAAAATGTAGAAATTGTTTGGACTCGACACTCGCGAGCAGGCCACGTATACACCACGTGCGCTCCCCCACCACAAGACAGCGCCGTTGACTGCCGCCACACTTCGGCGAATGTGCGCGACGACGAACGACGACCGACGGCAATGGCGGCGATGCAGAGTATTCGTTAAAAGGAACTTTATCTACAAAAGCCAAATTTTTTTTACTTGATACACCCAAAACTACTAAATATCATGTTCCTAGGTTCAGTGGTTAATATTTTGTATACAAAAAGTTTGGCTTCGTAGTTCCCGTTCCGAATCCGTTCCGTTCCGTTCGAATTTCGGAAAATCCGTTTGTTGAAAAACTCTGCACATCCTAAGAGACCTACGTACCAAGTTTCATGGTTTTATCTTCAAAAATGACGAATACCCATACAAACATTCAACCCGTATTTCACCCCCATACTGGTAAAAATTTCAAAATGCTTGAACAAACGATTTTTTGTTTGTTATTTAGTGCCTAAACACAAAATTTAATATTTTTATCTTGAAAAATGACGAACCTCATAAAAAATTTCAACACCTATTTCATCCCCTCAAAGATCGAATTTTCAAAAACGCTTTAACAAATTGTTTTTTTATTTCTTATCAAGTTCCTAAATATAAAGTTTCGTGGTTTTATCCCCAAAAATGACGAACTCCCATACAAACTTTCAACCCTCATTTCACCCCCTCACTGGTCGAAATTTCAGCAACGCTAGAACAAATGTTTAATTATTTTTTATCAAGTGCTTAAATATAAAGTTTCATGGATTTATATTTTAAAATTAAAATATCCCATACAAACTTTCAACCCCTATTTCAATCTCTTCGTCCCTTCTTTTCGCAATAAAAGGTATCCTATTTTCTTTCTCAGGGTCTAAAGATTGTCTGTGCCAAATTTAATCAAAATCGGTTGAGAGGTTTAAGCGGGAAAGCGTAATAGACAGACAGACAGACAGACAGAGTTACTTTCGCATTTATAATATTAGTAAGGATTATTTTCCCTCGTTAAATAGTAAACAAACTAAGTGTAGGTGTTATAATTTCGTTGACGAACTGATTACCTATCCGTTTCTTTGTCTAAAATGAGTATTACCTTATTACTCTGATTGATTACTGGGCTTACAAGTTCGTATAAATGTCTATCGAATTACCTCCTCAAGTTTAAAGCGTAGCTAGTCATGTAGTACTATATTAATTATGTGGTGTAAGTAATTAGATTTTATCTGTATGTAATGTAACAGTCAGTTGAATAAAAAAACTTATACAAATCAGATCAATTAATTGGCGTAATGTGATTCTAGAAAGAGTTTTAATGTTAATAGATAGCTAGCTATAGCTATGTGTAGGTTCCTGTAGGAATGAGATATAACTGTTTAATAAAGACAGTTGCATCAAAATTTTATCATAAATTCCCTAAATTATGGCGCCTACCTACCCTCTAAGTTAGAAAAGTGATCAAATACTAACTTGAGGTCACTCAGTTTAAAAAAAAAACATCGAAATCATTCCAGTAGCTATGGCGTCATGCGCTTCTTGACACGATCACGAAATCTAGATTTCCGCGGGAATGAGGTATTTTCCCGCCATAAAAAGTAGCCTGTGTCCGTGCCTAAGATCCTATCTTTAAATTAACCAAGTCTTATAAAATTCCGTTCAGACGTTAAGGCGTGAATGAGGCAAACTTTTAAAACAAACAATTAAAAATCACTAACCTAGTTTTCTGTCTACTGCCTACGCCTTAAGTACGATAGCATAAATATTAATAGGCCATATCCTTTTCTAGATTACTATCTATCAGCTAACTAAATTTCATCAAAATCCGTTGAGCCGTTTAGGCATGATAGACAAAACTCCCAGCAAAAACTATAAAAAAATCACTAACTCAATTCAGTTTTCTGCCTACTTCCTACCCCCTAAGTACGATGACGTGATCAATTTGCTCGTTCAACCGTTTTTAGATAACCAACTATTACCTTACTAAATTTCATTAAAATCCGTTCAGCCGTTTAGACGTGAAAGAGCAAAAGTCCCAACAAAAACGACTACAAATCACTAAATCAATTTAGTTATCTGCCAACTGCCTACCCCCTAAGAACGATGGCGTGATTATTTATAGCCTATGACCATTTCTAGGTTATCATCTATCACCATACCAAATTTCATCAAAATCCGTTGAGCCGTTTAGGCGTGAAAGAGTAACAGACAGACAGACAGACAGACAGACAGACAGACAGACAGACAGACAGACAGACAGAGTTACTTTCGCATTTATAATATTAGTATGGATTAGTATGGATTTTGATGCAACTGTCTTTATTAAACAGTTATATCTCATTCCTACAGGAACCTACACATAGCTATAGATAGCTATCTATTAACATTAAAACTCTTTCTAGAATCACATTACGCCAATTAATTGATCTGATTTGTATAAGTTTTTTTATTCAACTGACTGAGATTGAAGAAGGGACGAAGAGATTGAAATAGGGGTTGAAAGTTTGTATGGGATATTTTAATTTTAAAATATAAATCTATGAAACTTTATATTTAAGCACTTGATAAAAAATAATTAAACATTTGTTCTAGCGTTGCTGAAATTTCGACCAGTGAGGGGGTGAAATGAGGGTTGAAAGTTTGTATGGGAGTTCGTCATTTTTGGGGATAAAACCACGAAACTTTATATTTAGGAACTTGATCCATACTAATATTATAAATGCGAAAGTAACTCTGTCTGTCTGTCTGTCTGTCTGTTACTCTTTCACGCCTAAACGGCTCAACGGATTTTGATGAAATTTGGTATGGTGATAGATGATAACCTAGAAATGGTCATAGGCTATAAATAATCACGCCATCGTTCTTAGGGGGTAGGCAGTTGGCAGATAACTAAATTAATTTAGTGATTTGTAGTCGTTTTTGTTGGGACTTTTGCTCTTTCACGTCTAAACGGCTGAACGGATTTTAATGAAATTTAGTAAGGTAATAGTTGGTTATCTAAAAACGGTTGTACGAGCAAATTGATCACGTCATCGTACTTAGGGGGTAGGAAGTAGGCAGAAAACTTAATTGAGTTAGTGATTTTTTTATAGTTTTTGCTGGGAGTTTTGTCTATCATGCCTAAACGGCTCAACGGATTTTGATGAAATTTAGTTAGCTGATAGATAGTAATCTAGAAAAGGATATGGCCTATTAATATTTATGCTATCGTACTTAAGGCGTAGGCAGTAGACAGAAAACTAGGTTAGTGATTTTTAATTGTTTGTTTTAAAAGTTTGCCTCATTCACGCCTTAACGTCTGAACGGAATTTTATAAGACTTGATTAATTTAAAGATAGGATCTTAGGCACGGACACAGGCTACTTTTTATGGCGGGAAAATACCTCAT
Source organism: Pectinophora gossypiella (assembly GCF_024362695.1). Classification (NCBI taxonomy): domain Eukaryota; kingdom Metazoa; phylum Arthropoda; class Insecta; order Lepidoptera; family Gelechiidae; genus Pectinophora; species Pectinophora gossypiella. The sequence continues at coordinate 641,831 of NW_026063254.1, read as the reverse complement.
TCCCGCGGAAATCTAGATTTCGTGATCGTGTCAAGAAGCGCATGACGCCATAGCTACTGGAATGATTTCGATGTTTTTTTTTTAAACTGAGTGACCTCAAGTTAGTATTTGATCACTTTTCTAACTTAGAGGGTAGGTAGGCGCCATAATTTAGGGAATTTATGATAAAATTTTGATGCAACTGTCTTTATTAAACAGTTATATCTCATTCCTACAGGAACCTACACATAGCTATAGCTAGCTATCTATTAACATTAAAACTCTTTCTAGAATCACATTACGCCAATTAATTGATCTGATTTGTATAAGTTTTTTTATTCAACTGACTGTTACATTACATACAGATAAAATCTAATTACTTACACCACATCTATACTTATAATAAATCTGTAGAGAGGTCAATTCTGTACATTAAATATTTTTTCAAAATAACTATCAGGGGGTGATAAGTGATCGATACTGATGCCAAAAATGCAATCAGTAAAATTTTTGTCTGTCTGTCTGTCTGTCTGTCTGTCTGTCTGTCTGTCTGTCTGTATGTTCCTTATAGAAACAAAAACTACTGGACGGATTTTAATGAAACTTGGTACAATTATTCTTCACACTCCTGGACAGGTCATAGTATACTTTTCATCACGCTACAATCAATAGGAGCAGAGTAGTGAAGGGAAATCCTTTTGTATGAAAATCTAAACCACTCAAGTTAGACGTTTGAAATTTGGCATGCAGGTACCTTAGATACCGTAGAGGTGCACTAAGAAAGGAATTTTCGAAATTCCTACGGGAACGGGAATTAGCGGGAAAATCCTTTTGTATGAAAAATCTAAACCACTCAAGTTAGACTTTTGAAATTTGGCATGCAGGTACCTTAGATAACGTAGAGGTGCACTAAGAAAGGAATTCCCGAAATTCCCACGGGAACGGGAATTAGCGGAAAAATCTTTTTGTATGAAAAATCTAAACCATTCAAGTTAGATGTTTGAAATTTGTCATGCAGGTACCTTAGATACCGTAGAGGTGTACTAAGAAAGGAATTCCCGAAATTCCCACGGGAACGGGAATTAGCGGGAAAATCCTTTTGTATGAAAATCTAAACCACTCAAGTTAGACGTTTGAAATTTGGCATGCAGGTACCATAGGTACCGTAGAGGTGCACTAAGAAAGGAATTCCCAAAATTCTCACGGGAACGGGAATTAGCGGGAAATACCTTTTGTATGAAAAATCTAAACCACTCAAGTTAGACATTTGAAATTTAGCATGCAGATACCATAGGTACCGTGGAGGTGCACTAAGAAAGGAATTCCCGAAATTCTCACGAGAACGGGAATTAGCGGGAAAATCCTTTTGTATGAAAATCTAAACCATTCAAGTTAGACGTTTGAAATTTGTCATGCAGGTACCTTAGGTACCGTGGAGGTGCACTAAGAAAGGAATTCCCGAAATTCCCACGGGAACGGGAATTAACGGGAAAATCCTTTTGTATGAAAAATCTAAACCATTCAAGTAAGATGTTTAAATTTGGCACGCAGGTACCTTGGAAACCGTAGAGGTGTACTAAGAAAGGAATTCCCGAAATTCCCACGGGAACGGGAATTAGCGGGAAAATCCTTTTGTATGAAAAATCTAAACCACTCAAGTTAGACGTTTGAAATTTGGCATGCAGGTACTTTAGTAAACTTAAAGCTTAGTTGCAACAGGATATTACAAAATTCCCACGGGAACGGTAGTTAGCGGGAAAAAAACATTTGTATTAAAAATCAAATCTAAATAAAAGGAGAAACTGACTGACTCAGTGACTGACATATCAACGCATAGCCTGAACGGCTAAACGTAGGCATTTGAAATTTGGAAGGGACATAGCTTAGGTACCGTAGAGGTGCACTAAGAAAGGAATTCCCGGAATTCCCACGGGAACGGAAATTAGCGGGAAAATCCTTTTGTATGAAAAATCTAAACCGCTTAAGTTAGACGCTTGAAATTTGGCATGCAGGTACCTTAGTTAACTTAAACCTTAGTTGCAACAGGATATTGCAAAATTCCCACGGAAACGGGAGTTAACGGGAAAAAAACATTTGTATGAAAAAATCGAAACCGCGTAAGATAGATGTTTCAATTCAATTCAATTAAATTATTTATTGCATTCCATGTAGTACAATGGGGTGTTACATAGGCATAGGAACTAAAACATGGACCCTGTAGGGCACAGCAACGTTGAAGGGAAGAGAGGAAGTGTGTATTAAAATTAAAACTCAATGAACAATCAATTAAAAAAAAATCAATTCAATCAATTGATTCAATCTAGCATGCATGCATACCTTAGTAAATATGTATAAAGTTTATTTTTGGCTGTATTTTGAAAAATGGGAGTTATTGGGAAAAAAATTGTATGAAAAAATCTAAACTGCATAAGTTAAATGCTTGAAATTTGATATGCACTCCCCACACACACAAAGATCTCTCTCTTATATAACACGCCACGCGGACGAAGTCGCGGGCAAAAGCTAGTAATTAATATAGTACTACATGACTAGCTACGCTTTAAACTTGAGGAGGTAATTCGATAGACATTTATACGAACTTTAAGCCCAATCAATCAATCAATCAATCATAGTAATAAGGTAATACTCATTTTAGACAAAGAAACGGATAGGTAATCAGTTCGTCAACGAAATTATAACACCTACACTTAGTTTGTTTTCTATTTAACGAGGGAAAATAATCCTTACTAATATTATAAATGCGAAAGTAACTCTGTCTGTCTGTCTGTCTGTTACGCTTTCCCGCTTAAACCTCTCAACCGATTTTGATTAAATTTGGCACAGACAATCTTTAGACCCTGAGAAAGGACATAGGATACCTTTTATTGCGAAAATAAGGGACGAAGAGATTGAAATAGGGGTTGAAAGTTTGTATGGGATATTTTAATTTTAAAATATAAATCCATGAAACTTTATATTTAAGCACTTGATAAAAAATAATTAAACATTTGTTCTAGCGTTGCTGAAATTTCGACCAGTGAGGGGGTGAAATGAGGGTTGAAAGTTTGTATGGGAGTTCGTCATTTTTGGGGATAAACCACGAAACTTTATATTTAGGTACTTGATAAGAAATAAAAAACAATTTGTTAAAGCGTTTTTGAAATTTCGATCTTTGAGGGGATGAAATAGGTGTTGAAATTTTTATGAGGTTCGTCATTTTTCAAGATAAAAATATTAAATGACAATGGGCACTTTTGTATGAAACTTGGTCCAAGAACCTCCACTGATGAGACTTATATGTAATGAAAGCTTATGCTTTCCCTATGAATCTGGCAAAGTTCTATCAGATTCTGTCCCGGGGTTCTTTTTTTACGGCCATGTTTGTCCTGGCTAAAAATGTGATAAAATACAGTGGGAGCTAAAATCGACTCAAGATTTGTTGCTGGATAACTAAGTCTACATAAATAATTATGTATCATATTGTATATCATTTTAAAGAGGATCTTTTCCAGAATCCGAAACATAAAAAAAAACAAAAAAAATCTTTATGTAAGCGAATTATAGTCAATTTATATCTGCAGCGCCATTGTTTCTCGGTAGCTAAGTTCAAGTTTCATGCCTTTTACCCCTTCCAAAAGTATCTTACCGATTTGTTTTTTATATTGCTTCCGGAATTTGATCTGAGTGATAAAAACAAGAAAAATAAATAGACACCTCTCCGATAGAGACCGTCTAAGCTAATGCCTATTGCAAGAAATCGTCATCATTAGCAAGTCATTACGGTATTGCATATAAGCTTATCAGCAACTTGGAACTTGGTCCAAAAACCTCCACTGATGAGACTTGCATGTAATAATAGCTTATACTTGTCCTATGATTCTGGCAAAGTTCTATCAAACTCTGTCCTAGGGTTTTTTTACGGCCATGTTTGTCCTGAGTGTACAGTAGTGGACTGCAAAATCACCTCAGGATTTGTTGTCGAAAAACTATTTAACTACGTTTTTTAGACTAAGTTTTTATAGTTATTTATGAATTTTAATAAAGGATTTAAACTTTAAAAATATTTAACTAAGTCTATATACATAATTATATATCATAATGTATAACAATTTTAAAGGGGAAGGTTATCAGAATCAGAAACACAAATAAAAAAAATGCATTATGTAAACGACTTTTAGCCAACTCACGTCCGTAGCACTACGTACGAGTTTCGCGCGTTCCAACCTTTCCAAAGGACCCCAATCATTTTTTCCTTCTTCTCATATTGCATTCTTAACCTGACAAGTGACAACAACAAGAAATAAAATAGATACCATTCCGATAGAGGCCGCGTAAGCTATGGACCAATTGCAAGGTAACGTACTCAAAGGCTAGTCATTATAATCCAACAGACGTAACATGATTAGAATGCGGCAGGACGGAAATGTAGTATGTTTTCTTTCACCACAATCTTGTTTTATTAATCCAGGCTTATAGCTTGTCTTACTGTACACTCAGGACAAATATGGCCATAAAAAAACCCTAGGACAGAGTTTGATAGAACTTTGCCAGAATCATAGGACAAGTATAAGCTATTATTACATGCAAGTCTCATCAGTGGAGGTTCTTGGACCAAGTTCTAAGTTGCTGATAAGCTTATATGCAATACCGTAATGACTTGCTAATGATGACGATTTCTTGCAATAGGCATTAGCTTATGCGGTCTCTATCGGAGAGGTGTCTATTTATTTTTCTTGTTATTATCACTCAGATCAAATTCCGGAAGCAATATAAAAAAAAAATCGGTAAGATACTTTTGGAAGGGGTAAAAGGCATGGAACTTGAACTTAGCTACCGAGAAACAATGGCGCTGCAGATATAAATTGACTATAATTCGCTTACATAAAGATTTTTTTTGTTTTTTTTATGTTTCGGATTCTGGAAAAGATCCTCTTTAAAATGATATACAATATGATACATAATTATTTATGTAGACTTAGTTATCCAGCAACAAATCTTGAGTCGATTTTAGCTCCCACTGTATTTTATCACATTTTTAGCCAGGACAAACATGGCCGTAAAAAAAGAACCCCGGGATAGAATCTGATAGAACTTTGCCAGATTCATAGGGAAAGCATAAGCTTTCATTACATATAAGTCTCATATCAGTGGAGGTTCTTGGACCAGATTCGCCCATTCTCCTTTGTGTTTAGGCACTAAATAACAAACAAAAAATCGTTTGTTCAAGCATTTTGAAATTTTTACCAGTATGGGGGTGAAATACGGGTTGAATGTTTGTATGGGTATTCGTCATTTTTGAAGATAAAACCATGAAACTTGGTACGTAGGTCTCTTAGGATGTGCAGAGTTTTTCCGGATACAAACGGATTTTCCGAAATTCGAACGGAACGGAACGGATTCGGAACGGGAACTACGAAGCCAAACTTTTTGTATACAAAATATTAACCACTGAACCTAGGAACATGATATTTAGTAGTTTTGGGTGTATCAAGTTAAAAAAAATTTGGCTTTTGTAGATAAAGTTCCTTTTAACGAATACTCTGCATCGCCGCCACTGCCGTCGGTCGTCGTTCGTCGTCGCGCACATTCGCCGAAGTGTGGCGGCAGTCAACGGCGCTGTCTTGTGGTGGGGGGAGCGCACGTGGTGTATACGTGGCCTGCTCGCGAGTGTCGAGTCCAAACAATTTCTACATTTTAACAAATAATAACAAAATAGCAAACGTTGTGTACAAAAAAGTTTTAAATTAGGTCATTTTAAAATATTTTTGTACACAACGTGACGCTGACCCCTGTAAGTGTCTTGGACATAAGGGACCGATAAATATTCCTAGGTAATTTCTGCCACTCAATGGAATACATAGGTACTTTATAACGACTGTAAACAGATATTTTTTATTTTTTTTAAATATACCTACTTACTCTCTTTTAATCACATGCTATACCGTTCCTTTTATATAATCCTTAATATTCAAATTATAAGTACGCAGACGAAGTCGCGGGTACCAGCTAGTAAGAAATAAAAAAACAATTTGTTAAAACGTTTTTGAAAATTCGATCTTTGAGGGGATGAAATAGGTGTTGAAATTTTTTATGAGGTTCGTCATTTTTCAAGATAAAAATATTAAATTTTGTGTTTAGGCACTAAATAACAAACAAAAAATCGTTTGTTCAAGCATTTTGAAATTTTTACCAGTATGGGGGTGAAATACGGGTTGAAAGTTTGTATGGGTATTCGTCATTTTTGAAGATAAAACCATGAAACTTGGTACGTAGGTCTCTTAGGATGTGCAGAGTTTTTCAACAAACGGATTTTCCGAAATTCGAACGGAACGGAACGGATTCGGAACGGGAACTACGAAGCCAAACTTTTTGTATACAAAATATTAACCACTGAACCTAGGAACATGATATTTAGTAGTTTTGGGTGTATCAAGTTAAAAAATTTGGCTTTTGTAGATAAAGTTCCTTTTAACGAATACTCTGCATCGCCGCCACTGCCGTCGGTCGTCGTTCGTCGTCGCGCACATTCGCCGAAGTGTGGCGGCAGTCAACGGCGCTGTCTTGTGGTGGGGGAGCGCACGTGGTGTATACGTGGCCTGCTCGCGAGTGTCGAGTCCAAACAATTTCTACATTTTAACAAATAATAACAAAATAGCAAACGTTGTGTACAAAAAAGTTTTAAATTAGGTCATTTTAAAATATTTTTGTACACAACGTGACGCTGACCCCTGTAAGTGTCTTGGACATAAGGGACCGATAAATATTCCTAGGTAATTTCTGCCACTCAATGGAATACATAGGTACTTTATAACGACTGTAAACAGATATTTTTTATTTTTTTTAAATATACCTACTTACTCTCTTTTAATCACATGCTATACCGTTCCTTTTATATAATCCTTAATATTCAAATTATAAGTACGCAGACGAAGTCGCGGGTACCAGCTAGTAAGAAATAAAAAAACAATTTGTTAAAACGTTTTTGAAAATTCGATCTTTGAGGGGATGAAATAGGTGTTGAAATTTTTTATGAGGTTCGTCATTTTTCAAGATAAAAATATTAAATTTTGTGTTTAGGCACTAAATAACAAACAAAAAATCGTTTGTTCAAGCATTTTGAAATTTTTACCAGTATGGGGGTGAAATACGGGTTGAAAGTTTGTATGGGTATTCGTCATTTTTGAAGATAAAACCATGAAACTTGGTACGTAGGTCTCTTAGGATGTGCAGAGTTTTTCAACAAACGGATTTTCCGAAATTCGAACGGAACGGAACGGATTCGGAACGGGAACTACGAAGCCAAACTTTTTGTATACAAAATATTAACCACTGAACCTAGGAACATGATATTTAGTAGTTTTGGGTGTATCAAGTTAAAAAAATTTGGCTTTTGTAGATAAAGTTCCTTTTAACGAATACTCTGCATCGCCGCCACTGCCGTCGGTCGTCGTTCGTCGTCGCGCACATTCGCCGAAGTGTGGCGGCAGTCAACGGCGCTGTCTTGTGGTGGGGGAGCGCACGTGGTGTATACGTGGCCTGCTCGCGAGTGTCGAGTCCAAACAATCTCCACATTTTAACAAATAATAACAAAATAGCAAACGTTGTGTACAAAAAAGTTTTAAATTAGGTCATTTTAAAATATTTTTGTACACAACGTGACGCTGACCCCTGTAAGTGTCTTGGACATAAGGGACCGATAAATATTCTTAGGTAATTTCTGCCACTCAATGGAATACATAGGTACTTTATAACTACTGTAAACAGATATTTTTTATTTTTTTTAAATATATCTACTTACTCTCTTTTAATCACATGCTATACCGTTCCTTTTATATAATCCTTAATATTCAAATTAAAAGTACGCAGACGAAGTCGCGGGTACCAGCTAGTTATTAAATAATTTAAATAGGTCCTGCTCAAATACGCTTGTTGCTTTTTTGCGTAACTCGGTATTTAAATACGGTATTTGAGAGGAAGGGGAAGACCAAGAAGAGCTTACATGGAACAGATTAAAGAAAAGGTTAACGTCGTGTCTTATAGGGAAGTCAAGGAATTGGCCTTTGATAGACTGGAATGGAAAATGCTACACCGACAAGAGCGTGGCTCTTAAATTGATGATGATGATGGTATTTAAATCAATATATTGTTTTAAGTATGCGCTCTGCCTAAAGGTAATAACTCGATGGATTTTACGTAATATTAAACCATGCTCTATACACTTTTTTAGGTGTACGTAATGAATCACATATTTGTATTTATTATATAAGTTTGGAACGAGTTTTTTAGTTTTACCACCAGGAGGAATGCACTTTTCTGCACAAAATGGAAGATCGTTGTGGTATTGATGTAAATGGTCAGGATATAACAGATCTACTTCAAGTATGTAACCCCAGGCATTGTTGTCGGGTATACTTGAAACGTTAAAATCATTTAATTCGCTTTCAAGCAAAAACCTGAAATTCGCGTATGGTAAATATTGACACATACTGAAACCATAAAGATTATTACAATCCACATAAACGATATAAGACTCGGGTTGTGATTCATCGTATTCATTAATATATTTATTGTTAGCTTTAGCATAGCGATGCGAACACATACATAATCCACCTCGAATTCCGTCTTGAATCATTCGGGTAATTTCTATGTCAGATATAAGTTCAAGTTTAATTCCTGTTATTAATAACATAGCATCAAACGATAGGCTTGGCGCTGAGATGTAAAAGGCAGGGTCGAGAGTGTAATGTCGCTTGCTTACAGGTCTTACGGAAATTCTGAAATATATCAGTTAACAGAAGAACATCCGATTTGAGATACAAGTCAGTATACTCTCCTAAACTAGTCAAACTAAATCGCGACCATACAGACATCGCGTGATTGTAATCATCATCGGAAATTGGATCATTATTTAATGAATTAAAAAAACAAGACTTCGATGGCAGTGCGGTTTAGTAGGTAGTTATTGGGCATTCTAACCCAAGTAGCACCGGTTTGGAGGCTTAAAACTAAATTATCTATTGATAGTCTATACGTGGTTTATTTCTAGACAAGGGCTTTCTACAGATGGCTTCTATAAAGTAATAATATTCTTATAGAGTATTTTTACTAATATTTGTTTATTTTTAGATAATTTGCTCTATAGAGCACTTATTTTAAGTCAATTTATAGGTTTGACGATTATCTTAAGACAAATTGTTCTATAAGTAGTAAATCAAGCCTAGAGGCACCTATTTTTAAGATAATTTATAGATAAGATGGTTCATTTTAAGATATAACTTTCTACAAATATTACATTTTAGCTAATGGTACTCTTATCTTTGCTTTATAGGTCGACTTCACTCTAAATAAACTACTTTTATAGATAGGTTTTAGTGAGTCTATAAATTTGATAGTGAAATGGTGTCTCTAGTGTATATGTGCTTAAAACTAACATAACAAAGTGCAGTTTTACTAAATCGATTGGCTTTATGCAATGGAGACAGTAAAAAATATAAAAAGATCTGGAGGCTTTCGTCGAAAAGTCAGAAATTATTTAAAAATAAAAAAATACAAAGAGGGGTTACAAACGAATTCCAATACTAACTTGCAACTTTCGTGTGATTTCCTGCAAAACATGGAAAAATCTGCTATAGAAAATACAAATTCAGTGTCCGGCACAACATCACAAAGTTATGTCAATGATCATGCTGAGAGTGATATGACTGAACAGAGTGACTCGGATGGAAAAACCACAAATGACGATGACGACGATCGATCCGATTGCCTCAAACGGGATCTGCGCCAGTGGTCAGTAACTCATGGTATAACTCAAAATGCTTTGAAGGACTTATTTGAAATAATAAATAATTTTCAACCCGAAACTCTTCCAAGGGATCCGAGAACATTACTGCAAACTCCAAAAGGAATAGAAATCAAAAAAATCGGTAATGGCGAATACTGGCATCATGGACTAAAAAATAATCTCAAAAGATATTTTAAAAAATTGTCAGAAGACAAATTAGTGTACATGGATATAAACTTTGACGGATTACCTACGTTTAAAAGCTCGAAAGTTGAATTCTGGCCCATTCTGGTAAAATTAGTTGATATGCCATCAATCCCTATTTTAGTTGTTGGTATATATTGCGGAGTCGGCAAACCTTCAGATGTTAGTGAATTTTTAACGTCGTTTGTTACAGAGACTCTAGAAATATTAAAAGAACCGATTCAAATCAACAGTTTTCAGCTTTCAGTTAAAATCAGAGCCGTTATTTGCGACTCTCCAGCTCGAGCATTTATAAAAGGTAATATATATTTGTTTTTTTTTGTACTTATTACCATTATTATACAGGGTGTTAGTGACATCGTAACAAATACTGAGGGGTGATTCATCTCGTTATTCTGAGTTAATATAAATTAATCTAAATCACCCATCCCTCAGTATTCCGTTACGATGTCACGTTTACACCCCATACAAGTACGTACAGGTAGCCATACAAGTGCGTATGGATGGGTGTTAGTGACACCGTAACAAATGCTGGGGGGATGATTCAGACTATGATTCTGAGTTGATATAAAGTGGAATTACTGTGGAAAATTCCACTTGATATTAACTCAAATAATGAGTTGAATCATCCCCCCTCAGTATTTGTTACGATGTCACTAGCACCCTATCTAGTACTTGTATGGCTACTTGTATGTACCTGTCTAGGTGATTTTTTAGTTTTTAGTTTAGTTCCATACTTTGCGCCGGTGTATCCATCCATAGGGAAGGCCCGTGCCCCAGCAGTGGGGACGTTAATGGGCTGGTGATGATGACCTGTATGTAGTTATAAAGAAATAAAAGAAAATACTAGATTTACTAGATTTTTATTTAGTTCGTGCTATTTATAATCTGCGTCGTCGGGACTCTCTAAGGGAGCTGTTTAAAGAAATAAATATACTGACCGTCGCAAGTCAATATATTTATAAAAACATTATGTATGTACGTAAAAATGTATCTCTCCTTCCGAAAAACTTAGAGAAGCATGCTTACAATACAAAGAATAAAAATAAAATTGCTATTCAAAATTCTAGATTAAGTAAATTAAATTCCTCTTTTTTGGGGTTATATAAAGGGTGTTCGTGACATCGTAACGAATACTGAAGGGGATGATGCAGACCATGATTCTGAGTTAATATTAAGTGGAATTTTCCGTCGCAAAATTCATGTTTTTTTTTATTTCTTTTTAAATTATTTTCTTTTCTATACTTTTGAAATAAAACATTCCACTTGATATTAACTCAGAATAAACAGCTGAATTTATTATCCCCCTCAATATTCGTTACGATGTCCCTTACACCCCATATAACTGCATAGAGTAGCCATACAAGTATGTATGGGTGATAGTGACACCGTAACGAATACTGAGGGGGATGATTCAGACCATGATTCTGAGTTGATATCAAGTGGAATTTCCTATCGGAAAAATTCATGAAAATTTTAGTGTATTTTTAAATTATTTTCCGTTCCATATTTTTGATATCATCTCAGAATCATGGCCTGAATCATCCCTCAAAGTATTCGTTACGATGTCACTAACACCCTTTATACTTGTTTACAATAAAATACCAGATAATATTTTGAATTTGTCAGAAAATAAATGTAAAGCTCATGTAAAGCTTACTTTATGTAAAAAAGCTTATTATAAAATTAATGATTACCTTAATGACAAATATGTCTGGTATTAAATGTCCTCTAGTTATTAAATAACTTGTAATGTATGTATCCCTTCATTGATTTAAAAGATGTGTTGCTGTTGCAGTTTCTTTCATTTCTTTTCCTCAGCCATGACACCTTGCGAAATGACGTAGATTCAAAAATGTTACATTGACCTTCAACAAGTTTATCCATGATAATTACGTTTAATAAATGATTCTGATTTACTATTTAAATAAGTTTGTATTCCGCAAAAACAATGTTCATAATTGGTTTTGATATTTCAGGTATTGCAAACTTCAATAGTCAAAACGGATGTCCAAAATGCACTACAATTGGTGAATATTCGTATGTATCTCACTGTAACATTTTTCCAAGACACAATTGTCCACAACGAACCGATGAGGGATTTAGGAAAAAGGAATACGGATCACATCATAAAGAAGATAGTGCCTTATTAAAATTACCAATAGATATGATTTTAGATTTTCCCGTATCTGATTCGCTACATCTGATTGATCTTGGTATAATGAAGAGGTGTTTATTGGGCTGGCGGGATGGTTCTTTCAGTGGTTACAAAACTAAATGGCGTGGGGCTGATATTATGGGCATAACGCATTGGTTGCAGCAATGCAAGTTACCTACAGAAATACATCGAGCTGTTAGAGGCCTTGACACTGTTGCTTTTTGGAAAGCTTCAGAATTTAGAACATTCTTATATTACCTCGGTATAGTCGTTTTACGAAAATATTTACCGCCTGATGCATACGATCATTTTCTTTTACTGTTTTGTGCTGTTACTATTTGTTCTTCAGAAGCGTATGCACGCTATTTAAACATAGCTCGAGAGTTATTTGATAGTTATATTGAATACTACAGAGACATTTATGGAGAAGCCCATATGACAAGTAATGTTCACAATTTATGCCATGTTGTTGAAGAAGTGAGAAAATTTGGCATTTTATCTTCTTTTAATGCATATCCATTCGAAAATACTTTGCACCATATCAAGCGACTACTAAGAACAGGACATAAACCATTACAACAGGCTGCCAAAAGGATTATTGAAAGAACCTGCATTGAAATTGAAACTCTTGGACCTGCCGTAAATACTCCAAGACCCAGAAAAAAACTAAAAATATTCGAAAACTTTGATTACTCTTTATTTAGTTCAGAGACCATAAACAAAACTATGATTTTTTTTTATGATGGTATTGATTTGCCAAATTTTTCTTTGATCAATAATGCTTCAGATAATTGGTTTTTAACCAAAAAAAACGAGATAGTGAAATTGAGATGTGTAGTTTCTTACGATAATAAATATTATTTGTTTGGAACAGCTATAAAAAATAAAGATCTGTTATTTGAAAAACCAATTTTATCATCATATTTAAATATTTTTCTGTGTAACTTACAACGTGTAGATAACTCTTTACTTTATAATATCAACGAAATTAAATGTAAATTAGTATGTGTAAGTTATGATTACAACAAAACAATCTTTATACCTTTAATTCATACGATTCAATAATTATTTTAAATAAGTAATAAAGTAATTGGTATTTACGAATTTGTTTTTTAGTTTAATTTTTCTCATTAGTAGAAAGAACGTTTAGAAAACCGTCAGGATGGCCTGTCACTATCCTTATTTTTACATCGAAGTAATTATTAAAAGTTAGTGCTCAGTTGCTGCCAGTTGGTACCGATCGTTAGACAGTTGGTACCCTTGATTTAAAGAAAATAATCTACTTTTTTAGGTGACGCGCCATTCTAACATCAGGATCGCTGTCACCTAGTAGTGACAGGCCATCCTGACGATCATAGAAAACATTAGTCCCCTTACTCATCCTCTTCCTACCCAGAATTCTGTACACTAACTAAAAAATAAAAAGTCATTAGAAATTTCAGCATTTTTTTAATAATTAAACTTTAAAATTATCTTCATACATATAATCATCAATAAGCTTGCCTACCAATTATTAAAACTCAAACAAAACACCAATACTTATCACAAAACGACTTTTCACAAGGAACATAGACCAAAGTATACTATAGGTATTGACTATAATTAATGAGTTTTCATTTAATATAGTCAATACCTATATTATTGCGGTAAAGATTGAATGAAGTAAGCACTTTATTCAATCATCACCGCAATAATAATAAAAATATTCGAAAATCATAAAAAAAAATAAAAATAACATTCAGCAATTTTTCTAAATTAAACTTTAAAATTATCTTCATACACATAATCACTAATTATTACACTTATACTAATTATTAAAACTCAAACAAAACACGAATACTCATCCCAAAACAACTTTTCAAAAGGTACATAGACCAAAGTATGCTAATAGGTATTGACAATACTATGTTTACTTTATTCAATCATCACCGCAATAATAATAAAAATATTCGAAAATCATAAAAAAATCCAACAGCGGTTTCAGACCTAGTGTATTTTGCTGCGCGCAGAAGCTCGTTTTTATAACCGCGTGTAAACGCATATGCTCGCGTAGAAACATAGACAATTCCTATGGGCGTTGACCTTCTACGTACAGCAAAATACGTCAAGTCTGATATCGCTCTTATAATACCAAAATTACATAATAGACAATGACAATCATCAAAATGAAAAAACACATTAAAAAGGAACATTATCTGATAACGTTCGGAGGAGTTAAAACGCTACATAAAAAAAGCAATATTGCAATTTGACATTTGCGCATATAAAAGTAAGTGCGCAATGCACACAAATATCAAATAGCAATACTGCTTGATAGATGAATTGCCTTGATGTGGTCTTTTTAACCCCCCAGTACGATGTAAACATATTATCCTACATTATTTGGGTTCTTGAATAGCATCTATCTCTTCTTGGTTGTTGACACTCTTTTCTACCTGTTCTACACCGGCACTATCTGCAGCACTTCTCTCTTCACCTAATTGGCTTTCTTCTCGATTTTCATTTTGTTCTACATTAGCTTCTTGTTGTCTTTCTTCATTAATGTTTTCTTGCGAGGATTCTGGTTGTACTTGATCAGCGCCGGTTTTCTTTGCCCTATGCTTTGTTGCTGACATAATTTTTGGATTCATTCTCTGCTTCGCGTTTTTGATTATAGTTTTAAAAAATTTATCACATTCTTGCTCTGAAAAGTCATTGTCTGCTTTTCTTACTAAACATAGAAAACATTTCCTAGTGTTATAATAATATTTGAGAGGTATTTTATCATTTTGACGTGAAGTTCCAGTCCATGAACAAAACAGAAGCAGATCCCGAGTAAAAAAGTAATCAATCAATTTGTAGCAAGAATCCAATCCTTTTGATTTTCCTGATGTACCACATATAAAATTCATGGCAGATACGGTCGACGAAAAGTTGCATTCATTTTTCAAAAAATCTTCAAGTTTTTCAAGCTCCTGGCGACTGCTTGCAGGTTTAATGACAGCAGATTCATTCGAAACAGTATTATTTAATGGTGCAGCCTTTGATTGGTTTAAGACATGTACAAATAAAGAGTCAACTGTTGCTTGAAGTACCGCAAGTTTTTGTTTGATTTCCATCAACAAATTGTTAGGGACGACAACACTATTTTGCTCGTTTGATCCTAAAATATCTCTATTACAAGAAGAAGCTGCAGTACCCTCAGAGAAACCTTTTTGGCTCGGAAAAGTGATCAGAATTGGTTCATTATCATATGTGACTTGAGGCTCAAAATTGACAGGTGTTATACTACTTAAGGAACCGGAAGTAGCTGGGGAAATATAATTTGAAACAGGCGTAAAAGCAGAAGAAATTCTATCTCTGGACTGGGATTCCGCTATAGAAATTAAGCATGAGGTCGTCCCAGAGGGTGAATCTGTGCGAGTTAGTTGAGCAGAGTCACTATTAATTATCTTCTTTTGAATAGAACGCTTGTGATCTGAAGATTGGAAGAAACTTGCAGACGACGCCTTTGCACAAGATGGTTCACTTCTATGATCAACCTGTAACAAAAACACATGGTTCTCAAAGGCATACGACCACGGCTATCTCTTCACTTTCATACTCATACTCATATTATTTATTGCATGAATCAGACTACAGTCTGAATCACCCCCCCCCCCCCCCCCTCAGTATTTGTTACGGTGTCACTAACACCCATACATACTCGTATGGCTAAGTGACATCGTAACAAATACTGAGAGATATGATTTAACTCATTATTCTCAGGTAGTATCAAGTGAAATTTTCCATCGCAAAAGTATTAAAAATCAATAATCCAAAAAAAAACCGTGAATTTTGAGAAGAGAGAGAAGATAATTTTAAAAGTTCCGATTAATATTAACTCAGAATCATGCTCTAATCATCCCCCTCAATATTCATTACGATGTCGCAAAAACACGCTGTAAAATAGTGTTGCCGAAAAATCGATAGTTTTACTATCGATAGTAAACAGCCAAAATCATCTACCCAACCGATAGGCCTATCGATAGTATCGATACTATCGATAGTATCGATAGCTCTTTTTTGGCGATACTATTGATAAGCAACGATAGTATCGATACTATCGATAGTTAAAAGATGAAAAACTATCGATAGTATCGATAGTTGAAAAACAAAAAACTATCAATACTATCGATAGTATCGCTCTTCGATATTGCGCAAGCTATCGATACTATCGATAGTGTCGATACTATCGATAGTTTTGTACGATCGATAGTGACCTTATTTTCGATAGTATTGAATGTAGCATTGTGTGGAACAATTCACACCATTTAAAGTTCGTATTTAATATATTTTATATTACGTGGGTGTTTTTGCAGTGGATATTTGGTTTTGACGTAGGCAATTCTCTAAACTTAAAAAAAACACTGTTAAGTGGAGTGGATAGGATTTTTTTTTACAATACTATCGAAATTAAGGTCACTATCGATCATACAAAACTATCGATAGTATCGATACTATCGATAATATCGATAGCTTGCGCAATATCGAAGAGCGATACTATCGATAGTATCGATAGTATTGATAGTTTTTTGTTTTTCAACTATCGATACTATCGATACTATCGATAGTTTTTCATCTTTTAACTATCGATACTATCGATAGTATCGATACTATCGTTGCTTATCAATAGTATCGCCAAAAAAGAGCTATCGATACTATCGATACTATCGATAGTATCGATTAATTATCGATACTATCGTTTTTTGGTAAACTATCGATAGTTCGATCGAAAACTATCGATAGGGCACTATCGAGCGGCAACACTACTGTAAGACCTCTTTTCTTCGGATAAAAAGATAAAAAAGAAAAGGTGTATTCAAATTATTTTGTAGACACTTACATAATTTAAAGCAGCTATTTGGTCATTCAAATCCACTGCTTCTAGAACGTGGGTGCCCATTTTGTTTCTGGGTCGTGGTGTTGGTGTTGGACTGTCGAACTCATTTTCTGTGTCTGAAATCTGTGCCATGCGTTCTACTTCGGCATTTGCTTCCTCTAGAGAATGCATAACCCTCTTAGTTCTGCAACTCATTGGTTTCCAATCAGTTCCTGGCGTAGAGTTTTCATTGTGGATCTGTTTATTGTCACTTAATTTTCGAGGCCAATACAGTACTCCGTCCTTCTCCCAATTACTTGGAACGACTGTCAGTACACTGCGATTATTTTCACGAGTTTGTACAATTTTGAAAGGCATTATTAAATATTCTTAAGCTGTAACCTGTGAACAATAACGAACGAATTTAGTGAGTAAGATTCTATAAATAGGTAGTAAATAAGTTTGGTTAAGTTAGTTGTTAAAAAAAGGTTCGTCGACCTTATGAATAAATACAATTTTGACATTAATCATTAAACACTCCGATGCATTTACTATAAGAACAGTAGAAAGTTTTAATAAGTAGGTATAATTCAATTAGGTATCTAAGTTGGTAGGTAACTACTTCTCGTTCTATTTTTAAAAAGATTTTGATGACATAGGTATATACTCGTAGCCTTAACCTTTACCTAGTTGGTCTTTTAAAACGACGTGTTTTGGTTTAAAATGACTGGTTGTGAACTCGTGACAATAGGTACGAATATGACATACCTGTCTAATTAAATAGTCACCAACAATAAATAAGCTTGCGTTCCGTCAACTTCAAATGCACTGATACAACTAAAATATCACGTTAAAATGAGACAGCCGCGTGAAAGCATATTTATAAACAATCCAACATGTCAATACATGTTCGTTACTACCAACTTTAGAACACCTCGCCGCACGCTCCCCGCGCCGGCGCGAACTAGCGATTATATTTCATAATGTTTACATACAAATTAAAATAATAAAGGCATTTTACTTACCCTTTTGAATTGAGTAATTAAATAGATTGTTTCTGCACAAAACCATCCATAATTTCTGTTCACAACTTAAAATATTAGTTCTCTGGTGAATGTCTAGAAATACTGTGACAAGTTAAAACAGTGTACAAAAATGACATTTTATAGGTAATCTTAAACCACTCATAAAACTGTTTATTCTTCGACTAGAAAGTTTAGTATGTAACAAGTACAAATAGTCTTGTCATTATCTAGAGCTATACTACAGATAATTCTTTAGAATGTTTGTTCTAAAGAAATCGATTTTCTAGACAATTTTGACTAGACGCCATTTTTATTGCTTGATACGTTTTTACACTATTATACCGAACTATTTATTCGTGTTTTTATGAATAAATTATGTCTAACAAATCATGCTACACGTTTTAAAATACTATATTATGAATGACATAAATGGTTTAAGCATTTAAATCCAATTTAAAAAATATTATTTTTTCATAATATTTTTTATTTAGTAAATTATTAATTAAATATTACATTTAAAGCGGGCGCTCTTATTTTAAGAGAGTTTTACACAAATTCCACGAGAGACTTTCATCCGCATTAGGTTTTTCATGTCTAGGTGACAGTATCAGCCCGTATAAACGGTAAATAAATAGGAATTTAGAAATTTGTAACGCCATTTTGTAATATTAACTTTTACTCTTGTGAGATCTGCGCCATTATGAATCGTTGTCTATTTCAAATAAAATCTATCTTAAAGCTGTTAATTTTAAGAAAATTTGGTCTTAAAACTTCACATGCAAAGATTTTTGTTTAGCTCTTAACATTATCTATAGACTATCTACTAGTGCACATTGTGGTCTATAAACAGTTTAGAAAGCCTCTAGAAGTACGCCTTTAGACTTTGAAAATTTTCAACTCTTAACTCTATCTATTCGTGCGTTCTTAACTCCTTCTTATGAATAGCTACAAGGTTGTGCCCACTTGGCTAGAGGCTATCTATAAGCGTTCTTCAAGATAACTTGAGGGATATATTACTCTAGAGGTAGACAATCAAATCGAATTCTATTAGATATCTAATATCCCCTTTTTAGACTCGCCAATGCTACTTGGGAAATCATCTTTTTTTCTCAATTTCACTCACAGCTCGCTCGCCCGACGAGCGAGCTGTTTCGCTTCATTTCGAAAAAAGATGATTTAGAATGCCCAATAACTGATTCGAAATTGTGGAGACCGATTGCAATTGAAAATCAACTAACCTGGTTCCAAGCTACTTTGACACTAATCTCACTATTGTATTTGAAACATAATTTTTGTAACATCCAAATCACATGCTTTTGTCTAGGCCGGAGGCTCGTACCTTCCAGATTCAGATCTACTAAGCTTTGACATTATCTAGGCCGATTGCTCATGCTTGCTACAGCATCCAGATATGTCGTGGCTGTTCTGTTCTGTCTCTGTACTTGGTATCTAGACAAATTGTCCTTAGGTTTAACCTACTAAACAAATTTTCTGTATCTAGGCCGGTTGCTCGTACTTTTCCAGGTTTACAAAGCTTTGATGTGTACTGTGCTGGTTGCTCATGCCTGTAAGAATGCTATGTAGGCATACAGATACATCGAGGCTATCCCTGTACTTAGTACCTAGTCACAGATTTTCTGCCTAGACCGGTAAGTAACCTTCCAGCAGGTACTGTTCCACATCGTGTACTTAAGTACCGCAACGGACAACAAGGATATATCTAAAACTCTTGTGCACTGTTTCAACACTATGAACCAAATGATCGCAAATTGCTATCTGAACTTATGAACCTGGTAGATCAAAAAGTCTTATTCTGAACAGGAATCACGAACTAAAACATTGTCATACGATTTGATTGAACGGTATCGTTTTTATGTCGCATTGTCATCTGTAGTCCTTACCGAAACAAAACGACATCATAAACTTGTAGGTAAAGAATAGGTGTCCAAGTTTTTGCTTTAACTAACAAGCGCAACGTGTTTAGAAAGTGAAGGTTCTGAATATGAATAAAGTAAATTTTCAAAATAAGAAGTAAGTATATGGATTAGACATTTTTGTAAGATATGATTTTGATTATGATATTTCCTCCTTGTTCAGCGGAGAAATGAAGTAATGATACCGCCACAATTTGAATTATAATGTAGACAGTATTCTTAAATTATATTTATATTATATATTACTATATTTAATTATTAGTATTTTAATTTTTTTGCGGGTAGGCGTTTAAAAATACAGTCGCGTTTTTTATAACGGAAATTTTAATTTTGGAATAATAATTCAATAACATATAATATTTATAAATTTATTCAAAAATATGAAAGATTAGTCTATAAATACCTGCGGCAGTTGTTATCTCCTGGATCAAAACAGTGTACACATCACAATATTTAATGGTAACTGAGTTATACAATTTAAGTCAGATTCAACAACTCACTGCACAATGGAAGATATCAGGGGATCAGTGGAGGTGCTGGCTACATCTTTCCAATCAAGGATGGCAGCTTTTGAGGAGCAACTAAAGAAGGTTCTGGCTTCTCAAGCTGATACGTTCAAAAGAAATTTGTGAGAAAGATAGCAATGATTTAACAGTAGAATCAATTGATACATTAAAGGAGCTGAAACAGAAACTAAATATTACAAATGAAGTTTTGGAAAAGTGCCTAAGAGAAAATGAGTTACTAAAGAAGGAAATAAATAAAAAAAATAAAGAGATTGAAGACTTAAAACAAATTCCGAAACTTTCAGAAAAGAAAAAGAAAGACAACATAAAGGGTAGAGAACTTAGTATGAATGTGACGAATAGACACAAGAAGTTTTTAAATAAACAGGACATACAGCAAATTGAAGATATACCTAATACAGAAGATGAAATATATCAGGAAATAGATAAGGAAGTAATAAATAATGGAGAAGTTAAACTTAATACAGAAGATGAAAGACATAAGGAAATAGAAAAGGAATTTACACCGTCTTCTTCAGTGAGACAGTTATATGACAGACGATCAACTAAAAATAGAGTTCTTATTCTTGCGGATGAAACAGGTCGTGATTTACGTAACACTTTGGAGAAGAAATTGGGAGAAGAATATACAGTTACAGCAGTTATAAAACCGATGGCTTCATTTAAGAATGTACTGTCTGGTTTTATCTCAGAATGCAAGAAAATGACAAAAAATGATTATATAATTATTTTGGCTGGCTCTCATGACTCTAATTTAATTAAATTCCAATCTGAGTTATATTACTTTCTAAATCTAGCTACTAATACTAATGTAATATTTGGTAAGATTCAGCATTGTAAGCATCTTAATACTTATAAATTCAATCAAATGCTACGCATAATTTGTAATAACTTCGACCACATTAATTTTTCACAAACTATTTATTCGGGCTATATTGGTTTACATAAAGAAAATACATGTAGAGCTTTGATAATGGATATGATAATGATAAATTGTAAAAATATAGCATTAGTAAATTCTAAAACTAAGATTCTCAATGACCAATGTACTCAAACTAACCCAGAGTTTTTCAACTTCAGATGACTTCAGACTGTTCCATCAAAATATAGCAGGCCCTTGTAATAAACAAGACTTGATTGAATTATCTTTGGATGTGTTTATTCATAACTAGCTTTTGCCCGCGACTTCGTCCGCGTGGCGTGTTATATAAGAGAGAGATCTTTGTGTGTGTGGGAGTGCATACTTATGCAGTTTAGATTTTTTCATACAATTTTTTTCCTAATAACTCCCATTTTTCAAAATATTACAGCCAAAAATAAACTTTATACTGGGTGTTAGTGACATCGTAACGAATACTGAGAGGGATGATTCAGACCATGATTCTGAGTTAATATCTAGTGGAATTTTCCGTCGCAAAATTCATCAAATTTTGAGTTTTGTTTTTAATTATTTTCAATTCCATATTGTGCTTTTAGCTGCATAGAACCCAAATTTCAATAAAAAAAACAATAATGACAAATTATCGAAAATTTTAGATGTAATGGAGACAACAGCTGCTCGAACGGGTCAACGGCCACACGCACCGCGCCGCGCGCCCCGCTCCGCACGCCCCGCTCCGCGCGCCCCGCGCCGCACGCCGGCGGCGGCGCGGCGGCGCCGGCGGCGCGGCCTACAAAGTGGGCACTACGAACCGATCCTATTTCTTTCTCTGTCTATCGTAAATCTAAAACAACCGACAGAATTAAGTTGACAGCACACGTCAAACGGTTTGCATACCAGCGAGATACCTTTTTGATTCGACCGGGTTATTCATTCATTTACTCATAGGAATCGGGGCCATTATCTACCTAAAACAGTTGAAACAGTAAATAATTGTATTCTTTGTTGTCATTAGAATAACTAACAACCAACTAACACAACCACCACAGATTAGGTAATTAGTTACCTACTATGTCAACCATCCACCAACTTAGTATGTAAGTACCTACGCAAAACCTCGCTACACAAAAATCGAGCGAGATCGCGTCTAGAATTGGGCGGACACCGCCAGAGTGTTGCCTATCGATATTCTATCGATACCTAGTTAAAAAAAACCAATAGTAGGTACCTATCGATAGATCTTTTAGATCAATACCCATTATTGTTACAAAGCAAGACCTATCGGTACTATCGCTAGTATCGATCTAAATGTACTATCACTACTTTCGATAGTTTAGACAATTTTCAAGTTCAACAATTGATAATCTACCTATCGATAGTTCGGCAACTCCGCCGCGTAGGCAATGTCGGCATGTTCAAAGAAAAAAAATATTGTCCGAGAGGAGTGATCTTATTTTTCTTGTTACATGTTTTTACCGAGGTACTAAGTACTAAGTTATTCGTGGTTTTAAATCTCATTGTTAAATCATCAGTAAAGAACTAATTAAACCTATCCTGTTCTGTGTACAATATTCATGTAACGGCTACGTGCTTACATAAGTACCTAGTAGACGGGAGCAACGACTTAACGTACCTTCCGAAGCACGGATCATTTTACTTTCGGACAATCAGGTGATCAGCCTGTAACGTCCCAACCAAAGGCCTTATAAACAGATTTTTGTGATATGTCCCCACCGGAATACGAACCCGGACCCTCCGCATCCCATCGCTCAACCACTGGACCACATAGGCCAAGAAGGTTCTAAGACATAATTAAAGGATCCTGGGACGCAAGACCTCCGAGTTAGGGCTTGTTTGATCTGTCTTGCAGGATACTCGGACGTGAATAGCCTCACGGATCAAGGGCAACGCGCGCCAATAAAGTAGGCATTACGAACAGATACTAGGTATTTCTTTGAGTTGATAGGTATCAAGTGAAGTTTCCTGTCGCAAAATTCATAAAAAAATTAGATTTTTTTCAGTCCCATATTGTGTTTTAAGCTGCATAGAACGCACATTTAAAATAAACAAATAAAAATTACTAATTATTAAATTTTATCAATGTCATCAATAATAATAATAACGTATCTACAACTTCAGCTATGCGCAGGTGAATAGCCGGCGCACGGGTCAAGGGCAACGCTCGCCAATAAAGTAGGCATACGAACAGATACTATTTCTTTCTCTGTCACTTGCACCATAAACATACTTCTCTCTCTCTGTCTAGTCGTCGGCTCGACTCGGCCGCGGCCGGTGCGTCGTCGGCGCCTTTGATGCTTTGCGCTAACGCCGCCGCGCGCTTCCGCTCAGTCGAATACTAAGCTTGACCCGAATCGCGTGATGTTTTTCGAGGATATTTTTTTTCGTGTTTGTGAGTGTTTGTTTCATTCTGTAAATGAGTAGTGTCGACTATGATGATAGATCATAGACCATTTACTGCGCAAAAGTATGGAAGATTGTTGATGTTTATTAAAGAGCAAGGTGTTGTGTTTGTGAGTGCGTGTGATACCTACCTACCGCGGAGGAAACGCGATGTTGCATACCTACGTGACGTGACATGTTCTAGGGTACCTACCTAGGTACTTCATCCGAAGGAATAACAATTAAGGTAAGGCAAGAGTAGGGTTTTTATTGTTAATAAGTTAGGAACGTTTTAATAACTGGTAGGTAGGTACCGTGCGTGAAAAATCGTGGCAGTAGGTGTTCTACTTCAACAAACTCAACATTTTTAAACGTTGCACCACTAAGCATCTAAATACAAGAGAATGAAAACTCCTACCTAGATACAACATCGTATCACGCACGCACGCGTAACGTAGCCGTGCGTAGGTTTAACGTCTGTGTGCCGCGTTGTTCGACTTACATTGCGGCACAGTAAAAATTCAAAATCTTAATTAAACATTTGCGACAAGAAAAACACCCACCATCGTTTTTAGTACAATCAAATAGGCGTTCCATTTTTTTTTTCGTTACGATGTCCCTAACACCCTGTATTTACTAAGGTATGCATGCATGCTAGATTGAATTAATTGATTGAATTGATTTTTTTTTTAATTGATTGTTCATTGAGTTTTAATTTTAATACACACTTCCTCTCTTCCCTTCAACTATTCTGTGCCCTACAGGGTCCATGTTTTAGTTCCTATGCCTATGTAACACCCCATTGTACTACATGGAATGCAATAAATAATTTAATTGAATTGAAAACATCTATCTTACGCGGTTTCGATTTTTTCATACAAATGTTTTTTTCCCGCTAACTCCCGTTTCCGTGGGAATTTTGCAATAACCTGTTGCAACTAAGCTTTAAGTTAACTAAGGTACCTGCATGCCAAATTTCAAGCGTCTAACTTAAGCGGTTTAGATTTTTCATACAAAAGGATTTTCCCGCTAATTTCCGTTCCCGTGGGAATTCCGGGAATTCCTTTCTTAGTGTACCTCTACGGTACCTAAGCTATGTCCCTTCCAAATTTCAAATGCCTACGTTTAGCCGTTCAGGCTATGCGTTGATATGTCAGTCACTGAGTCAGTCAGTTTCTCCTTTTATTTAGATTTGATTTTTTTCATACAAATGTTTTTTCCCGCTAACTACCGTTCCCGTGGGAATTTTGTAATATCCTGTTGCAACTAAGCTTTAAGTTTACTAAAGTACCTGCATGCCAAATTTCAAACGTCTAACTTGAGTGGTTTAGATTTTTCATACAAAAGGATTTTCCCGCTAATTCCCGTTCCCATGAGAATTTCGGGAATTCCTTTCTTAGTGCACCTCTACGGTATCTAAGGTACCTGCGAGCCAAATTTCAAACATCTAACTTGAATGGTTTAGATTTTTCATACAAAAGGATTTTCCCGTTAATTCCCGTTCCCGTGGGAATTTCGGGGATGCCTTTCTTAGTGCACCTCCACGGTACCTAAGGTACCTGCATGACAAATTTCAAACGTCTAACTTGAGTGGCTTAGATTTTTCATACAAAAGGATTTTCCCGCTAATTCCCGTTCTCGTGGGAATTTCGGGAATTCCTGTCTTAATGCACCTCCTCGGTACCTAAGGTACCTGCATGACAAATTTCAAACGTCTAACTTGAGTGGTTTACATTTTTCATACAAAAGTATTTTCCCGCTAATTCCCGTTCCCGTGGGAATTTCGGGAATTCCTTTCTTAGTGTACCTCTACGGTTTCTAAGGTACCTGCATGCCAAATTTCAAACGTCTAACTTGAGTGGTTTAGATTTTTCATACAAAAGGATTTCCCTTCACTACTCTGCTCCTATTGATTGTAGCGTGATGAAAAGTATACTATAACCTGTCCAAGAGTGTGAAGAATAATTGTACCAAGTTTCATTAAAATCCGTCCAGTAGTTTTTGTTTCTATAAGGAACATACAGACAGACAGACAGACAGACAGACAGACAAAAATTTTACTGATTGCATTTTTGGCATCAGTATCGACCACTTATCATCCCCTGATAGTTATTTTGAAAAAATATTTAATGTACAGAATTGACCTCTCTACAGATTTATTATAAGTATAGATAAGGAGGCATTTGATGTACTATGTTTCAGTGAATCATTTGTAAAGGATGGATCACAAAATAATCTATACTTATAATAAATCTGTAGAGAGGTCAATTCTGTACATTAAATATTTTTTCAAAATAACTATCAGGGGGTGATAAGTGGTCGATACTGATGCCAAAAATGCAATCAGTAAAATTTTTGTCTGTCTGTCTGTCTGTCTGTCTGTCTGTCTGTATGTTCCTTATAGAAACAAAAACTACTGGACGGATTTTAATGAAACTTGGTACAATTATTCTTCACACTCCTGTACAGGTTATAGTATACTTTTCATCACGCTACAATCAATAGGAGCAGAGTAGTGAAGGGAAATTCTTTTGTATGAAAAATCTAAACCACTCAAGTTAGACGTTTGAAATTTGGCATGCAGGTACCTTAGATACCGTAGAGGTGCACTAAGAAAGGAATTCCCGAAAATCCTACGGGAACGGGAATTAGCGGGAAAATCCTTTTGTATGAAAAATCTAAACCACTCAAGTTAGACGTTTGAAATTTGGCATGCAGATACCTTAAGTACCGTAGAGGTGCACTAAGAAAGGAATTCCCGAAATTCCCACGAGAACGGGAATTAGCAAGAAAATCCTTTTGTATGAAAAATCTAAACCACTCAAGTTAGACGTTTGAAATTTGTCATGCAGGTACCTTAGGTACCGTAGAGGTGCATCAAGAAAGGAATTCCCGAAATTCCCACGAGAACGGGAATTAGCGGGAAAATCCTTTTGTATGAATAATCAAAACCACTCAAGTTAGACGTTTGAAATTTGGCATGCAGGTACCATAGGTACCGTAGAGGTGCACTAAGAAAGGAATTCCCGAAAATCCTACGGGAACGGGAATTAGCGGGAAAATCCTTTTGTATGAAAAATCTAAACCACTCAAGTTAGACGTTTGAAATTTGGCATGCAGATACCTTAAGTACCGTAGAGGTGCACTAAGAAAGGAATTCCCGAAATTCCCACGAGAACGGGAATTAGCAAGAAAATCCTTTTGTATGAAAAATCTAAACCACTCATGTTAGACGTTTGAAATTTGTCATGCAGGTACCTTAGATACCGTAGAGGTGTACTAAGAAAGGAATTCCCGATATTCCCACGGGAACGGGAATTAGCGGGAAAATCCTTTTGTATGAAAAATCTAAACCACTCAAGTTAGACAATTGAAATTTGGCATGCAGGTACCTTAGATACCGTAGAGGTGCACTAAGAAAGGAATTCCCGAAAATCCTTTTGTATGAAAAATCTAAACCACTCAAGTTAGACGTTTGAAATTTGGCATGCAGGTACTTTAGTAAATTTAAAGCTTAGTTGCAACAGGATATTACAAAATTCCCACGGGAACGGTAGTTAGCGGGAAAAAACATTTGTATGAAAAAATCAAATCTAATTAAAAGGAGAAACTGACTGACTCAGTGACTGACATATCAACGCATAGCCTGAACGGCTAAACGTAGGCATTTGAAATTTGGAAGGGACATAGCTTAGGTACCGTAGAGGTGCACTAAGAAAGGAATTCCCGGAATTCCCACGGGAACGGAAATTAGCGGGAAAATCTTTTTGTATGAAAAATCTAAACCGCTTAAGTTAGACGCTTGAAATTTGGCATGCAGGTACCTTAGTTAACTTAAAGCTTAGTTGCAACAGGATATTGCAAAGTTCCAACGGAAACGGGAGTTAGTGGGAAAAAAACATTTGTATGAAAAAATCGAAACCGCGTAAGATAGATATTTTCAACTCAATTCAATTAAATTATTTATTGCATTCCATGTAGTACAATGGGGTGTTACATAGGCATAGGAACTTAAACATGGACCCTGTAGGGCACAGCAACGTTGAAGGGAAGAGAGGAAGTGTGTATTAAAATTAAAACTCAATGAACAATCAATTAAAAAAAAACAATTCAATCAATTGATTCAATCTAGCATGCATGCATACCTTAGTAAATATAAAGTTTATTTTTGGCTGTATTTTGAAAAATGGGAGTTATTGGGAAAAAAAAATGTACTTATGAAAAAATCTAAACTGCATAAGTATGCACTCCCACACACACAAAGATCTCTCTCTTATATAACACGCCACGCGGACGAAGTCGCGGGCAAAAGCTAGTATTAAAATAAATAACTACAAACTAGTCGCATCATATTGTCGATCGAATAGAGCCAGAGGTGGCACTTGCATATTAGTCAAGAAAGAATATGATGCACGGTGTTTAGAATATTGTAGAGAATTGTCGATCGTTAATTATTTTGAATGCTGTGGAGCTATTTTGGTAGAGTTAAATGTAATAGTAGTAGCTGTTTACAGAATACCCGTTGAGACTAAATCACACATTAATATTTTTCTACATCAACTTGACAAACTCTTATTTTATTTATGTGATAAATTTAAAAAGAAACAAATTATTATTTGCGGAGACTGGAACATTGACATGATAAAAGACAGTTCACATAAGAGAGATTTAGTTGCTACATTACAAAATTACAACCTAGATCCGCATATACTTGTACCAACCAGAGAAAAGTCTTCTATAGATCAAATTGCAAGTAATATCAAATCAGTTAAATCACAGATCCAAAACCAAAAGTGAAGAAAGAAGAAGAAGTGAGTGAGTGAAGTGAAGTGAGTGAGAGGAAGTGTGTATTTAAACCTTTCAGATCATGAAACCGCTCAAAGTATTAGTTTTCAACTACCTAAACAAAAAACAAAACAAACATCATGGTTTGAATATAGAAGGGATTATAAACTAGACAATATTAGAAAATTTTATGAAAGTTTAGCATCCTTATCATTTTCAAATGTTTTTAACAGCAAGACATTAAATGAAGCTTTTGATGAATTTAGTGATACTGTATCATTGTTTTACGATTTATGTTTTCCAATAATAAAAATTAACAATAGCCCTACAAAACTGAAATGGATAACTAAAGGCTTGCGTAAATCTATAAAAACAAAAAGAAGTCTTTTCATTAACTATAAACAACATTCAAAAAATAAAATCCATACTAATATTATAAATGCGAAAGTAACTCTGTCTGTCTGTCTGTCTGTCTGTCTGTCTGTCTGTTACTCTTTCACGCCTAAACGGCTCAACGGATTTTGATGAAATTTGGTATGGTGATAGATGATAACCTAGAAATGGTCATAGGCTATAAATAATCACGCCATCGTTCTTAGGGGGTAGGCAGTTGGCAGATAACTAAATTGATTTAGTGATTTGAAGTCGTTTTTGTTGGGACTTTTGCTCTTTCACGTCTAAACGGCTGAACGGATTTTAATGAAATTTAGTAAGGTAATAGTTGGTTATCTAAAAACGGTTGTACGATCAAATTGATCACGTCATCGTACTTAGGGGGTAGGAAGTAGGCAGAAAACTGAATTGAGTTAGTGATTTTTTTATGGTTTTTGCTGGGAGTTTTGTCTATCATGCCTAAACGGCTCAACGGATTTTGATTAAATTTAGTTAGCTGATAGATAGTAATCTAGAAAAGGATATGGCCTATTAATATTTATGCTATCGTACTTAAGGCGTAGGCAGTAGACAGAAAACTAATTAGGTTAGTGATTTTTAATTGTTTGTTTTAAAAGTTTGCCTCATTCACGCCTTAACGTCTGAACGGAATTTTATAAGACTTGGTTAATTTAAAGATAGGATCTTAGGCACGGACAAAGGCTACTTTTTATGGCGGGAAAATACCTCATTCCCGCGGAAATCTAGATTTCGTGATCGTGTCAAGAAGCGCATGACGCCATAGCTACTGGAATGATTTCGATGTTTTTTTTTAAACTGAGTGACCTCAAGTTACTATTTGATCACTTTTCTAACTTAGAGGGTAGGTAGGCGCCATAATTTAGGGAAATTATGATAAAATTTTGATGCAACTGTCTTTATTAAACAGTTATATCTCATTCCTACAGGAACCTACACATAGCTATAGCTAGCTATCTATTAACATTAAAACTCTTTCTAGAATCACATTACGCCAATTAATTGATCTGATTTGTATAAGTTTTTTTATTCAACTGACTCTTACATTACATACAGATAAAATCTAATTACTTACACCACATAATTAATATAGTACTACATGACTAGCTACGCTTTAAACTTGAGGAGGTAATTCGATAGACATTTATACGAACTTTAAGCCCAGTAATCAATCATAGTAATAAGGTAATACTCATTTTAGACAAAGAAACGGATAGGTAATCAGTTCGTCAACGAAATTATAACACCTACACTTAGTTTGTTTACTATTTAACGAGGGAAAATAATCCTTACTAATATTATAAATGCGAAAGTAACTCTGTCTGTCTGTCTGTCTGTCTGTTACGCTTTCCCGCTTAAACCTCTCAACCGATTTTGATTAAATTTGGCACAGACAATCTTTAGACCCTGAGAAAGAAAATAGGATACCTTTTATTGCGAAAAGAAGGGACGAAGAGATTGAAATAGGGGTTGAAAGTTTGTATGGGATATTTTAATTTTAAAATATAAATCCATGAAACTTTATATTTAAGCACTTGATAAAAAATAATTAAACATTTGTTCTAGCGTTGCTGAAATTTCGACCAGTGAGGGGGTGAAATGAGGGTTGAAAGTTTGTATGGGAGTTCGTCATTTTTGGGGATAAAACCACGAAACTTTATATTTAGGAACTTGATAAGAAATAAAAAAACAATTTGTTAAAGCGTTTTTGAAAATTCGATCTTTGAGGGGATGAAATAGGTGTTGAAATTTTTTATGAGGTTCGTCATTTTTCAAGATAAAAATATTAAATTTTGTGTTTAGGCACTAAATAACAAACAAAAAATCGTTTGTTCAAGCATTTTGAAATTTTTACCAGTATGGGGGTGAAATACGGGTTGAATGTTTGTATGGGTATTCGTCATTTTTGAAGATAAAACCATGAAACTTGGTACGTAGGTCTCTTAGGATGTGCAGAGTTTTTCAACAAACGGATTTTCCGAAATTCGAACGGAACGGAACGGATTCGGAACGGGAACTACGAAGCCAAACTTTTTGTATACAAAATATTAACCACTGAACCTAGGAACATGATATTTAGTAGTTTTGGGTGTATCAAGTTAAAAAAATTTGGCTTTTGTAGATAAAGTTCCTTTTAACGAATACTCTGCATCGCCGCCATTGCCGTCGGTCGTCGTTCGTCGTCGCGCACATTCGCCGAAGTGTGGCGGCAGTCAACGGCGCTGTCTTGTGGTGGGGGAGCGCACGTGGTGTATACGTGGCCTGCTCGCGAGTGTCGAGTCCAAACAATTTCTACATTTTAACAAATAATAACAAAATAGCAAACGTTGTGTACAAAAAAGTTTTAAATTAGGTCATTTTAAAATATTTTTGTACACAACGTGACGCTGACCCCTGTAAGTGTCTTGGACATAAGGGACCGATAAATATTCCTAGGTAATTTCTGCCACTCAATGGAATACATAGGTACTTTATAACGACTGTAAACAGATATTTTTTATTTTTTTTAAATATACCTACTTACTCTCTTTTAATCACATGCTATACCGTTCCTTTTATATCCATACTAATATTATAAATGCGAAAGTAACTCTGTCTGTCTGTCTGTCTGTCTGTCTGTCTGTCTGTTACTCTTTCACGCCTAAACGGCTCAACGGATTTTGATGAAATTTGGTATGGTGATAGATGATAACCTAGAAATGGTCATAGGCTATAAATAATCACGCCATCGTTCTTAGGGGGTAGGCAGTTGGCAGATAACTAAATTGATTTAGTGATTTGTAGTCGTTTTTGTTGGGACTTTTGCTCTTTCACGTCTAAACGGCTGAACGGATTTTAATGAAATTTAGTAAGATAATAGTTGGTTATCTAAAAACGGTTGTACGATCAAATTGATCACGTCATCGTACTTAGGGGGTAGGAAGTAGGCAGAAAACTGAATTGAGTTAGTGATTTTTTTATGGTTTTTGCTGGGAGTTTTGTCTATCATGCCTAAACGGCTCAACGGATTTTGATTAAATTTAGTTAGCTGATAGATAGTAATCTAGAAAAGGATATGGCCTATTAATATTTATGCTATCGTACTTAAGGCGTAGGCAGTAGACAGAAAACTAGGTTAGTGATTTTTAATTGTTTGTTTTAAAAGTTTGCCTCATTCACGCCTTAACGTCTGAACGGAATTTTATAAGACTTGGTTAATTTAAAGATAGGATCTTAGGCACGGACAAAGGCTACTTTTTATGGCGGGAAAATACCTCATTCCCGCGGAAATCTAGATTTCGTGATCGTGTCAAGAAGCGCATGACGCCATAGCTACTGGAATGATTTCGATGTTTTTTTTTAAACTGAGTGACCTCAAGTTAGTATTTGATCACTTTTCTAACTTAGAGGGTAGGTAGGCGCCATAATTTAGGGAATTTATGATAAAATTTTGATGCAACTGTCTTTATTAAACAGTTATATCTCATTCCTACAGGAACCTACACATAGCTATAGCTAGCTATCTATTAACATTAAAACTCTTTCTAGAATCACATTACGCCAATTAATTGATCTGATTTGTATAAGTTTTTTTATTCAACTGACTGTTACATTACATACAGATAAAATCTAATTACTTACACCACATAATTAATATAGTACTACATGACTAGCTACGCTTTAAACTTGAGGAGGTAATTCGATAGACATTTATACGAACTTTAAGCCCAGTAATCAATCATAGTAATAAGGTAATACTCATTTTAGACAAAGAAACGGATAGGTAATCAGTTCGTCAACGAAATTCAACGACACGAGGGAAAATAATCCTTACTAATAATCCTTACTAATTATAAATGCGAAAGTAACTCTGTCTGTCTGTCTGTCTGTTACGCTTTCCCGCTTAAACCTCTCAACCGATTTTGATTAAATTTGGCACAGACAATCTTTAGACCCTGAGAAAGAAAATAGGATACCTTTTATTGCGAAAAGAAGGGACGAAGAGATTGAAATAGGGGTTGAAAGTTTGTATGGGATATTTTAATTTTAAAATATAAATCCATGAAACTTTATATTTAAGCACTTGATAAAAAATAATTAAACATTTGTTCTAGCGTTGCTGAAATTTCGACCAGTGAGGGGGTGAAATGAGGGTTGAAAGTTTGTATTGGAGTTCGTCATTTTTGGGGATAAAACCACGAAACTTTATATTTAGGAACTTGATAAGAAATAAAAAAACAATTTGTTAAAGCGTTTTTGAAAATTCGATCTTTGAGGGGATGAAATAGGTGTTGAAATTTTTTATGAGGTTCGTCATTTTTCAAGATAAAAATATTAAATTTTGTGTTTAGGCACTAAATAACAAACAAAAAATCGTTTGTTCAAGCATTTTGAAATTTTTACCAGTATGGGGGTGAAATACGGGTTGAATGTTTGTATGGGTATTCGTCATTTTTGAAGATAAAACCATGAAACTTGGTACGTAGGTCTCTTAGGATGTGCAGAGTTTTTCAACAAACGGATTTTCCGAAATTCGAACGGAACGGAACGGATTCGGAACGGGAACTACGAAGCCAAACTTTTTGTATACAAAATATTAACCACTGAACTTAGGAACATGATATTTAGTAGTTTTGGGTGTATCAAGTTAAAAAAAATTGGCTTTTGTAGATAAAGTTCCTTTTAACGAATACTCTGCATCGCCGCCACTGCCGTCGGTCGTCGTTCGTCGTCGCGCACATTCGCCGAAGTGTGGCGGCAGTCAACGGCGCTGTCTTGTGGTGGGGGAGCGCACGTGGTGTATACGTGGCCTGCTCGCGAGTGTCGAGTCCAAACAATTTCTACATTTTAACAAATAATAACAAAATAGCAAACGTTGTGTACAAAAAAGTTTTAAATTAGGTCATTTTAAAATATTTTTGTACACAACGTGACGCTGACCCCTGTAAGTGTCTTGGACATAAGGGACCGATAAATATTCCTAGGTAATTTCTGCCACTCAATGGAATACATAGGTACTTTATAACGACTGTAAACAGATATTTTTTATTTTTTTTTAAATATACCTACTTACTCTCTTTTAATCACATGCTATACCGTTCCTTTTATATAATCCTTAATATTCAAATTAAAAGTACGCAGACGAAGTCGCGGGTACCAGCTAGTAATCCATAATATTCAAATTAAAAGTACGCAGACGAAGTCGCGGGTACCAGCTAGTATTAAATAAAACTCAATTTAATAACTATAAAATTATCTTAAAAAAATGTATACGGACAGCCCAAAGAAATGATAATGTAAAGTTCATTAAAAATAGTAAAAATAAATGTATAGCGACCTGGAGAACAATATCATCGACTTTATCTAATCCAAATATTAATAATGGGATTAGTAAATTAAATTTTAATAATTTGACATTTACTAATTCACTTGACATTTGCAATTCTCTGAATTCCTATTTTATTAATTTAACATGCACTAATAAAACGTATAATGCTCAAAGTTCTATAGCTACATCCATAAATCCCCATACGATATATCTAATACCTGCTGATGAGAAAGAGACTTTTAATATAATAATGAGTTTAAGAAATAGCAAAGTTAGCGGTTATGATGGGATAATTACCAAAATAATAAAATCGTGTGCTGATTGTATATGTCGACCATTGTCATACATTATTAACCTGTCTTTTATTCAAGGTTCATTTCCTGATAGGCTAAAAATAGCGGTAGTTAAGCCATTGTACAAAAAAGGGGATAGGACAGATCAAAACAATTACAGGCCAGTGTCGATACTATCAGTATTTTCTAAAATATTTGAAAAAGCAATGTTGTCCAGACTAAATAGTTTCTTACTTACAAATCCCTTCCTACAATCGTTAAATGACCTGCTCGCTAGTTTGAACCGATATAACAATATCATCATAATTGGTGATATTAATGTGGATATTGTGCCCAATAACTCAGACGTCAACTCTAATGCCTACCTAAACCTATTAGCATCTCACAGTATGTTGCCTGCCCATACCCTGCCGACACATACTAAAACGTGCTTAGATCATGCACTGATTAAAACTAAACACCTAACATATTGTTTTGTTGCTAAAACGTCAGTCACCGATCATGACACGATCATACTTATAATTGAAAACAACCATAAAACTTCTAATAAATATACTGCTACGAAAAAAATTGACTTCGTTGGACTTGATAATGACGTGCAGCTGCTATGCTTTGAGTCAGTATTCTCGGCAAAGGATGCTAACCTGGCTACCGCCCTATTGTTAAATGAACTAAACTCAAAGATTATAGCTAACACCAAAATAATAAAAGTTCCTAACCGCAAGAGAATCACTAAACCGTGGATAACTACTGGGCTATTAAAATGTATGAAAAATAGAGATAAACTCCATCTGAAATCAAAAAAAAATCCGGCCAATGAAACAATCACTACTACATATAAAAGGTATAGGAACTACTGCAATTGGCTACTCAAAAAACTGAAGAGAGACTACGAAAGAGATCTAATTAAAAAGGCAGCAAATACCAGTACTAAAAAGCTTTGGGACTCTGTCAAAACTGTTACAGCTATGACCAACCGTAGTAACCCAGCCATAGAACTAATAGCCCCTTCTAATCCTGTAAATTCAATAAACAAAGTAAACAGCTTTTTTGTCAGCATTGGTAAAACACTAGCAGAGAAAATTGAACCCAACCCTACTATGTGCCCAAGTACTACAGAACCACCACCAATTGAATCCTTCTTTCTTGAACCGACTGATGAAACTGAGGTTCGCAACACAATATTAAATCTAAGAAAGGACTCCACTGTAGGTCGTGATAACATCTCCGCAGGATTATTAAAAAGATACCACCAGTACATCACACCATCCCTTACATATATAATTAACTTAGGCTTTGCATCCGGTGTCTTCCCTGATCCATTCAAACAGGCTGAGGTTATTCCGATATTTAAAGGTGGTGCCAGGGACTCAGTGAATAATTATAGGCCTATTTCGATTTTACCTACTTTATCAAAAGTAATGGAAAAACTCCTAAACAAAAGACTTGTCAGATACCTTGAGAGCCAAAAAATTATTTCCAATTCCCAGTTTGGATTCAGATCCGGAATTTCTACTAGTGATGCTGTCCATGAGTTGATCGATCATGTAGTTACCAAACTGAATGCAAAATCTAAGGTTGTGGCAGTATTCCTGGACTTGGCCAAGGCATTTGACACAGTCTGTGTCCCAATCCTTCTCGATAAACTTGAGAGAATAGGCATTAGGGGTGTTCAACACCAGTTATTTAAGGACTATCTGACGAATAGGCAACAGAGGGTAAGGATATATGACGATGTGAGCGATGACATGCCTATAGATCATGGTGTCCCCCAGGGGAGTGTTCTTGGTCCCACTTTATTCTTGATTTACATGAATCATCTATGTAACCTCAGCCTTGCAAATGGCAAAATAGTAACTTTCGCTGATGATACAGCCCTCATCTTTCATGGCGATTCATGGCACGAAGCTTTCACTGCCGCGCAGACTGGATTCAATACCGTTTCTACTTGGCTCAAAGATAACATCCTGACCCTTAATGTGGATAAAACCAAATACATGACATTCTCCATCAGAAAAATCCCCCCTGAAGACTTAACGAATAACACTATCTTTGCCCATTCGTGTGATCTCGTCGGTCCTTGCCATTGTCCTAGTCTCAAATCTACCACTAACATCAAGTACTTAGGTGTTGTCTTAGACAATCTACTCAACTTCAATTTTCACATTGACCTTCTTACCTCTAGGACACGCAAATTAATTTACATTTTTAAAAACCTACGTGGCATTGCTGACAAAGAAATCATCAAAATGGTTTACCTGGCATTATGCCAATCTATTTTAACCTATTGCATAACCGTTTGGGGTGGTGCTGCAAAAACCAGTTTAATAACAGTCGAGAGAGCCCAAAGAGCTGTCTTAAAAGTTAGCAAAAATTTGCCATTCCTTTTCCCCACCAAAGACTTGTATATTTTAAGTGATGTCCTAACTGTACGACAGCTATTTATACTCAATGCTGTCCTTAGGACTCACACTAGTCTCGCGTATGATCCGACAGTGATGGTAAACAAACGCGTCAAAAACAATATCTGTCCAACATCAACGATCTGGTTAACTGCTTTTTCACATAAATTTATTGGTTTTCTTGGCCCTTACTTATACAACAAAATAAATAAAAAAATGGACATTTACTCATTAACGAAGCATAAGTGCAAAATTTGTTTAACGAGCTGGCTAAAATCCCTGGATTATAGCGAAACAGAAGAGTTACTTCTTGTGATGTCATGACACACACACACACACTCGTAATGGATAGTTAGTGGAAGATGCTCTTATAGCATCTTCCGAACCCAAGATGTAAGTCGTAGGGCTAACCCACACACACACACACACACACACTCACACACACACACACACACACACACACACAAGCATGCCGAACGTTCTTTAACCTTTTCTTATTTCTAATAGGTACTTATAAAAAACTATCCCAGTCTTATTATTGTATACAGTCTATAATTCAAACTGTAACTTAAACATAATAAAATACCTAGCACCTGATTTGGAGTGTGGAGAGGCTGGTGATCTGTCATACAGGGCATCCTAGTACAGACACCAGTCTCTCACACAGATGTTATAGTTATGCCTTTGTTATGTCGTTATGTTGTTTGTTAATCTGTCTGTGTGGGAGAAAATAAAGCTTTATTTATTTATTTATTTATTTATTAGTTAAACACAATATTTTACATTCAAATCAATTTGGTTTTCGCAAAAAATCCTCGACCACCCTTGCTTGCTTTAATCTTATCAAATATATAACTGAAAGTCTTAATGAAAAGACTCCTATCGTCTCTATATTTTTAGACATGAGCAAAGCATTTGATTTTGTTAACCATGATCGATTGTTGGCTAAATTGGAAAGATATGGTATTAGAGGTCAGGCATTTTTATGGATTCAGAGTTATCTCAAAAATAGAAGTCAATGTGTAGAAATATCAAGATTAACGAATCAATCGAAGCCTGGATCGCGAGCACCATTTACTAAAATGTGTTATAGGTCACAGTTACTTCACAATGGATCTGGAGTTCCTCAGGGTAGTGTTCTTGGCCCATTGTTGTTTTTAATATATATCAATGACTTGCCAGATGAGACGACACATAAATGCTTTCTTTTTGCTGACGACACAACTCTACTTGTAAAATCGCATAGTAAGGACTTATTTCAGGATGATATTAACATTGCAATAGAAAATGTAATTAATTGGCTCAAGTTAAATAATCTTAAAGTTAATA
The DNA here is from genome assembly GCF_024362695.1 of Pectinophora gossypiella. NCBI lineage: Eukaryota > Metazoa > Arthropoda > Insecta > Lepidoptera > Gelechiidae > Pectinophora > Pectinophora gossypiella. The sequence goes on along the minus strand of NW_026063254.1, from coordinate 603,575 downwards.
TTGATAAGACTAATATAATGCAATTTTTATCCTACAGAACATCACCTCTCTCTTTACATATAAGTTACAATAATAACCGCTTAAGTGAAGTTAACAATATTAAATTTTTGGGATTAAATTTGGATAAGCATCTTAATTGGAAAACCCATGTTGATTCTGTTTGCAAAAGGTTGAACCGTTTCGTTTTTGCTCTGCGCAAATTGAAACAGACAGTGTCATGCGAGGCGGCACTAACTGCCTACTATGGCTATGTTTCGTCCATACTAAGTTATGGGTTAATTCTTTGGGGCAATTCTGTAGAGGTTAATAGAGTGTTCTTGCTACAGAAAAAATGTGTGCGTGCTTTGGCAAATGCTCGATTTATGGACAGTTGCAGGCCTCTTTTCAAAAAGTTTAGGATCTTGCCCTTGCCATGCATGTACATTAAGGATATATGCTTATTTGTTAAATGTAATCAACATATATTCCAACTCCGTAGAGAACGTTCAAACAGACATGTTAGAGCACAGTATAAAGACATGCTATATCAGCCCCCTTCCAGGTGTTTTATTTATGAAAAAAATGTTTTTAACTTATGTATTTTAATATATAATAAACTACCGGATTGTCTGAAGTCATTGGAAGGAAGCTGTTTTAAGAAAACATTGACAAATTGGTTGTTGGAGAATTGTTTTTATAATTTAAACGATTATTTGTCTTTTAAAACGTAAAATTTTTAATTTATTATGATTGGAAGTTTTGTTTTCAAATTGTTAAAATATTTGCATGCCTAGTTAAGGTTGAATACTATGACCTACTGTAATACTATACTTACCATCTTTTGTAAATTGTATTCTGGCAAATAAATGATTGATTGATTGATTGATACGGTGGACACAATTTCAGCGGACTTCAGGCAGTTCCGGTCCTTTGTTGTGGCTGCTCTTACAGCCATTCAGAAACAGTTGGAGCTCCTGACGGTTGAGTGTGATGGGCTGGAGATGCGGAGCAGGCGTAATATGTTGCTGATCCACGGGGTCCCTGAAGAGCAAGATGAGGACTCCATCGCTGCGGTGATTGGGATGGCTCGCCGGCATTTATCGCTCCCAGACATGAAGCCAGGTGACATTGACCGAGCCCACCGTATGGGTCACACCATTAAGGATAAGCCACGACCAATCCTAGTAAAATTCACCAATTGCAGTAAAATTCACCAATTGAGTCCGTGATGAAGCTTGGATGCATAAGGTGGGCTTGAAGAACACTGGTGTGACCCTCTCCGAATTCTTGACTAAAAGGCGTCACAAGTTGTTTACAGCGGCTCGCCAGAAACTCGGAGTTAGGAGGTGCTGGACTCGGGAGGGCCGTATCTATGCGCAGGCGAACGATGGCAGTAGACGTAGGATATCGTCGTTTGAAGACCTGGATAAGTTGGACGGCGGTCAGTCTTCGGTTTCTGTATCTGGCGGTGGCGTCGAGTTTGCAGCTGGCCAGCCTGCTGCGAGGACCTCCCCACTAGTGTCCACTAGGGCCACCAATGCCTCCGCGAAGCTGCCGTACACCAAGCGCACGAGGGCTGCTTCTGCTGCTGCAAAAAAGTAATTTTTATTTTATATTTTTAATATAATGTATTTACCAAACATGCAACCACAACAACACATTACTTTTTTATTTCTATTTTTGTGTAATAATCTTTGTGGGCTGTTTCTTATTCTTACCTTATTGTATCTTGTGTTGCGTAGCTTGTTTACTTTCCTTTTGTTTTTGGCATTCATTTTCGCAAACAATCCTCACTTATTAAGTAGGTAGATAACTCCATTTCATAAATTATTAACATTGGTGATGAATAGCATGTTAGGTTATAATAATTATTGTGTGTCACCTGTAGCTGTTGTTCTCGTTTTTTTTTGTGTGCTTCCCGTTGTCAGTGGGGCGCTTTTTGTAACGCGCTTGCGCTTATTATTGTGTAACGGTTTTTTAAGTTTTTTTTTTTATAATTTTAATTTTTTCATTTTTATTAGTTGTGATTGATTTTATGTACTCTATTTTTATGTCTACTTTTTATTTTATTTTTTCGTGTAAACGTTCCGTTGTGCGCTGTCTTCTTCTGTACGCTGTAATTTTTGTTTTTATTCACCTTTCAGGCTGCTAGCGGGTATTTAGATTATTTGTTAAATTATAATTATTTATATAGGTTTTAATATTATTGTATTTTTTTTTAACTATATTTATACATATATTATATAATTTATATTATTATTTTTATTTGATAATAAGTATGTACTATGGATTTATCATTAAATAACCAAACATTATCCATACTAATATTATAAATGCGAAAGTAACTCTGTCTGTCTGTCTGTCTGTCTGTCTGTCTGTCTGTTACTCTTTCACGCCTAAACGGCTCAACGGATTTTGATGAAATTTGGTATGGTGATAGATGATAACCTAGAAATGGTCATAGGCTATAAATAATCACGCCATCGTTCTTAGGGGGTAGGCAGTTGGCAGATAACTAAATTGATTTAGTGATTTGTAGTCGTTTTTGTTGGGACTTTTGCTCTTTCACGTCTAAACGGCTGAACGGATTTTAATGAAATTTAGTAAGGTAATAGTTGGTTATCTAAAAACGGTTGTACGATCAAATTGATCACGTCATCGTACTTAGGGGGTAGGAAGTAGGCAGAAAACTGAATTGAGTTAGTGATTTTTTTATGGTTTTTGCTGGGAGTTTTGTCTATCATGCCTAAACGGCTCAACGGATTTTGATTAAATTTAGTTAGCTGATAGATAGTAATCTAGAAAAGGATATGGCCTATTAATATTTATGCTATCGTACTTAAGGCGTAGGCAGTAGACAGAAAACTAGGTTAGTGATTTTTAATTGTTTGTTTTAAAAGTTTGCCTCATTCACGCCTTAACGTCTGAACGGAATTTTATAAGACTTGGTTAATTTAAAGATAGGATCTTAGGCACGGACAAAGGCTACTTTTTATGGCGGGAAAATACCTCATTCCCGCGGAAATCTAGATTTCGTGATCGTGTCAAGAAGCGCATGACGCCATAGCTACTGGAATGATTTCGATGTTTTTTTTTAAACTGAGTGACCTCAAGTTAGTATTTGATCACTTTTCTAACTTAGAGGGTAGGTAGGCGCCATAATTTAGGGAATTTATGATAAAATTTTGATGCAACTGTCTTTATTAAACAGTTATATCTCATTCCTACAGGAACCTACACATAGCTATAGCTAGCTATCTATTAACATTAAAACTCTTTCTAGAATCACATTACGCCAATTAATTGATCTGATTTGTATAAGTTTTTTTATTCAACTGACTGTTACATTACATACAGATAAAATCTAATTACTTACACCACATAATTAATATAGTACTACATGACTAGCTACGCTTTAAACTTGAGGAGGTAATTCGATAGACATTTATACGAACTTTAAGCCCAGTAATCAATCATAGTAATAAGGTAATACTCATTTTAGACAAAGAAACGGATAGGTAATCAGTTCGTCAACGAAATTCAACGACACGAGGGAAAATAATCCTTACTAATAATCCTTACTAATTATAAATGCGAAAGTAACTCTGTCTGTCTGTCTGTCTGTTACGCTTTCCCGCTTAAACCTCTCAACCGATTTTGATTAAATTTGGCACAGACAATCTTTAGACCCTGAGAAAGAAAATAGGATACCTTTTATTGCGAAAAGAAGGGACGAAGAGATTGAAATAGGGGTTGAAAGTTTGTATGGGATATTTTAATTTTAAAATATAAATCCATGAAACTTTATATTTAAGCACTTGATAAAAAATAATTAAACATTTGTTCTAGCGTTGCTGAAATTTCGACCAGTGAGGGGGTGAAATGAGGGTTGAAAGTTTGTATTGGAGTTCGTCATTTTTGGGGATAAAACCACGAAACTTTATATTTAGGAACTTGATAAGAAATAAAAAAACAATTTGTTAAAGCGTTTTTGAAAATTCGATCTTTGAGGGGATGAAATAGGTGTTGAAATTTTTTATGAGGTTCGTCATTTTTCAAGATAAAAATATTAAATTTTGTGTTTAGGCACTAAATAACAAACAAAAAATCGTTTGTTCAAGCATTTTGAAATTTTTACCAGTATGGGGGTGAAATACGGGTTGAATGTTTGTATGGGTATTCGTCATTTTTGAAGATAAAACCATGAAACTTGGTACGTAGGTCTCTTAGGATGTGCAGAGTTTTTCAACAAACGGATTTTCCGAAATTCGAACGGAACGGAACGGATTCGGAACGGGAACTACGAAGCCAAACTTTTTGTATACAAAATATTAACCACTGAACTTAGGAACATGATATTTAGTAGTTTTGGGTGTATCAAGTTAAAAAAAATTGGCTTTTGTAGATAAAGTTCCTTTTAACGAATACTCTGCATCGCCGCCACTGCCGTCGGTCGTCGTTCGTCGTCGCGCACATTCGCCGAAGTGTGGCGGCAGTCAACGGCGCTGTCTTGTGGTGGGGGAGCGCACGTGGTGTATACGTGGCCTGCTCGCGAGTGTCGAGTCCAAACAATTTCTACATTTTAACAAATAATAACAAAATAGCAAACGTTGTGTACAAAAAAGTTTTAAATTAGGTCATTTTAAAATATTTTTGTACACAACGTGACGCTGACCCCTGTAAGTGTCTTGGACATAAGGGACCGATAAATATTCCTAGGTAATTTCTGCCACTCAATGGAATACATAGGTACTTTATAACGACTGTAAACAGATATTTTTTATTTTTTTTTAAATATACCTACTTACTCTCTTTTAATCACATGCTATACCGTTCCTTTTATATAATCCTTAATATTCAAATTAAAAGTACGCAGACGAAGTCGCGGGTACCAGCTAGTCATATATATCTTGTTCTTCTGACTCTAATGATGACAGTTTTCACAGCTCGTCTCCTCCTCTCCACGACTTGTTGCAAACCACCTTTGTCGATGTGCCTAAAAATTTTAATGTCGTGCACATTAACGCGCAGAGTATTCCAGCTCATTATCCGGATATGCTTGCATCGTTCAACGATATAAATATCCACGCCATCCTGGTCTCCGAGACCTGGCTGCACCCTTCACTCCCCTCCACCTCATACTCACTTCCCGGCTTCCAGCTCATCCGTAATGACCGTGTTAGCTCCGCACACGGCGGGGTGGCCATTTATCTTCGTTCCCACATTTCTTTCACAATCGTTAGTAGATCGCCTCAACCACCGCCTCCCAACACAGTTGAACATTTATTTTTAGAATTATCTCTTTCCCATTGTAAAGTCCTTCTAGGCGTTTTTTATAGCCCTTCCCTTACCATTGATTATTTTAATTCATTTGAGTTGCTTCTCGAGGACCTGTCGCCTGCCTACAGTCATTCTATTGTTTTAGGAGATTTTAATACCTGTCTTGTAAAGACAGATATGCAGTCTAAGTCTCGCTCCAATAAACTCACATCGTTAGTGAAGTCCTGTGGCATGCACATTCTTCCTCTTGCGGCAACTCATCATTTTCCAAATTGCGTCCCCTCCCTTCTGGATCTCATAATGGTCTCCTCCCGAGATTATGTGGTCAAGCATGGTCAGATCTCCGCTGACGCCTTTTCTTACCACGACCTTATATACCTGTCATACAGGATCCGCACTCCGAAAGTTAAGGCTAGGACACTTTTGTTACGCAACTTTGCTGGGATGAATGTTAATCGGCTGAGTGAGGATGCTAGTAAGGTAGATTGGTCGGCAATAGATAGACTTGACAGTGTTGATGATCAGGTTGAGCTTTTCAATGCCAAATTGACGAAATTGTATGATACTCACGCGCCTATCCGACTTGTTCGTGTCAAGCACCTCCCTGCTCCTTGGCTTACCGACGATATGCGTAAGTATATGGACAGGAAGACTCGAGCTAAAGCTAAATTCAGAAATAATGCTTCAGAAAAGAACCGTGAGGCATACCGAGAGGTAAGAAATCGCTGCAATACAAAGATACGGGACATACAACGACGCCATATTCACAAATCAGTTGAGAACGGAGAACCAGCTAAAGTCTGGTCGTTTCTTAAGAAACTGGGGGTTGGCAAGTCACGCAATAACTCACCTCCCACCAATATTGACATTAATTCCCTAAATGCACACTTCTCATCTTCTTCCTTCATTGACAGTGGCACAAAGACTTGTACCCTTAATCACCTTTCGTCACTGCCAACTCCCAATTTTCCACCTTTTTTCATTACTCAATTTGCTGCTAGTGATGTTAAGAGGAATATACTCGCCATTAGCTCGAATGCGACAGGAAGTGACTGCATTGGTCGTAATATGATCGTTCCCCTCATTGACATCCTCTCTCCGGTTATATCCAAAATCCTAAATAAGTCCATCTCCTCGGGTGTGTTTCCAACTGCATGGAAGGAAGCACAGATTATCCCGCTCCCTAAAAAAAATAATCCTAATTCCTTCTCCGACTATCGCCCAATATCCATCCTACCATTCCTCTCCAAGGTCCTTGAAAGGCTGGTTCATAATCAACTTACTCGTTTCCTTACCTTGAACAACCTTTTAAACCCACTCCAATCTGGTTTCCGCCCCGGTCATAGCACGACTACTGCACTGGTTAAGATTTCCGATGATATTCGGCTAGGAATGGAGAATCAGCAGCTGACTGTGTTGACGCTGCTGGATTTCAGCAACGCGTTTAATACGGTTGACCATGATATCCTACTGGCGATGCTGTATTCTCTTAACATATCTCCGGCAGTTGTTGATTGGCTTCGTAGTTACCTGTGTGGGCGCCGGCAGCGCATACGTGTTGAAGAAACCTTCTCTACGTGGTGCGACACTTCTGCTGGTGTTCCGCAGGGTGGCGTGTTGTCTCCACTCCTATTTTCTATTTTCATTAACTCTATCACTCTTCCACTCTCTTCTTCCTATCATTTGTATGCAGACGATTTACAAATATACACACAGTCTCCTATAAATAATCTCCCGGATGCAATTGAGAGAACCAACAGGGACCTCAAGTGCATTTCTGAATGGAGTCGCTGTCATGGGCTAAAAGTCAATCCAACTAAGACCCAGACAATAATCGTCGGTAGCCACTGGTATATATCGCGAATTGACTTTGCTACACTTCCTCCTATACTCTTCGACGGGATCCATGTTCCCTACAGTGACACAGTGAAGAATCTGGGGGTTGTGTTTGACGGGTGCTTGTCGTGGAAACCACAGGTGGCCGAGGTCAGTAGGAGGGTGTTTGCTGCGTACAGATCACTGAAACGGCTAAAAAACTTTTTGCCTACCAGAACCAAAATCAGTTTGGCACAGACTCTGTTACTACCTATACTGGATTATGCAGACGTCTCTTATCCCGATTTGTCAGTGGAACTTTTGAACAAGCTTGAGCGACTGCAGAATCTTTGCATTAGATTTATTTTCGGCCTGCGTAAGTTTGACCATGTTTCTGACTACCGCTCTCAACTTAAATGGCTGCCTATACACCGTCGGCGAGACTGTCACATCCTCTCCCTTTTGTACTCAGTCCTCTCTCTTCCCAATACTCCTTCCTACCCTAAGGACCGATTCGTTCTTCACTCCTCAACACTCGACCGCAACCTTCGGTCCTCTAACAACCTTTCCCTTCAAGTCCCGTCCCACTCCTCTAATTTCAATGATAAATCGTTTACGGTGCGAGCTATCCGGCTATGGAATCTGCTACCTGAGTGTATCAGGCGGGCACCATCGCTGGAGTCCTTTAAAGGACAAGTAAAGGCGCACTTTGTGAACTCTGGCTCCTCTTCTTCTATGTAAACCATCTTTCCTTTTTCCATAGTGTTATTATATGTATGTATAATTGTTTAGTTATGTATAATAGTCATATATATATATACAGGGTGTTAGTAACATCGTAACGAAAACTTTGAGGGATGATTGAGACCATTATTCTGAGATGATATCAAGTGGAATTTTCGTAACGAATACTGAGGGGGATGATTCAGCTGATTATTCTGAGTTAATATCAAGTAGAATTTTCCTTCGCAAAAGTATAGAATTGAAAATAATTTAAAAAAAAATAAAAAAAAAAACATGAATTTTGCGACGAAAAATTCCACTTGATATTAACTCAGAATCATGGTCTGAATCATCCCCCTGAGTATTCGTTACGATGTTACTAACACCCTCTATATATACAGGGTGTAACGGAACGGGGGTATCAACCCGAAGTGTGCCTACTCTGTCACTATCTACAAATCACATGCGAGAGTATTGGCCGCCTAAATTCATATTTGCATTAGTTATGAGCAATTGAATTCCAGGTCTTCATGTAATAAATTCAAATTTGCACAACACTACGTAGCAATCAGCTGTTCAAGGTATTTAACTTTTGAGTGAACAGCTACCACCTCTTTTATTTATGCCTGCCCTAGTAAAGGGTAAACGTGCCAGTGATGGCCATATTAATCAATATTTTTTAAATTGTTTTGTTTCATCCTTGTGAGGCCAAGATTTCCAGACACAATATTTAAAAAAACAATGGGCTTTGGTCCCGGTTACTGCTTACTGATGTAATAAGTAGTCGTTACACAAAGTAGGCTCAATAATAACCCTCGCACCAGGATTGACGAGGTTGGTTATCCACCGCACAACCAATAGGATAGAACAAGATGTGAACATACATAAATCACGGCTTTATCCCTAATGGACCAGACAGAGCTACAAGTAATTACACATATCTAATATCACACTTACTGCGCTACTGAGGTGGGCAGAGTCACTTTGTTGTACAAGTTTTGTCCAAAAATGTAGTCGATTACCTACATTAATAGTTGATAAAGAAATGTACTTTACAATGCATCTCGTCTCCTTGTGTAGTATGCTTTATTTTATGATTACGTAATATCAGGCTCCCTTAACACCGTCATCCAGGTCAAATGGGCATCACGCTAGCGGCGAATGCGTTCATGGCTAGCTAGGTACGGGACAGTTTCATTAGAATACTTTCAGAGTTTTGCAGGCCCTAAACAACTACTACTACTCATACACAGTTACCACCAATCACTGACTAAGATGTGCAAGTACTAACACCTCACTTTACAATGGATCAAAGGACACAGCGATTTAAGAGGTAACGACGCGGCGGACGAGTTGGCCAGAAGGGGAACGGGAGGTAACAGCCATCGGTCCGGAACCGATATTGCCGATTTCATTCGGACAGGTCCGCTCGCTGCTACGAACGAGAGCAGCCAACAAACACACCTTTTTTTGACGTGACTTATCGAAGATTTGCCGCAAATGACATTAACTACTTGGCCGGACAAATGGGCAGCGCTGAAGGCTCTCACCCGGTACAACGTTTAAGACAACAGGCCTGAGGGTGCCCAGTTGGGCGCGAACCTCGGCTCAGGGCGTCGTCTGAGAGGAAAAATATTTGAAAGAATTAAACGACCCTAGTAAGTCGATAGCGATAAGCGCTGATTGAGGGAAGTCGTCGACCACGCCGGCGGTGTCGGTATCGGGGTCCTGAAATGTTTGTTGTCGCGAGCTGATTGGCTGATTCTATGGCTAGAGTAATCGGGTCGTCGGGATCGTATTACATACTTCGGACGCCGATGCTATTCAGTACCGTTCCTAAGCGGGATGTATTCGGAAGCCGCAACTACCAGGGGATTTGGTTGGTGCGGAGCAGAATCGAAAAAACTAATTTGAGCCATTGGGCAATGGTTGGCAGACTTAGGTCAATGTGCAGATTTTCATTGCGAAGGAACCACGAACGATTTTGTATTTCCTGTAGACGGTGGATTTGAAAGAGACTCGCGTGAGCGAAAACTACCCCTGCATAGGTCATGATCGGACGGATGCAAGTCGTGTAGATTCCTAAGGGATAATTTACTACGCTTGTTAAGGAGACAATGAACACGGCCCATTACAAACGTGGCGCGATCGCGCACACGTTTGATATGGGCCTTGAAAGTAAGACGTCTATCTAAGACTACGCCGAGATATTTGACTTGCTCCTCCCAAGGGATCGGCTTGCCAGACATCTTGATGACTTAAGTTGACAGCGTGACCGTGACGTATTATAATAGCCCTTTGAAAAGTACACCGCTGCACTTTTCTCCGGGTTTACCTTGATTCTCCATTTGCGAAACTACTCGACCACGGCACGAAGAATAGATGGCTGTATCATCCGCAAATAAAGCTAGTTCGGTATTAGGGTATTTGGGAATGAACAAACACACCAGACTATGAACCACCGTAAATAAATGCAGGCAGGCTAAGATGGCACTACCCAACATCAATAGTTGTCTCTCCAAAAGAATTCTAAATGTGAAGAGGTCTCCACTAATACAGGTAACAGCTGCAGGTAGCAGGTGTAGCTGTGTGGTCACGGTGATATCAACAAACATCTGTTTACACTAGGTGTCACCGACAAGCCCCTGTGCAGAACCTGCATGGACGAGACAGCGGCCCATGTGCTACTGGAGTGTGAAGGAGCCGCCAACTACCGGGTCCGGCACCTTGGCCAGACGGGGTGCCTCCCTGAGGCGGCCGGCAACGTCAGAGGCTTGTTAGAATTCCTTGGGGATTTACAACATAGTAAAAGCAAAATAAATTTCTCAAGTACCGTTGTGACTGCCTACCCCTTAGTGATACGGGCGTGATATTATGTTAGTATGTTCTGATTACTTATGGCTCTGCCCACCCCATTAGGGATACGAGCAGCTGCAAGTGATTGTGTATCTTATTAACGAGACATTAATGTTACGTTTACAACATAGTAAAGACAAAATTAATTTCTCAAGTACCTACCTAACATAACTTTACTTTTACTATGACATGGTAAAAGTAATCTTAAAATAAGTACTTTCGTACAATACAATAATACTTTATTGCGTACAAGGAATTAAAAACACATAACAGTATTTTTTTAAATCTTTTTCTATCGTGTGGGTTGTGAGGTGGATTACCAACCTCATCAACCCTGGTGTCAGGGTAACTATTGAGCCGCCAGAGGCCCCTGACATGACTCATGTAATGACTACTTTCTTACATGAGTAAGTAGTCACCGGGACCAACCGTGCCTTCCGAAGCACGGAATTGCAAATTGCATTGGGACAGTTAATGGGATTTATACCCTGTACCAGGATGCCAGGGCTCGCGAATAGAAAAAGGCACGCTAGTGTTTCAAACTATCGATAGTTCAGTATCGATTATCGATCATAATCATTTTCAACTACGATTTTGATTGGTAGAAATAAAAAAATAACTTTTCAAAAAATCTAAATCCATGGACTTTTTAGTTATTGAAATTCAGTTTAGACAATCAGCCCACTCAAAATAACCATACTATCGGAGTGTAGCAATACTACTGACTGAGGGCAAAATTATCGATAGTTTGTTATTAATCCGCAACGATACTATCGATTGTATTGCACTTAGGTAATAAAATCGAAAATGTTCCCACTTTCCGAGTTATCAATAGTCTTGCTATCGATCGACTCTCGGTCGGGATAGATTATCGATAGTCATTTTTTGATCGGCAAGCCCTAGTGCACCCGAAATTCAAAATGGCGGTGCTGTTAAGGGAAAGTTATCATTAACCATGATAATTTTTTTTTTTTTTTTGTATTTTTTTTCCTTCCTAAATTGTAGTCGTGTATTGTCCAACAGTGAACAATAACATCACGCCTTTTTCCTATTGGAGTAGGCAGAGACTGCGGAATTTCACTTACCACTACACGCTCGTATCGCTACATGCCCGTACCAAACATACATACATAATATCACGCCTTTATCTCTTATGGGGCAGACAGAGCCACAAGTAATCATAACATAGGTACATAAATAATTATCATGTTCGTACCGCTAATGGGATGTTCTTGTGACTCTGCCCACCCCATTAGGGATACGGGCAGAGTGATGATAGTATGTCTTATTATTGACAGATTAATTTCGCCTTCTGCTATTGCGCGGGATATTTGCGAAGAAACGTGGCAATTCTGTGTTAGTGCCAGAGTGTGAGCGCGGGTGATCCTTATTAGATAAACGACTTTTTTACTTTTCTAGGTTCAAAGTAAAATACGTACCTACTTTCATAAAATACAATACATTCATTCACTCAAACAATACCATAAAAATATTTTATTGCGCACAAAGAAATAACATACCCTTAAGTACCAGGATACTAGCATTCGAAAGAGATAGAAACATGCACACGAAAGTAAACTGTCAAATTATTTGTCAGTGCTTGTTTACTATCTGTGGAGTGAAGTTCGAAATTTTTATTTGTTGTGATAACTGTGATCAGTGATAGTTCGAGGTGTCTTTGAGTAATGTAGGTTATTATGAAATGATGATGTGTGTGGGTGCCGGCGATGGCAACTTAAGTGAAGCACGGAACTTGTATCAGCGATTCATAGAAGGTAGACCAGCTGATGAAGCCAGGCAACTGCCTTCACTGCATTGCTTCAGGAAAATGGTCAATCGCCTACTGCATTTAACGGGCTCTTTCCACGCGTCATCCGAGACTGGCCGCTCGGCGACCCGTGATCCGGAGTTTGAAGAAGCCGTACTAGCCGTGCAGCCAACCCAAGGACTACCACGCGAACCTTACCACATGCAACGTACGCCCGAGCTAATTCCTGCTTACCTCGTGTGGCATTCTGAGAATGGTACCGAGTTCAAGTGGAAAGCTCACCAGACTTTGCTTCGAAAGTGTTGTGGACAGATGAAGCGGCAGGTCTGTGCATCGAACGGGGATGACGACATTTCGAACCTTTCTTGTAAAACGTAAGTCTAATTATTAATTACCTACCTACTTACCCACACTTTCACACTTTTTTTTCCTATTTAATATTAAATTAAATACCTTACCTAAACAAGTAGGTAATTTTAACTTATTTTACACGTCATAAAATAATGTGAGAATAGTTGTCAAAGCAAAATGACTCCAATTATTAGATGCTTTAGTGTCATTCTTGTTTGTTACAGTCGCCGACGTGCCGCCGACTCGGATTGTTCCAATCGGCCGCCGACTCCTTTTGACGTTGCCGCCAAAGCCGCCGCCCGCTCGAATTTCGTACCTATCGCGGCCGTGCGAGCGTCACGAGTACCAGGCGACCAGGACGCGCTAGGAGATTTGTGTAGTGCCAATATTTGAGTGGATTAAGAACAGTGACCTCAATAGTGCTGTGCCGTGTTTTTTACATGCTGGAAATATTAAAATATTTTTTTAACTGAAATTGAAAAAAATATCAAAAGTGTTTTTTTTTAATTGAAATTTTGCAGATAAGATCTACATAAGGTATAGTTTTGTCCCCTTTCGGCTTGATACCCCCCTTCCGTTACACCCTGTATAATAATTTTATATATTTATGTATAATATAAATATGTAGTTAAATGTACTTATTTTATGTAGGTTGTTCTTTTAATTATTTATTTTGTTAGAATGCACTAACCCGCTATTATTATACTTGTACAAAATTTTCCTGTGCCCAAAGGTTGCCTGGAAGAAATTGCTGCATGAGCAATAAGGCCGCCTGTTGTGCTTTTCTGTATATGCTGTCCTTATCTCTGTATTTTGTGTCCATTGTGCTCAATAAAGTATTTTATCTATCTATCTATCTATTTATAAGGAAATTATTGTAAAAGGTGGGTTCAGATTATTATGAACATTTGTTTGGAAACAAGGTTATAACAATGCAGCAGACTCTCGAAATTGGTAGTGTGTTGGAAGTGAGAATTATCGCCCGTGGATGGATTTTGTGCGAGTTTTATGATGTTAAAATAATTGGATATGAGGAATACACTTCTATACTCCTCCCTGCTTGGCCTTTAAGGAGAAAGTTGCGTCATCTCGGTCAAATAATAAAGGCAACCGTGCTCAGAATTGACACTGACAAAAAATATGTTGACATCAATACTATCCATACTAATATTATAAATGCGAAAGTAACTCTGTCTGTCTGTCTGTCTGTCTGTCTGTCTGTTACTCTTTCACGGCTAAACGGCTCAACGGATTTTGATGAAATTTGGTATGGTGATAGATGATAACCTAGAAATGGTCATAGGCTATAAATAATCACGCCATCGTTCTTAGGGGGTAGGCAGTTGGCAGATAACTAAATTGATTTAGTGATTTGTAGTCGTTTTTGTTGGGACTTTTGCTCTTTCACGTCTAAACGGCTGAACGGATTTTAATGAAATTTAGTAAGGTAATAGTTGGTTATCTAAAAACGGTTGTACGATCAAATTGATCACGTCATCGTACTTAGGGGGTAGGAAGTAGGCAGAAAACTGAATTGAGTTAGTGATTTTTTTATGGTTTTTGCTGGGAGTTTTGTCTATCATGCCTAAACGGCTCAACGGATTTTGATGAAATTTAGTTAGCTGATAGATAGTAATCTAGAAAAGGATATGGCCTATTAATATTTATGCTATCGTACTTAAGGCGTAGGCAGTAGACAGAAAACTAGGTTAGTGATTTTTAATTGTTTGTTTTAAAAGTTTGCCTCATTGACGCCTTAACGTCTGAACGGAATTTTATAAGACTTGGTTAATTTAAAGATAGGATCTTAGGCACGGACACAGGCTACTTTTTATGGCGGGAAAATACCTCATTCCCGCGGAAATCTAGATTTCGTGATCGTGTCAAGAAGCGCATGACGCCATAGCTACTGGAATGATTTCGATGTTTTTTTTTTAAACTGAGTGACCTCAAGTTAGTATTTGATCACTTTTCTAACTTAGAGGGTAGGTAGGCGCCATAATTTAGGGAATTTATGATAAAATTTTGATGCAACTGTCTTTATTAAACAGTTATATCTCATTCCTACAGGAACCTACACATAGCTATAGCTAGCTATCTATTAACATTAAAACTCTTTCTAGAATCACATTACGCCAATTAATTCTGTACCGTCGATGAAAAGTAATACAAGTCCAAAATTCAAGTTTTGAGAAAATCGAGTTTAAAGTTAAAAATATTCTAGCTCTCGACTTATAAGGAATAATGGAACAGAAGTAAGATGGAAGATGGAAGGTTTCTTTTCTAATATTTAGTTATATTTAGAACCTAAACAGAAATGCTAGAGGATCAAAATAAATTACATGTATCAGTTGACACCAACTTTTATATTGTGTAAATTGATACAAGTCTACTTATACCTTTTTACACACATAACTATAAAAAAGTCATCGTTGATATATCATATTTCAATTATTAATTTTACAGTCTTATTCTACAAAAAACAAAATGTCTTGGAAGAAAGTTTATTTCATAATGTTGTAGAAAGGCAAAATTCTATTTATTTTCTTTAAAAAGTAAAGAAACGTAACTTATATCAATTGACACAAACGATAAACTATAACGAATTTGTGTCAAGTGGTTTAACATGACTTATTTTTTCGGTTTTATTGTGTAAAATGATACATGTTTTTACGAATTTCTAATAATAAATACATATAAAGATGGTACACGTATATATAGTGTAAGGTGGCGATAATAAGATATTTTTGTTATGATTTTACTCTCAAAACTCATAAATAACCGGTCAAAACCACCACTGCTGCCCACTACAAACACATTTTGTCCACTACACTACGCCCCTAATCAAAACCACTTTTGGTTCATTTTTGCAGTCAAAATCTTACAAATTCAATTATGATAATATTTCCACCCCTAACAAATGAAGGTAAGAGGAATCATATTAAGACTGGTCATTAGGAATGTTTCGCGTTAGCCTGGCAGTATGGCCTGGAGATAAAGGTGATGTACCGACGTACTTTTAAACCAAAATCACACAAACCGGTAAGTGTTACTTCTTTCTTGCTGAAACTATTTAAAAGATCACAACTTATTCCACAATCAAAATCCCCTAAAGTAAAATTCGATATTTCGAATTATCAAAATTCCCGGTCTAATGGTAGCCCGCAACATTGACAGAACGATAAACGGAGTCGAATCAATGTTGACGATGAGAATAGGTAGTGAAAATGAAGATCATTGGTTCACGTCCAAACCTATAGGTTACATAGAGCTATCCTCAGACCATGACCATGACCACCATGGACCATGGTCTGTTATGGTTAAGCTAAATGAGCTCGTTTCCGCAAAACTCTACACGTAAGCACACGTGGGGGACTTTCCGCGTATCCTCGCGTATGGACCACTATTGTGAAGTGGGCAAACTTCCCACTATATCATCATCATCCTCCTGCCCTTATCTCACTCTAGGTGGGGTCGGCACAACATGTATGGGCAAATGTCCCATCTTCTTCTTCTTCTATAGTGTGGATTGTGAGGTGAATTACCAACCCCATCAACCCTGGTGTCAGGGTTATAACTGAGCCGCCATAGGCCCCTGACTTGACTCAATGAATACTCGAATGTCCCATATGTAATGTTATTTTAATGGGCTCAGTTTTCCGCATAAACACAAGTGGTCCATTATGCGTGCTTTTATTGACTATGTAAGCCAACTAACTCCTTTCAGAAGCTCAAATACCTCGTGAGATTTTTACAAACTTTGTGACCTGGTTTAATTAAGGGGTTGTGCCCGTGGTGTTGCCAATTAATTATTCTAATCTAATCTATCCTACAAGATCCCACTGCTGGGCAAAGGCCTCCCCTTCCTCTTTCCATTTTTCACAGTCCTGCGCGTAATTCTCTCTTATGTAATCAAAATACAGAAAACAAATATTACTGGTGGTGCTCAAGAGTTCAGAGCAGTTATTCCCTTTATAAAAATGAGGAAGCTCGACAAATTTACACCATTCAACGTGTTTGAGAAACTGGTAATCTTCTCTTGAGAAGATGTGGCAGATCCCGATGCTGCCGATGCCGAGATCTACGGCTGTGTAGGTTCAAAAATACCACTACCGGCGCTTGCATAAAAGATCTAACCAGCGTGTATTGAATGGCTTGCATATTAATTGGAGCTCGATAATATTTGGAGCCATTATTTCACGTCTACAACTTCCTTAGCAATGAAGGCAGCGTTCAATCTGCCACCTCTTAACCTGCATGTAATCAAGAAAACTATGTAAAACAGCTATGCTTCGAGCTAAGGGAAGGAGACTAGCGACAGTTATGACAAATCTCAAATACCTCTTGACTAACCCTGCCATGGTGATAACGACGCCATGATCAGGGCCCACAACTTATTGAGGTACTGTAATTAAGTACTACAAGGTGGTTATAGCAGAAAGAGAAAAAACACGGTTTGGTCTGAAGTACTAACTTAACCTATACCCATTCGCAATGCGGATCAGATATGGTTTGCTGTGGCTCTAGACAAAATGTCTTCCCATAGACAGGTTTATGCGGAGGTCACCCTAGGATACACACTGGTGGCGCATGGAATCGAACTTGTATGTATCATTATACACGACACGTTATTGATATCTAAGATCGTATTTTCTGAAATATTTTGATATATATTAATTTATATTACTTTTCACGAAAAAATAAATTTGGTGTTTGATGTTACAACTAAAATTATATCATTAAACACGGACTGTGAGAATTCAAGGATTGCGTGTATTTTAATATATGTTGAGTTGCATTTACTTACACCAAAATATTTAGTGAAAATCTTCATTTCACTTTAATGCAAGTTAAGATGAATTATGTAACACGTGTTATAACAGCATTAATCCTTCACAAACAGTACTTATATCACTAAACACAAAAATTATCTCCGTATTTATAATAGCTACAGTTACGAGAATTAGACAGAAAGAAAGAGAATTTTTTGAACATGAAGTGTGTGCTAATAACTCAAAAGTGATACAACTCGAGTTGTATTACTTTTCACCGACGGTACAGAATTGATCTGATTTGTATAAGTTTCTTTATTCAACTGACTGTTACATTACATACAGATAAAATCTAATTACTTACACCACATAATTAATGATTAAACGAACTTACCTTACGTGAAGTTCTATCATAATTATCTGAGTTGCTTCGTCGAATAGATTAGAATTGACACTTGTAGTACCACATACCATGTCGCCAGTCAGCACTGAGTTTTGAGAGAAAAAAAAAAATCATAAAATAAAAATAAAAAGAGGGTATAAGTATATTATCTCGTTCCGATCGCACCTGTCACTCGTCATTTAGTTCAGAGGTCTATCATTATGATATTTCACGTCTGGGGGGTAAATCAAGACGAGGAGGGTGGGATTCTAATCTATTCGACGAAGCAACTCAGATAATTATGATAGAACTTCACGTAAGGTAAGTTCGTTTAATCATCAATTATCTTCATTGCTTCGTCTTCTAGATTAGAATTGACACTTGTAGATCTTTAGAGAAATAGGTAGTGAAATATTAAAGTAAATAAAACATACAATATGTTGGAGTAATCACAACAAGTTTACATTTATGAATGTAACTAGCTGGTACCCGCGACTTCGTCTGCGTACTTTTAATTTGAATATTAAGGATTATATAAAAGGAACGGTATAGCATGTGATTAAAAGAGAGTAAGTAGGTATATTTAAAAAAAAATAAAAAATATCTGTTTACAGTCGTTATAAAGTACCTATGTATTCCATTGAGTGGCAGAAATTACCTAGGAATATTTATCGGTCCCTTATGTCCAAGACACTTACAGGGGTCAGCGTCACGTTGTGTACAAAAATATTTTAAAATGACCTAATTTAAAACTTTTTTGTACACAACGTTTGCTATTTTGTTATTATTTGTTAAAATGTAGAAATTGTTTGGACTCGACACTCGCGAGCAGGCCACGTATACACCACGTGCGCTCCCCCACCACAAGACAGCGCCGTTGACTGCCGCCACACTTCGGCGAATGTGCGCGACGACGAACGACGACCGACGGCAGTGGCGGCGATGCAGAGTATTCGTTAAAAGGAACTTTATCTACAAAAGCCAATTTTTTTTAACTTGATACACCCAAAACTACTAAATATCATGTTCCTAAGTTCAGTGGTTAATATTTTGTATACAAAAAGTTTGGCTTCGTAGTTCCCGTTCCGAATCCGTTCCGTTCCGTTCGAATTTCGGAAAATCCGTTTGTTGAAAAACTCTGCACATCCTAAGAGACCTACGTACCAAGTTTCATGGTTTTATCTTCAAAAATGACGAATACCCATACAAACATTCAACCCGTATTTCACCCCCATACTGGTAAAAATTTCAAAATGCTTGAACAAACGATTTTTTGTTTGTTATTTAGTGCCTAAACACAAAATTTAATATTTTTATCTTGAAAAATGACGAACCTCATAAAAAATTTCAACACCTATTTCATCCCCTCAAAGATCGAATTTTCAAAAACGCTTTAACAAATTGTTTTTTTATTTCTTATCAAGTTCCTAAATATAAAGTTTCGTGGTTTTATCCCCAAAAATGACGAACTCCAATACAAACTTTCAACCCTCATTTCACCCCCTCACTGGTCGAAATTTCAGCAACGCTAGAACAAATGTTTAATTATTTTTTATCAAGTGCTTAAATATAAAGTTTCATGGATTTATATTTTAAAATTAAAATATCCCATACAAACTTTCAACCCCTATTTCAATCTCTTCGTCCCTTCTTTTCGCAATAAAAGGTATCCTATTTTCTTTCTCAGGGTCTAAAGATTGTCTGTGCCAAATTTAATCAAAATCGGTTGAGAGGTTTAAGCGGGAAAGCGTAACAGACAGACAGACAGACAGAGTTACTTTCGCATTTATAATTAGTAAGGATTATTAGTAAGGATTATTTTCCCTCGTGTCGTTGAATTTCGTTGACGAACTGATTACCTATCCGTTTCTTTGTCTAAAATGAGTATTACCTTATTACTATGATTGATTACTGGGCTTAAAGTTCGTATAAATGTCTATCGAATTACCTCCTCAAGTTTAAAGCGTAGCTAGTCATGTAGTACTATATTAATTATGTGGTGTAAGTAATTAGATTTTATCTGTATGTAATGTAACAGTCAGTTGAATAAAAAAACTTATACAAATCAGATCAATTAATTGGCGTAATGTGATTCTAGAAAGAGTTTTAATGTTAATAGATAGCTAGCTATAGCTATGTGTAGGTTCCTGTAGGAATGAGATATAACTGTTTAATAAAGACAGTTGCATCAAAATTTTATCATAAATTCCCTAAATTATGGCGCCTACCTACCCTCTAAGTTAGAAAAGTGATCAAATACTAACTTGAGGTCACTCAGTTTAAAAAAAAACATCGAAATCATTCCAGTAGCTATGGCGTCATGCGCTTCTTGACACGATCACGAAATCTAGATTTCCGCGGGAATGAGGTATTTTCCCGCCATAAAAAGTAGCCTTTGTCCGTGCCTAAGATCCTATCTTTAAATTAACCAAGTCTTATAAAATTCCGTTCAGACGTTAAGGCGTGAATGAGGCAAACTTTTAAAACAAACAATTAAAAATCACTAACCTAGTTTTCTGTCTACTGCCTACGCCTTAAGTACGATAGCATAAATATTAATAGGCCATATCCTTTTCTAGATTACTATCTATCAGCTAACTAAATTTAATCAAAATCCGTTGAGCCGTTTAGGCATGATAGACAAAACTCCCAGCAAAAACCATAAAAAAATCACTAACTCAATTCAGTTTTCTGCCTACTTCCTACCCCCTAAGTACGATGACGTGATCAATTTGATCGTACAACCGTTTTTAGATAACCAACTATTACCTTACTAAATTTCATTAAAATCCGTTCAGCCGTTTAGACGTGAAAGAGCAAAAGTCCCAACAAAAACGACTACAAATCACTAAATCAATTTAGTTATCTGCCAACTGCCTACCCCCTAAGAACGATGGCGTGATTATTTATAGCCTATGACCATTTCTAGGTTATCATCTATCACCATACCAAATTTCATCAAAATCCGTTGAGCCGTTTAGGCGTGAAAGAGTAACAGACAGACAGACAGACAGACAGACAGACAGACAGAGTTACTTTCGCATTTATAATATTAGTATGGATGAATAAATCGATAAACTATTGAACGAAAAGTATAGAATTTACATGTGTTTAACAAAAATATTTTTGGATAAACAATCAATCGTTAACAAGACTATTTGACATAATACTTCTAGCGAAAGATGATTCATTATTACTCGGAATATACTTATTATAAAATTTTCCAAATACGCTAGAGGAGCCACTCCAACCTGCTGTCTTTCTTATCAAGTCCAAGCTTACCCCGAGGCTATGTGCTTTGGAAGTTGAAGCATGCCTCGTACTATGTGCTGTAAATATCGTGGTATCTATGCCACATTCTCCTAAAGTCAATCGAATCCAGCGACTTATCGTTTGAGAAGTCACTGATTTATGAGGTTTCTTTAGGCCAATGAAAAGAGGCTGCTGATTATCCCGTAATAACTTGGTTTTATCTAAGTATGCAGATAGTGTCTTAACAGGACAAATTTGCGGTTTTTCATTGAAGTAGGGTAGTGAAAGTATCGGTTGTGCTGCACCTGCCCGGGAAGTCTTTATGAGACTCGGAATTTTAATAATTACTTTATCTGGCTGAAACTCAATATTATTAATAAGAATTTTGTTAGTGTTTGTGCTCTGTGAGCAGTAACAAGAGCAAGAAGAGTTGTCATTTTTTTTGAGATTTGGTCCAAACTCAAGTCCTCGTTCGGGTACCAAGAAGACAAATGATCTAGCACGGTTGAAGTGTTCCAGGTCTGATTATACTTCGGTAATGGTGGGCGTAATCTGAAAACACCTTTCAGAAATCGCTTAATACGATCGTCGTTACATAACTGAGGCCCAAAAATTAGGGATAAAGCAGATTTACAGCTGTTAATTGTATTATATTGGGCTCCGTTTTCGAAAAGCTGGGTGAGAAAACTTATAATTTTTGGAACTGAAAGTTCAAACACACAATTATCATTAGAATTACAAAAAAGATGCCACTTTTTCAAATACGTATCGTACTGCTTAATTGAATTATCCGATAATGAGGACAGCATTATATTAATGGCCTGTGGCGGTACATTTCTTCTCAGTAGCGATTCGCGGACAAGATCCCGGCAGCCAAGGTAAGCTGTCGATGGACGTCGCGTTCGCTGGAATGAGAGAGAATTAAGTCGCTTCTAGGTTCGAATAGCAATGGTTTTAATGTGAGTAGCCTGCTGAATAAGGGATACCACGGTTGCGTGGGCCAAAGTGGGACGACCACTATGCCAGTGGCTTTATCTCTTATAATTTTTCTCAAGGTCTTCAAAATCATCGTAAATGGCGGAAAAGCGTAGAAGTAAAATTTAGACCAAGATAAGGTGAACGCATTTATTGCAATTGCGTCAGGGTCTTTAAACCAAGATACATATGGGTTAGTAAAACAAGATAAAGATGTAGCTGAAGTTTTTGATAAATTCTTCACGAACATCCCTGTAAAAACTACAGAATCTCTCAGGTCCTCTCCTGTTCAAGCTGATATATTATTAAAAAGTAATGTTACTGCTTGCACTGAATTATTTGATTTTAAACGCGTTGATCCGAGTAGTATTGTTAAAGTATTCAAACAGCTGAAACTTAAAACCTCGAAAGATTTATGGGGATTGTCTGTCAAATTGATGAGCTCTGTTATTGATATCTTAGCACCATATCTAGCTTACATCTTTAATATGAGTGTTGAAAATAGCACTTTTCCAAATTTAATGAAAATCAGTAAAGTTATACCTCTTTTTAAATCGGGCACAAAATCAGACCCCACGAATTATAGACCGGTTTCTATTCTACCAGTACTTAGTAAAATTTTCGAGAAAATTATTCTCGACCAACTGCTATGTCATTTTAATTTAAATAACTTACTCCACAGCCAGCAGTTTGGTTTTACTAAGGGTCGGTCTACAACAGACGCGAGTGTGACATTTGTTCGACACATTTTCGATGCTTGGGAGAAGTCGCAGAATGCCGTAGGAGTATTCTGTGACTTGTCTAAGGCGTTCGACTGCGTGGATCACGAGACCTTGCTTTTGAAATTGAGGCACTATGGACTAAATAATGGAGCTCTCAGTTTGTTAAATTCATATCTAGGTGGTAGGATACAAAAGGTACAAATCAATAGTACAACTTCTTCGGGCTCTCATGTTCAAATGGGAGTTCCTCAAGGATCCATTTTGGGTCCGTTTCTTTTTTTAGTGTACATAAATGATTTACCTTATGTAGTACAGAACCAAGCTGACATTGTGCTGTTCGCGGATGACACTTCTCTTATATTTAAAATCGACAGAAAGTTAGAGGAATTTGACGAAGCAAACAGCGCTGTGTCGCAGGTTCTAAGTTGGTTTACAGTAAATAACCTAGTTCTAAATGCTAAGAAAACGAAGTGTATTAAATTTGTTCTACCAAACGTAAAGAAAGTAAATAATAACATTAAAATTAACGACGAGAAACTAGATTTTGTTGAACACACAGTTTTCTTAGGAATTACTGTAGATTCAAAACTTCAATGGGGCCCACATATTGTATCACTAGCGGGCAAGCTAAGTTCAGCAGCATATGCCGTCAGAAGGATCCGACAACTCACAGATGTACCCACTGCTAGACTTGTATACTTCAGCTACTTCCACAGCATAATGTCTTACGGTATTTTGCTGTGGGGTCGAGCCGCTGATGTAGAAACTATTT
The DNA here is from genome assembly GCF_024362695.1 of Pectinophora gossypiella. Lineage (NCBI taxonomy): Eukaryota > Metazoa > Arthropoda > Insecta > Lepidoptera > Gelechiidae > Pectinophora > Pectinophora gossypiella. The sequence continues at coordinate 579,928 of NW_026063254.1, read as the reverse complement.
TCATCATTCAAAAAAGAGCAGTTCGCGCTATTTATAAGCTGCGTTGTCGGGACTCTTTGAGGGAGCTGTTTAAAGAAATAAATATACTGACGGTCGCAAGTCAATATATATATGAAAACATTATGTATGTACGTAAAAACTTATCTCTCCTTCCGAGAAACTGTGAAAGGCATACTTACAATACAAGAAATAAACATAAAATTGCTATTCAAAATTCTAGATTAAGTAAATTAAATTCATCTTTTTTGGGGTTATGTATACGTTTTTACAATAAAATACCAGATAATATTTTAAATTTGTCAGAAAATAAATTTAAAGCTCACGTGAAGCTTACTTTATGTAAAAAAGCCTATTATAAGATTAATGACTACCTAAATGATAAAAATGTCTGGTATTGAATGTGTTCCTCTAGTTATTAAATAACTTGTAATGTATCCTCATTGGTTTTAAAAGATGTGTTGCTGTTGCAGTTTCTTGTCATTTCTTCTCCTCAGCCATAACACCTTGCGAAATGACGTAAATTCAAAAATGTTACATTGACCTTCAACAAGTTTATCCATGATAATTACGTTGAATAAATGATTCTGATTCTGATTTCTGATTTCATAGTTTCTGCATTTTTTATTAAGTCGGCTGGCAAACAGGTCCAGATCTGGCTGTCCGAATATATTGACAATTTTCTGAAATGCAAAATCGTTCAATTCCCATTCCACGTCTGGGTGGGAACGTCGCGATTCTAGATCCGCTACGCAGTTGTCGGCCGACCTAATATACGATGCATACACTATAATCTTTCTAGTCTCGCACCATTGCCATAGGTCCTTTGCAACTCGCGTAAGGTGAGGAAACTGCACACCGCCCATCCGATTTATGTAGGAGATTGCAGTGGTGTTATCTACCCGAAGTAGTATTTGACAATTCGACTTGTTTCTGGCAAATACCTTCAAACCAAAAAAGGCTGCTAATATCTCCAAGTAATTTATGTGCCTACATCTTTCTTCAACGGACCAGGCGCCGCTTGCAGTCTCCTCACCACACGCTGCTCCCCACCCCGTAGTTGAAGCATCACTAAAAATTTCCAGTCCGTATTCATCAAATTTAATAGTACTAGCCGGTTTATTAATAGCATGACACCACCATTCGAACTCGGGGATCAGAGATTGTGGTAAATTCATGTATTTATCATAATTGTCCGGGTCGTTCTTTAAGTTAAGGTATTTTAGCCTTTCGAATTCCTTCGTATAGAGCCAGCCATATTCTACACCTGGACATGCTGAAACGAGTAGTCCTACTAAGCTAGCAAAATCTCTGATTTTGCAACGGTTTAAGTGTTTAAAGTGGTTTAATTGCTTTTTAATCTTAAGAATTTTTTCTGGGGGTAAAGTGACCTGAAATTTTTGTGAGTCTATTATATATCCAAGAAACTTACACTTAGTATCTGGCACTAAATTGCTTTTTTCTTCGTTAATAATGAAACCCAACGCTGTTAACAATCGTTTTGTAGTATGTATGTTATCTTGGCATATTTCCTGTGTATTCCCTATCAAAAGAATGTCATCGAGATATATAGTAGAGAGATGACCACAAGATCTTAGTAATTTAACGACGGGTTTCATTATTTTAGTGAAGACGAACGGTGCAGTGCTGAGGCCAAACGGTAGGACATTAAATTCGTATAATCTGTTGCAGAATTTGAAACGGAGATATTTTCTTGAATTTTTATGAACACTTATCAAAAAATACGCATCTTGAAGATCTAGTGTGCTCATATAACAATTTTCTGAGACTAGCTTGAGGGCTGTGCGTAAGTCTTCGAGTTTAAAATGTTCTGTATCAATATGATTATTAAAGTTCTTTAAATTCAGAATGAATCTATGTTTACCGTTTGGCTTCGGCACTAGAAAAATATTCGATAAGTATTGTCCATTACATGGTTGACATTCAGATATGGCACCAGTTTCTAAAAGATCGTTAATACATCTTGTGATTTGTATTCTATCCTCATTAGAAAAATTATCATTCGAGGGCAAATGAAATTGTACAACAGGACGAGATAAGGGGATTTCATATCCAGCTATCCATGAAAGTATTACTTGGTCCTTAGTTAGAAGGGACCATTGGTTGTAAAAGTGAGAAAGTCTACCGGCGTGTCTCACCATGTTGGCTTCTAGCGGCGTCTCTGCCTCTGCTGCGGCGGCGCTCGATTCGATGTCTGCGAGTTGCTGTGTTGCGAGGCTAGACTCCTTTGAGCAGGCTCCCTGGTCCTCTGGCTCACTTGAGGCCTGCGGTTTGAGGGAGGACCCTTCCAGTTTAAATTTTGTCTGGGTGGAGGCGGTGCTGCGGCTGTATGAGGCGCAGTCTTGATCTTATTTGCTGCAGTCTTATTAGAACGCATCGGTGCTTTTAGATCAGCACTGGACTTAAAAATGGACTTAGCAATTTTGAGTTTTTCTGCGAAATCAGTACCAAACAGAAGTTTATCTACTTTTGTTTTTATTAATTCATCCCTCATATCCTTTTTCAGGGTGAATAATATAAAGTTGCGCCTCGTCATCGAGTCTTGGTTTTGGCGATCACATAGTAAGCGGTTGGCGTCCATCAAAAGTTTAATAACCGACGTATCTTTATTTTGTTGCGATACAAGAATACTGATAGCTTGACTGATACATGTGATTGAGCATCCAAGCTGCTTTTGTTTTAGCTCGATACCTTTATCGCGCTTTAAAACTGGTTCTGAAATAGCAGCCCTGATTTCTGCATTAAGTTGCGGAGCGTCGATAAGAGGGCAGTTGCTAGGAGGCAAGTACTTATCGCATAATTCCTTACGTGCTTCTTTTGAAAGTCCGTTCGTAGCAATGTGTTGTAGCCTTACTGCGAGATCACTCTGTATCTCCTGTCCATAATCTTTGATAACTGATGGATCGTCTCCAAAAATTTCTAAAATAGCACTGTCTAGCTCCGGAGTAGTCAGTGAAGCGTCTACTGCATTTTTATCCTGATCTGCTGTCGGCGGAGGCGATAGTGGCTGTGAACGGGGCGCGGGTGAGGCGGGGGTGCTATTTATTATGGTTGCGGCGATTGCGCTTGTCGATGGTACCGGTTCAGAAGGAAGTTCTTGCGGATCCGTCGGAACGTGTTCCTCCATGGAGGGATCCATTTCGAAATGTAAGTCATCGTCTGAAATAGACATTTAATTTTTAGGGTGATATAGTAAGTGACAACCCTTGCAGTTGCCCACGAACTTGCATGTATTCACGTCAGCAAGTAAAGTGACAACCCTAGTGGTTGCCCGCAGTACCTGCCCTACACGTGATAAAAAATCCCATGCTATAAAAGACTATTTCTTCTTTAGTTGAATCACCACGAAGTGACAGCCTTGGTGGTTGCCCGCACCCTCATGAGTTTCCACGTCAGCAAGTAAAGTGACAACCCTAATGGTTACCCGCAGCACTTGCCCTACACGTGATCAAAAAAAAAAAAAAAAAGAGGCCCATGCTATAAAAGATATTTCTCCTTTTATTAGGTCACTGTGAATTGACAACCGTAGTGGTTGCTCGCATCCTCGTAATATATGTTTTCACGTCAGCAAGTAAAGTGACAACCCTAATGGTTGCCCGCAGTACTTGCCCTACACGTGATAAAAAAATTAGCTTGCAAGGAGTGGGTATATATATAATATACACATCTGACTACCCCCTAGGGGATACAGGCGTGATGCTGTATTATATTGCATTGCATAACATATCATTGAGCTTGCAGCGAGGTTAAATAAATAACGTAGTTTACCTTCCAAAAGAATCGGTGAATTCCTTGATGATTGCGGAGATTCTAAATCAACTGAGTCATGGCGCCTGTACCGCCGCCGTCCGTTTAATTTTCGTTCAAGCTTCTTCAACTTCCGAACTACATAGTCGAAATCATGTGAGTCGTCGCTTTCTCGCTTTCTTTTCCCCATATTTTACAAAAATACACTTTTCACAAGGATATAGTCTCACTATTTTCGGAACGATTAAGTAAATACGTGCGAACTGACGGGACACTGTAACTGTGAATGACGAGTGACAGGTGCGATCGGAACGAGATAATATACTTATACCCTCTTTTTATTTTTATTTTATGATTTTTTTTTTTTCTCTCAAAACTCAGTGCTGACTGGCGACATGGTATGTGGTACTACAAGTGTCAATTCTAATCTAGAAGACGAAGCAATGAAGATAATTAATATAGTACTACATGACTAGCTACGCTTTAAACTTGAGGAGGTAATTCGATAGACATTTATACGAACTTTAAGCCCAGTAATCAATCATAGTAATAAGGTAATACTCATTTTAGACAAAGAAACGGATAGGTAATCAGTTCGTCAACGAAATTATAACACCTACACTTAGTTTGTTTACTATTTAACGAGGGAAAATAATCCTTACTAATATTATAAATGCGAAAGTAACTCTGTCTGTCTGTCTGTCTGTTACGCTTTCCCGCTTAAACCTCTCAACCGATTTTGATTAAATTTGGCACAGACAATCTTTAGACCCTGAGAAAGAAAATAGGATACCTTTTATTGCGAAAAGAAGGGACGAAGAGATTGAAATAGGGGTTGAAAGTTTGTATGGGATATTTTAATTTTAAAATATAAATCCATGAAACTTTATATTTAAGCACTTGATAAAAAATAATTAAAAAATTTTTCTAGCGTTGCTGAAATTTCGACCAGTGAGGGGGTGAAATGAGGGTTGAAAGTTTGTATGGGAGTTCGTCATTTTTGGGGATAAAACCACGAAACTTTATATTTAGGAACTTGATAAGAAATAAAAAAACAATTTGTTAAAGCGTTTTTGAAAATTCGATCTTTGAGGGGATGAAATAGGTGTTGAAATTTTTTATGAGGTTCGTCATTTTTCAAGATAAAAATATTAAATTTTGTGTTTAGGCACTAAATAACAAACAAAAAATCGTTTGTTCAAGCATTTTGAAATTTTTACCAGTATGGGGGTGAAATACGGGTTGAATGTTTGTATGGGTATTCGTCATTTTTGAAGATAAAACCATGAAACTTGGTACGTAGGTCTCTTAGGATGTGCAGAGTTTTTCAACAAACGGATTTTCCGAAATTCGAACGGAACGGAACGGATTCGGAACGGGAACTACGAAGCCAAACTTTTTGTATACAAAATATTAACCACTGAACCTAGGAACATGATATTTAGTAGTTTTGGGTGTATCAAGTTAAAAAAAATTTGGCTTTTGTAGATAAAGTTCCTTTTAACGAATACTCTGCATCGCCGCCACTGCCGTCGGTCGTCGTTCGTCGTCGCGCACATTCGCCGAAGTGTGGCGGCAGTCAACGGCGCTGTCTTGTGGTGGGGGAGCGCACGTGGTGTATACGTGGCCTGCTCGCGAGTGTCGAGTCCAAACAATTTCTACATTTTAACAAATAATAACAAAATAGCAAACGTTGTGTACAGAAAAGTTTTAAATTAGGTCATTTTAAAATATTTTTGTACACAACGTGACGCTGACCCCTGTAAGTGTCTTGGACATAAGGGACCGATAAATATTCCTAGGTAATTTCTGCCACTCAATGGAATACATAGGTACTTTATAACGACTGTTAACAGATATTTTTTTTTTAAATATACCTACTTACTCTCTTTTAATCACATGCTATACCGTTCCTTTTATATAATCCTTAATATTCAAATTAAAAGTACGCAGACGAAGTCGCGGGTACCAGCTAGTGGATAATATATTTGATTCAAAAACACTTTAACACTAGTTACATTACAATGATCGAATTCTGACATAGAACTCTTTACATTTTGTTTTCTATTCGTTTGTAATCCAATTATTATAAAGCGTGGTTTTTCTATTTGAGAAGACGTTTTGATTGACCAAGTATGCTTTTGCGTTTTAGGAAGCAAAGGATACTCATAAACATCCCAGTTTCTGAAGGCTAAAGTTAGAGAACGGTCTTTTTCTAAATGTTTTAGTAGATTAACTCTCTCGCGATCAGAAACTTTGATATGAGGTACACGCCAAACTATTTTAGTTATAACAATATCATCTACTACTTCGCCACTGTTCAGCCGTAAAGCATTTAAGTTAGTGTTACTTCTCAACAAAACCAACTCGTGTTTACAGTTTATTATGATTTTTTTATAATCCTCTGCAAAACCTAGTATTTTATTTAAAGGTATAGACACTGAAAATATTCCACTGTTGGAATTCATGGAACCATTAATCGACCAACCCCATATTCTTGCTGTTTTAGATTCATTTTCATTCATAGACAAATATGATTTTATAGTTGTTGTTATACCTGCATTTTTAATTTTATCAATTTCTACACCATTTAATTCGTAACGAATATCTTGGAACAAAAATAAGATAGCATTATTGATAAAATGGTGCCGATTCCGGCAGACACACTTAAATTTAAGTTAGCTAAGATTACGGTTTAAATGTCAAAAACTGGATTTGTATTCTGGCGGCACATTTTAGTTGACGCCTAATCTTAAATTTAGGAATGACGTTTCTAAATTACTCAATTTAGGTTTAGGCGACAAAAAGCTATTCTAGCGAACATTAATTTGACGTTAAACTCTTATTCTAAACTAGCTTTTGCCCGCGACTTCGTCCGCGTGGCGTGTTATATAAGAGAGAGATCTTTGTGTGTGTGGGAGTGCATATCAAATTTCAAGCATCTAACTTATGCAGTTTAGATTTTTTCATACAATTTTTTTCCCAATAACTCCCATTTTTCAAAATACAGCCAAAAATAAACTTTATATTTACTAAGGTATGCATGCATGCTAGATTGAATCAATTGATTGAATTGATTTTTTTTAATTGATTGTTCATTGAGTTTTAATTTTAATACACACTTCCTCTCTTCCCTTCAACGTTGCTGTGCCCTACAGGGTCCATGTTTTAGTTCCTATGCCTATGTAACACCCCATTGTACTACATGGAATGCAATAAATAATTTAATTGAATTGAATTGAAAACATCTATCTTACGCGGTTTCGATTTTTTCATACAAATGTTTTTTTCCCGCTAACTCCCGTTTCCGTGGGAATTTTGCAATATCCTGTTGCAACTAAGGTTTAAGTTAACTAAGGTACCTGCATGCCAAATTTCAAGCGTCTAACTTAAGCGGTTTAGATTTTTCATACAAAAGGATTTTCCCGCTAATTTCCGTTCCCGTGGGAAATCCGGGAATTCCTTTCTTAGTGCACCTCTACGGTACCTAAGCTATGTCCCTTCCAAATTTCAAATGCCTACATTTAGCCGTTCAGGCTATGCGTTGATATGTCAGTCACTGAGTCAGTCAGTTTCTCCTTTTATTTAGATTTGATTTTTTCATACAAATGTTTTTTCCCGCTAACTACCGTTCCCGTGGGAATTTTGTAATATTCTGTTGCAACTAAGCTTTAAGTTTACTAAAGTACCTGCATGCCAAATTTCAAACGTCTAACTTGAGTGGTTTAGATTTTTCATAAAAAAGGATTTTCCCGCTAATTCCCGTTCCCGTGGGAATTTCGGGAATTCATTTCTTAGTACACCTCTACGGTGTCTAAGGTACCTGCGTGCCAAATTTTAAACATCTTACTTGAATGGTTTAGATTTTTCATACAAAAGGATTTTCCCGTTAATTCCCGTTCCCGTGGGAATTTCGGGAATTCCTTTCTTAGTGCACCTCCACGGTACCTAAGGTACCTGCATGACAAATTTCAAACGTCTAACTTGAATGGTTTAGTTTTTCATACAAAAGGATTTTCCCGCTAATTCCCGTTCTCGTGAGAATTTCGGGAATTCCTTTCTTAGTGCACCTCCACGGTACCTAAGGTATCTGCATGCTAAATTTCAAATGTCTAACTTGAGTGGTTTAGATTTTTCATACAAAAGGTATTTCCCGCTAATTCCCGTTCCCGTGAGAATTTTGGGAATTCCTTTCTTAGTGCACCTCTACGGTACCTATGGTACCTGCATGCCAAATTTCAAACGTCTAACTTGAGTGGTTTAGATTTTTCATACAAAAGGATTTTCCCGCTAATTCCCGTTCCCGTGGGAATTTCGGGAATTCCTTTCTTAGTACACCTCTACGGTATCTAAGGTACCTGCATGACAAATTTCAAACATCTAACTTGAATGGTTTAGATTTTTCATACAAAAATATTTTTCCGCTAATTCCCGTTCCCGTGGGAATTTCGGGAATTCCTTTCTTAGTGCACCTCTACGTTATCTAAGGTACCTGCATGCCAAATTTCAAAAGTCTAACTTGAGTGGTTTAGATTTTTCATACAAAAGGATTTTCCCGCTAATTCCCGTTCCCGTGGGAATTTCGGGAATTCCTTTCTTAGTGCACCTCTACGTTATCTAAGGTACCTGCATGCCAAATTTCAAAAGTCTAACTTGAGTGGTTTAGGTTTTTCATACAAAAGGATTTCCCTTCACTACTCTGCTCCTATTGATTGTAGCGTGATGAAAAGTATACTATGACCTGTCCAGGAGTGTGAAGAATAATTGTACCAAGTTTCATTAAAATCCGTCCAGTAGTTTTTGTTTCTATAAGGAACATACAGACAGACAGACAGACAGACAGACAGACAGACAGACAGACAGACAGACAGACAAAAATTTTACTGATTGCATTTTTGGCATCAGTATCGATCACTTATCACCCCCTGATAGTTATTTTGAAAAAATATTTAATGTACAGAATTGACCTCTCTACAGATTTATTATAAGTATAGATTAATTTTATACGGTTTTCTAAACTTGCCGGATAAAATTAAACTTCTTAAAATTACGTACATGAATCAGTTTTTCGGCACTTTTTGGGCGCTTTTTGTGAATTCCGGCCACTGATTTCACCTGCAGATCATTCGGAAGACCTTGCCGCTCTCAAAATAGCTTAAATAGCGATAAAGAATCTTCTAAATATACGAATAGAAGGATCAACGAGAAATATGTGTTAAAAGACCAGTAAAAGAAAGAAGACGGCGAGGAGGCCCCATCGAAACAAAAGACTCTTAGCTGGTATGATGATGTCTCTGGCATGAGTATCATCTTCAAAGTTAATCCAAACATTTATCTAAGAGGACAATCTAATTGTGTCAATCTTAAACACTACTTTCAACTGGACCGTGTGGTGGATGCTTGAAACAATGCAGTGCCAGTGATATTAACGATTAACGTGTAACATCAACACATACCTAGCTCTGTGTGTGTCAAAACTGTAATGACTCCTATCAGGCGCGCAGTGCAGGCTGCACTGCCTGCTTCTTCTTATCCTTTTGACCTGAAGGACTTAAAATTACTACAAAAGTAATGTACCTATCTATGGAATGGAACTACAGAAGTACACTGAAGGAAGGCCTCCACAGCAAGGTAAATGTTATCAGGTATAAATAACATGGCAGCAACCAAACAGTTTATTGCCCAAGTCAAATTACAAACACACTTGATCCCGCTCTGGGTAGATACCTTACTTGTTGGTTTATTCCTTTAGATTATTTCAAAATACTTTATGATGTGAACCAAACAAAATCACCAGTTAGCAGTAACAAAAGGTGGGCTAAAAAACTTCTTTTACAAGCTCTTTACTGCTTTATCTCAGTTTCCACGAATATCATGGCATGCTAAATGTACTGGGAATGTGACGGAACCCACATTTTTTGTTTACATCCTTCTGATCATTATATTTGTTTCTGTCCAACCCGTTAGGAAATGTAAGCATGAATTGATGTATGTATGTATCCTAATTAATCCTTTTTTATTTCAGGTGATAAATCTTTGATTTTCACATTTGCAAGTAGTCCTAATAGCCACCAATAACAAAAATACTTCTGTGACATGGATCCCTAATGTTCTCTCAGGTATGTAAGTACATTAAATATGAATGCAAATCTGTCTACCTATGAGTTATATATATAACAGCCTCTTTGGTCTAATGGTTAATTATGGTTGGTGGTTGATTATGATTATGATTATGGTTCTCTAACCATAGCTCACAATCTGGAGATCCGGGTCTGATACCCAATGGGGACATCGTCAAAATCACTTAGAGGCTGTCAAGGTCCTTTGTATGTATAGGAAACTGCAGACTTGATTCATCCAATTGTCTGAAGAAGTTAGATGATTCTGTGCTTCAGAAGGCACGTCAAGCAGTTATTCCCGGGCTATTTAGCCCAAACACGGTCACTAATCTGCAGTCGAGCAGAATATAGTATGCTTCATACCCCCTCCGGTTGATTGAAGGGATGCCTAAGCCCAGCAGTGGGACATAATAAATAGGCTATTTATGTTTGTTTCTTATTAGAATAATTATCTAAGCCTTATACTTGTTTTAGATGGTGATGAATAAAGAAAAAAGAACCCAGGAGTATAAAAAAATACTTACATAACATACCTACCATTGTGGTGCTGTACATACATACATAGTCACACCACCATACCAGGATGGACTGAGCCGTGCACTACCAAAAAGACCAACTGCAGCCTCTTGTGATGGACATAATGACCAGAGTGGTGACAGATAAGCAACCCATCACAAATATAAATATTTCTTTTTTCTGTGCAAGTTTTGATGTTATAAATAAAATACAATCAAAAAGTATTTGTAACAAGTATGTTTTATTACTAGTTTAGTAGGGAACAGAAATAAAATAAACTAATTTATTTTGTCTTTCTTCTACATCTGTGAGGTTTATTTGGGAACATTCCCAGTTTTTTCAGTTAAGGCCCTTGTTATCCTCCCATTGTTATGTAATCTGCTCGTTGTCACTCACAACTCCCAAATCTGAAGAGAAAACAAATATTATAAATGCTGTATATTCAATATTCAATATTCTTTATTTGCATACTATGATGGTGTACAAGTTTGTAAGTTACATGTATGAGTTTCACATCATAGACCCTTTCGGGCACAACAAAATAGAAGTTTAAAAGAGAGGAGGAAGCTTTTCAAGTAGTAACATCAGTATCATTAAGGTATTCACTAGTACTATAGTAACATTTATTAATGAGAAGTTCTTTTATTTTTTTAATAAAGATTTTGTCACTTTTTTCTTCTTTTAATATGTTAGGCAGTTTATTATAAATTTTGATGGACATCACATATGGGCTACAAGAATGCAGGACGAGTCTAGATATAGGTAAATTTAATCTTTTTCCATGGCGCAATGTGTACTTTACAGGGAGATCTTCGCGACGTTTAAAAAAATCTTGGTATTTACGAACAAATTTACAAATTTCTAAAATATATAAAGAAGGAAGCGTAAGTATTTTATGATTTCGGAAGTGTGGTCGACAGCTATCTGTTTGTTTTAAATTATTTAAGATCCTGATTATTTTTTTCTGTAGAATAAATAAAGTAGGTGCCTCGGTACTATTACCCCACAATATAATGCCATAAGTAAACCATGAAAATGCATACGCATAGTATAGGGTGAGAGCAGTAGAAAAGTCTGTAGTTTTTTTAATTTCTTTAAGGGCGTAATTGAATCGGGGTATTTTATTTGAAATTTTTTGTATGTGTTTTTTCCAATTTACATGTTTATCTATATCTAGTCCTAAGAGCGTTGATTCATTTACTAGTTCAATTTGGATCCCGTTGTAATTAAAATTAATGTCTAAAGATCGTTTTTGGGGAGGGTGAAGAATCATAAGTTTCGTTTTTAAATAATTGATTTGTAAATTGTGAGATTGCATCCATGTTGTAACTGTTTTTAGGATAGAGTTCAATTTTTCAATAAGATTTGTACTGTTTTCACTTTGAGTTAAAATTGATATGTCATCTGCAAATAAGACACAGTGTTCATTTAATATTTTAGGCAAATCATTGATATATATCAAAAATAAGAGACATCCGAGAACGCTACCTTGAGGAATTGACGAATTTATTATTTTTTTCTCTGATCTTACCATTAAAATTGAATTTTCACTTTCATTGTAATGTTCTAATTCTACATATTGCACTCTATTTTTTAAATATGATGCAAACCATTTAAATGTTATACCCCGGATCCCAATACCATAAAGTTTACTGAGCAATATATCGTATTGGACAGTGTCATAAGCTTTTGTCATGTCCAATAGTAACCCCACAGCGTATTTTTTATTATTCAAAGTATTTAAAACTTCTTGTACATATTTATATACAGCTAATGTAGTAGATTTATTTTTTCGGAAACCATTTTGGCTTTCATCAAAAATTTTATATTTTTCGCAAAAGTAATAGACTCTATCATACATGATCTTTTCAAATATTTTTGAAAACGTTGACAGTAGAGAAATGGGGCGATAGTTAGTGGGATCTGTTTTGTCGTCTTTTTTGTAAATCGGTTTTATAATAGACTAGCTTTTGCCCGCGACTTCGTCCGCGTGGCGTGTTATATAAGAGAGAGATCTTTGTGTGTGTGGGAGTGCATACTTATGCAGTTTAGATTTTTTCATACAATTTTTTTCCTAATAACTCCCATTTTTCAAAATATTACAGCCAAAAATAAACTTTATATTTACTAAGGTATGCATGCATGCTAGATTGAATTAATTGATTGAATTGTTTTTTTTTTTAATTGATTGTTCATTGAGTTTTAATTATAATACACACTTCCTCTCTTCCCTTCAACTATGCTGTGCCCTACAGGGTCCATGTTTTAGTTCCTATGCCTATGTAACACCCCATTGTACTACATGGAATGCAATAAATAATTTAATTGAATTGAAAACATCTATCTTACGCGGTTTCGATTTTTTCATACAAATGTTTTTTTCCCGTTAACTCCCGTTTCCGTGGGAATTTTGCAATAACCTGTTGCAACTAAGCTTTAAGTTAACTAAGGTACCTGCATGCCAAATTTCAAGCGTCTAACTTAAGCGGTTTAGATTTTTCATACAAAAGGATTTTCCCGCTAATTTCCGTTCCCGTGGGAATTCCGGGAATTCCTTTCTTAGTGTACCTCTACGGTACCTAAGCTATGTCCCTTCCAAATTTCAAATGCCTACGTTTAGCCGTTCAGGCTGTGCGTTGATATGTCAGTCACTGAGTCAGTCAGTTTCTCCTTTTATTTAGATTTGATTTTTTTCATACAAATGTTTTTTCCCGCTAACTACCGTTCCCGTGGGAATTTTGTAATATCCTGTTGCAACTAAGCTTTAAGTTTACTAAAGTACCTGCATGCCAAATTTCAAACGTCTAACTTGAGTGGTTTAGATTTTTCATACAAAAGGATTTTCCCGCTAATTCCCGTTCCCATGAGAATTTCGGGAATTCCTTTCTTAGTGCACCTCTACGGTATCTAAGGTACCTGCGAGCCAAATTTCAAACATGTAACTTGAATGGTTTAGATTTTTCATACAAAAGGATTTTCCCGTTAATTCCCGTTCCCGTGGGAATTTCGGGAATGCCTTTCTTAGTGCACCTCCACGGTACCTAAGGTACCTGCATGACAAATTTCAAACGTCTAACTTGAGTGGCTTAGATTTTTCATACAAAAGGATTTTCCCGCTAATTCCCGTTCTCGTGGGAATTTCGGGAATTCCTGTCTTAATGCACCTCCTCGGTACCTAAGGTACCTGCATGACAAATTTCAAACGTCTAACTTGAGTGGTTTACATTTTTCATACAAAAGTATTTTCCCGCTAATTCCCGTTCCCGTGGGAATTTCGGGAATTCCTTTCTTAGTGTACCTCTACGGTATCTAAGGTACCTGCATGCCAAATTTCAAACGTCTAACTTGAGTGGTTTAGATTTTTCATACAAAAGGATTTCCCTTCACTACTCTGCTCCTATTGATTGTAGCGTGATGAAAAGTATACTATAACCTGTCCAAGAGTGTGAAGAATAATTGTACCAAGTTTCATTAAAATCCGTCCAGTAGTTTTTGTTTCTATAAGGAACATACAGACAGACAGACAGACAGACAGACAGACAGACAGACAAAAATTTTACTGATTGCATTTTTGGCATCAGTATCGACCACTTATCATCCCCTGATAGTTATTTTGAAAAAATATTTAATGTACAGAATTGACCTCTCTACAGATTTATTATAAGTATAGATTATATAAAAGGAACGGTATAGCATGTGATTAAAAGAGAGTAAGTAGGTATATTTAAAAAAAATAAAAAATATCTGTTTACAGTCGTTATAAAGTACCTATGTATTCCATTGAGTGGCAGAAATTACCTAGGAATATTTATCGGTCCCTTATGTCCAAGACACTTACAGGGGTCAGCGTCACGTTGTGTGCAAAAATATTTTAAAATGACCTAATTTAAAACTTTTTTGTACACAACGTTTGCTATTTTGTTATTATTTGTTAAAATGTAGAAATTGTTTGGACTCGACACTCGCGAGCAGGCCACGTATACACCACGTGCGCTCCCCCACCACAAGACAGCGCCGTTGACTGCCGCCACACTTCGGCGAATGTGCGCGACGACGAACGACGACCGACGGCAGTGGTGGCGATGCAGAGTATTCGTTAAAAGGAACTTTATCTACAAAAGCCAAATTTTTTTAACTTGATACACCCAAAACTACTAAATATCATGTTCCTAGGTTCAGTGGTTAATATTTTGTATACAAAAAGTTTGGCTTCGTAGTTCCCGTTCCGAATCCGTTCCGTTCCGTTCGAATTTCGGAAAATCCGTTTGTTGAAAAACTCTGCACATCCTAAGAGACCTACGTACCAAGTTTCATGGTTTTATCTTCAAAAATGACGAATACCCATACAAACATTCAACCCGTATTTCACCCCCATACTGGTAAAAATTTCAAAATGCTTGAACAAACGATTTTTTGTTTGTTATTTAGTGCCTAAACACAAAATTTAATATTTTTATCTTGAAAAATGACGAACCTCATAAAAAATTTCAACACCTATTTCATCCCCTCAAAGATCGAATTTTCAAAAACGCTTTAACAAATTGTTTTTTTATTTCTTATCAAGTACCTAAATATAAAGTTTCGTGGTTTTATCCCCAAAAATGACGAACTCCCATACAAACTTTCAACCCTCATTTCACCCCCTCACTGGTCGAAATTTCAGCAACGCTAGAACAAATGTTTAATTATTTTTTATCAAGTGCTTAAATATAAAGTTTCATGGATTTATATTTTAAAATTAAAATATCCCATACAAACTTTCAACCCCTATTTCAATCTCTTCGTCCCTTCTTTTCGCAATAAAAGGTATCCTATGTCCTTTCTCAGGGTCTAAAGATTGTCTGTGCCAAATTTAATCAAAATCGGTTGAGAGGTTTAAGCGGGAAAGCGTAACAGACAGACAGACAGACAGAGTTACTTTCGCATTTATAATATTAGTAAGGATTATTTTCCCTCGTTAAATAGTAAACAAACTAAGTGTAGGTGTTATAATTTCGTTGACGAACTGATTACCTATCCGTTTCTTTGTCTAAAATGAGTATTACCTTATTACTATGATTGATTACTGGGCTTAAGGTTCGTATAAATGTCTATCGAATTACCTCCTCAAGTTTAAAGCGTAGCTAGTCATGTAGTACTATATTAATTATGTGGTGTAAGTAATTAGATTTTATCTGTATGTAATGTAACAGTCAGTTGAATAAAAAAACTTATACAAATCAGATCAATTAATTGGCGTAATGTGATTCTAGAAAGAGTTTTAATGTTAATAGATAGCTAGCTATAGCTATGTGTAGGTTCCTGTAGGAATGAGATATAACTGTTTAATAAAGACAGTTGCATCAAAATTTTATCATAAATTCCCAAAATTATGGCGCCTACCTACCCTCTAAGTTAGAAAAGTGATCAAATACTAACTTGAGGTCACTCAGTTTAAAAAAAAACATCGAAATCATTCCAGTAGCTATGGCGTCATGCGCTTCTTGACACGATCACGAAATCTAGATTTCCGCGGGAATGAGGTATTTTCCCGCCATAAAAAGTAGCCTGTGTCCGTGCCTAAGATCCTATCTTTAAATTAACCAAGTCTTATAAAATTCCGTTCAGACGTTAAGGCGTGAATGAGGCAAACTTTTAAAACAAACAATTAAAAATCACTAACCTAGTTTTCTGTCTACTGCCTACGCCTTAAGTACGATAGCATAAATATTAATAGGCCATATCCTTTTCTAGATTACTATCTATCAGCTAACTAAATTTCATCAAAATCCGTTGAGCCGTTTAGGCATGATAGACAAAACTCCCAGCAAAAACTATAAAAAAATCACTAACTCAATTCAGTTTTCTGCCTACTTCCTACCCCCTAAGTACGATGACGTGATCAATTTGCTCGTACAACCGTTTTTAGATAACCAACTATTACCTTACTAAATTTCATTAAAATCCGTTCAGCCGTTTAGACGTGAAAGAGCAAAAGTCCCAACAAAAACGACTACAAATCACTAAATCAATTTAGTTATCTGCCAACTGCCTACCCCCTAAGAACGATGGCGTGATTATTTATAGCCTATGACCATTTCTAGGTTATCATCTATCACCATACCAAATTTCATCAAAATCCGTTGAGCCGTTTAGGCGTGAAAGAGTAACAGACAGACAGACAGACAGACAGAGTTACTTTCGCATTTATAATATTAGTATGGATTTTTGATTTGAAAACCTAACTATACCTAATCTCAACACGTTTTTTTTTTTAAGTATGATCTTGACGCTGTGTTTTTTATGGTTTAGAATAATGCCAGATGTATGTTTTAAAATTCATAGAAAAATGTTTTATTGCATTTATTTATTGTATTTGCTGCTAAAACACACATAAATTATGATTTTGTATTCCTTCGTACGAAATTATAAGAAAAACATGTATTTTTTTTGATCAAATGACGATTTCATTCACTCACTTCCATTCATTCTTCTTTACCAATTCTTTACGAAAAAAACGACACCAGCTGGTTGACCATAGACCTCGTAGACGTTCTATTAAATTTAAGCGTGTCAAACATCCTGATAAAATATTTTAAATTTAGACGACCATAAAGCCAGAATTGCACTTTTTGCTAAACTAAATTAAAATTAGGTTTTCTAAGATAAATTTAGATTTAAGTTGGTGTTTGCAGGAATCGGCACCAATGTATGTCCGTAACTGGTGCTTTATTATCATTTTTGTATACATTTACTTTACCCTCTATGAATAGAGTACTCGCAGAAGGCAACACATACAAATCTTGTTGATTAATAGGGATACGGATTTCATCGTTCTTGTTGAAACTTGTTACATATGGTTTGTAGGAATGAAATTCGAAACTTTCGATGCTGTTATCAGACACTGGTGACTCTACCACATTTAAAATATTCATTTTAGTAAACCAATTAATTTAAGAAACTGTTTATTTTCTTTAGATATTTTTTTCAGTGGTTTTGTATGTGTTATTTTTCGTGAAGCGCTTTGTAAACTAACAGTGTTTTGAATTGTTGTCGTGGTTTTATTGTAAACTAACATTTTTTCCTGAGATGTAAATACAACTGTATTTCCTCACCGCGTAAATTAACTAAATTGTTTTTTGCGTCGAGCAGTCTTATATTTATTTGGCTAACGGAATTTTGATTAACAGGAAAATAAATTAAATTTTTAGGTATTTCTATAATCCGATAGCCTGGTGGTACATTAGGCACAAATTCATAAATTATATGACTGGGTACTCCGTTTACGAAGGAACCACTAACAATATCACACTCTATTCGTACAATGGTTGTAGCTATAACATTAACAGGAAAGTGTGACTCGTGTAAGATTTCCGCTTTTAATCTTTTTTTACTAAAACCAAGTAGATCACTAAACTAATTTTCTTTTTCAAAGTGAATATCTTTTGAACTATATAGTTTAGTTTTCAGTGTGTTATTATTAGATGATAATCTTAGTACACAATCATTTACGTTATTTTTTAAATAATCAGATATATCTTGGAGTTCATACGAACCCTCTGGTAGTTCAAGAATTTCATTTTCTCCGTAAAAAAATTTATTATTTTCTGAATCGATGTTAGGTATTGAATTAAATGTAGAAAAGTATAACAGTGCACACTCATATTCTCCTTTTAAATCCAAAGCCGGTGAATAAAATGTAGTCAACGTAGACTCGTATCCAGTTATAGACAGAGTGAAAGCCATTGTTGAAATGAATACTATCACGTGTTATGCATCATTTTATTTTATACTAGCTTTTGCCCGCGACTTCGTCCGCGTGGCGTGTTATATAAGAGAGAGATCTTTGTGTGTGTGGGAGTGCATACTTATGCAGTTTAGATTTTTTCATAAGTACAATTTTTTTCTCAATAACTCCCATTTTTAAAAATACAGCCAAAAATAAACTTTATATTTACTAAGGTATGCATGCATGCTAGAATGAATCAATTGATTGAATTGATTTTTTTTAATTGATTGTTCATTGAGTTTTCATTTTAATACACACTTCCTCTCTTCCCTTCAACGTTGCTGTGCCCTACAGGGTCCATGTTTTAGTTCCTATGCCTATGTAACACCCCATTGTACTACATGGAATGCAATAAATAATTTAATTGAATTGAATTGAAAACATCTATCTTACGCGGTTTCGATTTTTTCATACAAATGTTTTTTCCCGCTAACTACCGTTTCCGTGGGAATTTTGTAATATCCTGTTGCAACTAAGCTTTAAGTTTACTAAAGTACCTGCATGCCAAATTTCAAACGTCTAACTTGAGTGGTTTAGATTTTTCATACAAAAGGATTTTCCCGCTAATTCCCGTTCCCGTGAGAAATTTGGGAATTCCTTTCTTAGTGCACCTCTACGGTACCTATGGTACCTGCATGCCAAATTTCAAACGTCTAACTTGAGTGGTTTAGATTTTTCATACAAAAGGATTTTCCCGCTAATTCCCGTTCCCGTGAGAATTTTGGGAATTCCTTTCTTAGTGCACCTCTACGGTACCTATGGTACCTGCATGCCAAATTTCAAACGTCTAACTTGAGTGGTTTAGATTTTTCATACAAAAGGATTTTCCCGCTAATTCCCGTTCCCGTGAGAATTTCGGGAATTCCTTTCTTAGTACACCTCTACGGTATCTAAGGTACCTGCGTGCCAAATTTCAAACGTCTAGCTTGAGTGGTTTAGATTTTTCATACAAAAGGATTTTCCCGCTAATTCCCGTTCCCGTGGGAATTGAAATTCCTTTCTTAGTACACCTCTACGGAATCTAAGGTACCTGCATGACAAATTTCAAACATCTAACTTGAATGGTTTAGATTTTTCATACAAAAGGATTTTCCCGCTAATTCCCGTTCCCGTGAGAATTTTGGGAATTCCTTTCTTAGTGCACCTCTACGGTACCTATGGTACCTGCATGCCAAATTTCAAACGTCTAACTTGAGTGGTTTAGATTTTTCATACAAAAGGATTTTTCCGCTAATTCCCGTTCCCGTGAGAATTTCGGGAATTCCTTTCTTAGTACACCTCTACGGTATCTAAGGTACCTGCATGACAAATTTCAAACATCTAACTTGAATGGTTTAGATTTTTCATACAAAAGGATTTTCCCGCTAATTCCCGTTCCCGTGAGAATTTCGGGAATTCCTTTCTTAATGCACCTTTACGGTACCTAAGGTACCTGCATGACAAATTTCAAACGTCTAACTTGAGTGGTTTAGATTTTTCATACAAAAGGATTTTCCCGCTAATTCCCGTTCCCGTAGGAATTTCGGAAATTCCTTTCTTAGTGCACCTCTACGGTATCTAAGGTACCTGCATGCCAAATTTCAAAAGTCTAACTTGAGAGGTTTAGATTTTTCATACAAAAGAATTTCCCTTCACTACTCTGCTCCTATTGATTGTAGCGTGATGAAAGGTATACTATAACCTGTCCAGGAGTGTGAAGAATAATTGTACCAAGTTTCATTAAAATCCGTCTAGTAGTTTTTGTTTCTATAAGGAACATACAGACAGACAGACAGACAGACAGACAGACAGACAGACAGACAGACAGACAGACAGACAGACAGACAGACAGACAAAAATTTTACTGATTGCATTTTTGGCATCAGTATCGACCACTTATCACCCCCTGAAAGTTATTTTGAAAAAATATTTAATGTACAGAATTGAATGAATGAATGAATGAATGAAATATTTAATTATTTTATTTTATTGACCTCTCTACAGATTTATTATAAGTATATAGATGTGGTGTAAGTAATTAGATTTTATCTGTATGTAATGTAACAGTCAGTTGAATAAAAAAACTTATACAAATCAGATCAATTAATTGGCGTAATGTGATTCTAGAAAGAGTTTTAATGTTAATAGATAGCTAGCTATAGCTATGTGTAGGTTCCTGTAGGAATGAGATATAACTGTTTAATAAAGACAGTTGCGTCAAAATTTTATCATAAATTCCCTAAATTATGGCGCCTACCTACCCTCTAAGTTAGAAAAGTGATCAAATACTAACTTGAAGTCACTCAGTTTAAAAAAAAACATCGAAATCATTCCAGTAGCTATGGCGTCATGCGCTTCTTGACACGATCACGAAATCTAGATTTCCGCGGGAATGAGGTATTTTCCCGCCATAAAAAGTAGCCTGTGTCCGTGCCTAAGATCCTATCTTTAAATTAACCAAGTCTAATAAAATTCCGTTCAGACGTTAAGGCGTGAATGAGGCAAACTTTTAAAACAAACAATTAAAAATCACTAACCTAATTAGTTTTCTGTCTACTGCCTACGCCTTAAGTACGATAGCATAAATATTAATAGGCCATATCCTTTTCTAGATTACTATCTATCAGCTAACTAAATTTCATCAAAATCCGTTGAGCCGTTTAGGCATGATAGACAAAACTCCCAACAAAAACCATAAAAAAATCACTAACTCAATTCAGTTTTCTGCCTACTTCCTACCCCCTAAGTACGATGACGTGATCAATTTGATCGTACAACCGTTTTTAGATAACCAACTATTACCTTACTAAATTTCATTAAAATCCGTTCAGCCGTTTAGACGTGAAAGAGCAAAAGTCCCAACAAAAACGACTACAAATCACTAAATCAATTTAGTTATCTGCCAACTGCCTACCCCCTAAGAACGATGGCGTGATTATTTATAGCCTATGACCATTTCTAGGTTATCATCTATCACCATACCATATTTCATCAAAATCCGTTGAGCCGTTTAGGCGTGAAAGAGTAACAGACAGACAGACAGACAGACAGAGTTACTTTCGCATTTATAATATTAGTATGGATTCTTTCCAAAACTGTCTTAAAAATTTAATACATAAATGACCACAATTTGCGGTACCAAATGTCTGAAATTGACAGTAATTATAATTAATCAAAATGTTTTTCAAATACTGAATTAGCTCTAAAGGAGGTTTCAGATTACCGAAAGTATCAAAATATTCACAGTAATCATTTACTTTAGCGTAAGCTACCCAATGAGTTCCAGAATTTTTAAAACTATCTAGGTTCAAAACTGCGCATTCAATTTTTCTCGGCTTTCTCGGCAGATTATCTCTCATAAAAACACCACGAAAGTAAGGCAAGTTTTGAGTATTTTCTAATATGTCTATATTGGTTAGAGCTCGTCTGGGTAGCCGCTTTTTTAGTTTTTTGGATTGTTTAGATATAATCCGCTCCCGTTCTTGTAGGGTTTTACATAAAGCCCTTTTCCAATAGCAATAGATTCCATCATTTTATTGTGTCGTTCAGATTCTTTAAGATTTTGTTGTGCTGATTTGTAATCGTTTACTGCTTTAGCAATACCAGCCGCACCACCAGCTAGAGTCCCAAGTGCTGATAATCCGGCAAATATAGGTATCAGTGGCAATATTCCACTAGTCTTTTTTGGAATGGGAATTAAACGCGGTAAACGTATTCCTTTTTTCTTGTTGAATATCTTTTTTGCTGCTAAGTAAGCAATTTTGATTGCAGTTTTGTTGTCTTTACATTTTAGTTTCTTTAAGTGTGAACGTATTTTACTAACACCATGTTTAAATGCTCTAACGCCAGCACCGGCTTTTAATTTAGCCTTCATAGCATTTTTTACTAACCAAGAAGCCATTTTCTCGCCCTTTCCTGCATCTTTCGATCTCAATCTTCGACTCGCAATGTTCATTAAATCAAAATCTGCTTTATGTCTAGTATCTAAATTTTTGTTAGTGTAAGCTATGTCGTGGTGCATACAAGCTTCATCCAATTTATTTATTCCTCTATCGCCTCTCAATAATCTTTTCTTGAGTTTTGTTCCTGGACCGCAGAATTGATAACCAGGTAAATGTAACTCGACTGGAAAATTATTGATTACTAGCTTTTGCCCGCGACTCCGTCCGCGTGGCGTGTTATAAAAGAAAGATCTTTGTGTGTGTGGGAGAAAGGTTAAAAAATGCTTAATTTCATTCTTTTTAAATGAGGTTATAGTATAAGTAGCTCAGTTAAATAATGAATTGTTATTAATTTCTAGATTATTAGTTTATGATTTGGTTTGATATTTTAGGAAAATACGATCAGATTCGAAAATTTAAACAAAGTTCGTATAAATGTCTATCTAATTACCTCCTCAAGTTTAAAGCGTAGCTAGTCATGTAGTACTATATTAATTATGTGGTGTAAGTAATTAGATTTTGTCTGTATGTAATGTAACAGTCAGTTGAATAAAAAAACTTATACAAATCAGATCAATTAATTGGCGTAATGTGATTCTAGAAAGAGTTTTAATGTTAATAGATAGCTAGCTATAGCTATGTGTAGGTTCCTGTAGGAATGAGATATAACTGTTTAATAAAGACAGTTGCATCAAAATTTTATCATAAATTCCCTAAATTATGGCGCCTACCTACCCTCTAAGTTAGAAAAGTGATCAAATACTAACTTGAGGTCACTCAGTTTAAAAAAAAACATCGAAATCATTCCAGTAGCTATGGCGTCATGCGCTTTTTGACACGATCACGAAATCTAGATTTCCGCGGGAATGAGGTATTTTCCCGCCATAAAAAGTAGCCTGTGTCCGTGCCTAAGATCCTATCTTTAAATTAACCAAGTCTTATAAAATTCCGTTCAGACGTTAAGGCGTGAATGAGGCAAACTTTTAAAACAAACGATTAAAAATCACTAACTTAATTAGTTTTCTGTCTACAGCCTACGCCTTAAGTACGATAGCATGAATATTAATAGCTTACATCCTTTTCTAGGTTACTATCTATCACCTTACTAAATTTCATCAAAATCCGTTCAGCCGTTTAGGCATGATAGAGCAAAACTCCCAGCAAAAACCATAAAAAAATCACTTACTCAATTCAGTTTTCTGCCTACTTCCTACCCCCTAAGTACGATGACGTGATCATTTTGATCTTACAACCGTTTTTAGATAACCAACTATTACCTACTAAATTTCATTAAAATCCGTTCAGCCGTTTAGACATGAAAGAGCAAAAGTCCCAACAAAAACGACTACAAATCACTAAATCAATTTAGTTATCTGCCAACTGCCTACCCCCTAAGAACGATGGCGTGATTATTTATAGCCTATGACCATTTCTAGGTTATCATCTATCACCATACCAAATTTCATCAAAATCCGTTGAGCCGTTTAGGCGTGAAAGAGTAACAGACAGACAGACAGAGAGACAGACAGACAGACAGAGTTACTTTCGCATTTATAATATTAGTTTGGATGTTATTTAGAAGACCACTTCCTTTCATTGATAGAAATTTAATGAAACAAATTGACGGTTATTTTTGTTTTATACTTCCTATTTTAAGTCATTAATGCTAATCCAGCTATTTTCATTTTTATTTAATCCCAACCATTTTACAAAAAGTTCATTACCTTTTCTTTTAATGACCTTTTCAATCAGATACACATCTGGAAACTTTGTTTTTTGTAATTCATATTCGTAAAATGAACCTAGAATATTTTCTTTACTTTTGTCTTGTAAATGATAGGTTATAGGATTAGTATCGTTAACTTTTACAATTTTAAAAATTTCTGTAGACCAGTTCGGGGTGTACCCTTTATTAAACTCACTTTTGTACTTGCTAATACGAACTTGGTCTCCTATTAGGTATTTTGCTTTGGATTTTTTTCTTTTAACTTGTGAGCTGAGGATGTTTTCTTTTATAATGTGTTCATTTTCTTTATTTACATCTATTGGTTTAAATTTTGTAGTGCGATGCACACTATTGTTATATGATGTAACAGCTAAACCTAAATTTTTCCGCACCCATTCATATTTACCTTCTAAGCTAAAATATTTATACATTTTAATGTTCTGATTAATCGCTCCACTATTGAGGCCTTTTTTGTAGATATTCGGTTCGAGGGGGGGCAACTAGGAGCGACAGAGTCGACTAACAAACACGGCGGTGCGTTAACAACTGCTTTATTCATCAAACATGATAGGTATGTGGACGCAGCCACTGACACATATATATATATATATCGATATAAAACTACCCACATACCTAACATCCCTCCCACACAATTTAGAAAAAGGGTTTGTACGAGATAACTGCACGGTTTCGTCTAGACCTGGTGTTCTGTTGGACAGGAGCGGTCTGCTCAGGGCTCTGTCCACTGGTAGGTGTAGCGTAGCCGGGACTGCCGCCTGGCTCCTGTTCTTCGCCAGCCTGCCGCTGCTTTGACGCCTGTGCTGACCCACCTGCACACTCCTCATCTACTTCCTCCCCCACCATTGACGATGCTGCTTGGTTTGCTTCATGTAGGTGGCCATCTGAAGCCAACACTGGGGGACAATGTGGTGCAGTGGTCGGGCTACCGGGACTGGTCGACACGAGAGGCGCGAGAGCCTGATGATCGGGTACTATGTCCGGGTTCCACGAGTCCTGGCTGGACTGTGCGTGCTGTGGCCCCGTCTGCAAATCTCCCTTCACCATCCATATCTGGTCTATATGCCTGGTTACTTCACAGCCCCATTCTGGGACGTATATTCTATACATAACGAGACCCATTTTTCCGGTTATCACCCCTTCTATCCAACAGAACTTGTTATTATTAAAATGTTTTTTAACCCATACTTTTTCATTTACTTTTAATTCTGGTCTAGCGATTCCGCTATAGTTTTTAGCCTGTGAAAACTGTTTCCGTCTCACCATTTGAGCGAGGGTTGTGGATGTTGGAGTGACTTGAGCCGCAGACGGATTTATTAAATCTAATCTCGCGCGTAACGGACGTCCGAACAACAACTCAGCCGGCGATCGTTCTGTGGTGCTGTGTTTGGAGTTCCTATAATCGAATAGGAATTTCGCTATTTTATCCTGAGTCAATTTAGTATTTTTACAACTAGCGATTACATTTTTTAACCCTTTCTTTATGATTTTGACAAAACTTTCAGCTTGACCATTACTAGCCGGATGATAAGCCGGCGTTAATACATGATTAATTCCGTTCAAGGATCGCGAGAAGTGAAAGAGGTACCATTATGATGTATCATTTTCTAGGAATAAAAGATGTACAACTTTACGTTTATCGCTCTTTATGGTCGACTCTGATTTGTATAACGGACCTGTTATTTCTTTACCATTTTTTAATCCATAAACAAAAATACTCAAACTAGGGTTATTTTTTTCAAATATAGAAATATCTGAGAAAGTGATCGGAAAATTTAAGTCTTTAATGTTTAGTACTTGTTGAAAATGGGGATACGATGATACCCGCTCTGGGTGCTTTTTTGAAGGATACAGAGCAGCGGTTACACACCATAAGAAACAAAAGTCATCCTTGTTTTGTATATTGAGGCATGCTTTTTTGTTTCTTATATATTTAGGCAATGAGATAAAACTGGAACCGCTTAAAGGCTGATATTTATTTATATTTATTTCAAGGTGTGAATTGCTTAAAAATGTCCAACCACTGTCTCTTTCTTCAAATTCCCCTACTTTATTCAACAGAAAAGAAAAAACTTCGTTATAAAGATTATCAAAGTCAAAATTTAAATGAATTGTAAAGTTCTTTGTAGCAAACGACTTTACTTCTTGTATGTCAGTTTTAGGCAAAAGAAAAGATAAAAAAAATTCGAAGTTAATTTTAACAGAAGTGTGGACTTGTAAGGCGTGATTTACAAGAGATCTAATTTGTTTACGAATGTTGTTTAAAAATAAAGAAGGTAAGTTTTTTGCTTCTTCATTAGATGCAATAATTCGATAACTTACTGTAGCGGCGCGCTCCGCGCACGTCCGCACTCTTCGACGCCGCGACGAGCAAAACCGAGACGCAGTCAGGCCGGTCGTATTTATAGCTCGCGCAAAGTTTCCGGGGTGGAAAGCGACGCGCGGGCGCAGAGGAACGATTGCGCCGCGCATGCGCGTACTGCATATTTTACTTTAAATTGTCCTTTTTTAATTGATAGATAATAAGTTTATAATGTGCAAACCTACCACTAGTTGCGTAGACATTTTGTATATATGTCGTGGCCAGATCATACAATTGACCATTGCTTTTTGCAATTGATGATTGCCTTGTCCACCCGTAGCGCACGGATGCCTCTGCTTTCTACCCACACACTGCTGCCGAACTAAAAGAAAGAAGCTGGGGGGGGTATTTTTATTTAAAAATACCCTCCAGACTCCGCACGTTCGCTAGGTAACACCGCTATCACTCCTATCACCCCCGGCCTCCCACCAGCGGGTCTCACCGGGGAGGGTGTGATAGCGTGTGCCCTGCCTAGCGGACCGCTCGGCATCGCGCAGGAGGACAACACCACACTACGCTGCGTCCATACGGGGTGAGCATGGCTCCCCCAACGCCCGGAATAACGAAGCGCAGGTCGCGCGTATTCGTGCGCACCGGCGTTTCCCTAGACCACGCTACCGCTGCAATGAAAGCCATGACGCCGTCCACCATACCGCCATTCAGTGGCGTAACTTATCGGCCGCCCGCTTTCCCGCTGCCCCTGCCCCAACTTCCGGGAACAGAGGCCGCGGCAAAGAGGACCTCCACGCCGCCGGAGCGGCCCCTGCCGCAACTCCGCACGAGGACTAGCCCGCCCGTCGCACTCTCCATGCCCTCACTGGACATGGAGACAACGCCGCCGCGTACCTTCACCTTCGCGCCCACAAACCCCTATTCGCCGCCCTCCATGTCCAGGCCGGACACGGAGACAACACCGCCGCGATCATACGCGGCGGTGTTAAACACCAACCCGGCTTCGCCGCCGCACGCGCCGCCGCGTCCGTCCCTCCGGACGACGCCCACGCCATCGCCGCCGTCGATGAAGACCGCCCAGCAGCCGCCGCTCGCACCGGCGAGCAAGAAGATACCGCCTATCGTGGTCGACCGGCTGCCCGACTGGCCTCACCACTTCCGCAAGCTGCGGGAGTTGCTGGGCCACATCCCCAACGCGCGCCCGTACGGGAAGGGCGTCCGCTTCCTGGCGAGGACCGAGGAAGAGTTCCGGCTCTACCAGCGGTACCTCACCACCCTGGAGAGAGCCACGGGACTCTCCTGGTTCGCGTACGCCCCACCGGCGGAGCGCTCGGTGAAGCTGGCCATTCGTGGTCTACCCATGGATACCAACATCATGGAGTTGGAGGAGGAGCTGCGCACACGCGGCTTCGACCCGCAGTACATCCGCCCCATCCAGGCTCGCGAGGGAAGGACAGGCTGCCTCTTCTTCGCGGAGATCCGCAGGACGCTGGGTTTCCAGCGGATCTACGAGGTCTGCGAGCTCCTCTGCATGCCCGGCGTCAAGGTCGAGGCGTGGAGGGGACGAAGAGGAGCAGCGCAGTGCCACCGCTGCCAGCAGTTCCGGCATAGCAGCCACAACTGCCACCGCCCTGCTGCCTGCGTCCGCTGTGGTGAGAACCACACGGCCAAGGAGTGCCTGCGCCCCCGGGAAGTTCCGGCAACCTGCGTCAACTGCGGGGGAACACACCCGGCGAACAGCTCTTCCTGCCCGGTCAAGTTACGCGAGCTGCGTAACACCAAGGCGGGTGCGGCGCCCATGACCGGCGCAAGAAGAGCCACTCCACCAGCAGCCTCCATTGTGGACCCCAACACCGAGCCGACCGCGCGGAGCTCGCTTATGGCCGCGGCGAACGGTCCAGCCGGACCCAAGCCGCAACGGCCAAAGCGCATCCGCAAGAGGGCAAAACCGGCCCCCACTGCCACCACCATCGTCGAGCAGCAGCCAGCGCCAACTCCGACGCCGAACCAAGCGGTCGCCGCCCCTACCAAGGGGAAGAAGGCGAAGCCCCGCGCGGAGATACCACCGGCCCCCTCCAGCGAGAAGCTGGAAGTACTGGAGCAGACTATTCAGCTGCTCCACAACGTACTGGCCGCCATACGTTCCCGGACTGACCCTGTGCCCATCATCGTGGGAGGCCTGGCGTCACTGCTGGGCCAACTCACCGGTGGGCACTGACCATCTCCATCGGACTGGACCGGGGCTGCCCACATCCACTACTCCCCGTCGAGTAGTTAGGATCGTGGCCACCCCCCCGGGGGATGAGTTGACGCTTCCAGTGGCAGTGGAAGAAGTCCTCTCCCCCCCTCCAGCCGACTCGACACCAGCTGCCCCGGCGACGGAGCAGCTCACCGGACAAGACACCACCGCCAGCTGACGGGCGCTCACTGGGCCTCCCCCAACGGGGAACCACCCGGTGGGCTCGACCTCGCAGGCGGCACCACGGAAGGACAACATCGTGGCTCACGGAGGGGCGTTATCGCCCGCCGTGTCCCAAACCCCGTGACACGCCCGTTTTTGCGGGCGGCGAGCGCAGCCACATCAAGGGGGCTCAGCCCCGAGGATGTCTCCCCGCCGCGGGCTTCGCCCGCGACGAGAAGAAACCCGACGACAATTGACCATTTCATGAAATGATCGACCATTTCATGAAATGGTCGTATTTCATGAAATGGCCAACTTCAACTGACCATATCGTTTAAACGTCAGCGTTTAATGATATTTCCATCCACGTTTGGCCATATCATTAATGTAGGGTGTCCATGATAAGTGGTGTAATAAAAACGCGAAATAAGGTAGGAAATAATGTATTACTCTAGTACAAAGTACAAAAATGTTTAAAAGTCAATTAAAAATTAAAAAGTCATTTTCGATTAACGGAGTGTTGATGTAGTTGACATATACGTCGTAACTGCATCTCGCTTTGAAGTCGTCGTCATATTTTTTGACACTATTTCATGCCATTGGTCATCATTCAGTATACTTTTCGTGTGTAAGATAAACATACTGGCGGCGTAGGGGTGGCCCAAGGGCCACCCCCGCCGCACCCTAACCTACTGTTATGCCTTGTAAAAATTATAAAAAAAGGATTATGATAATTTAAAAAAAACTTACTTACTTTTTACTTTATTTGTAAAATTAGTTTGTTTTTTTTTGTTTTTTTGTTTTTTTTTATTATTATTATTATTTTTTTTTATTATTGTTATTATTATTTTTTTTTTTTTTTATTTTATAGGTTGTTTTAGTGATTAGGCTTCCACTGTAAGCGATGCGTGTGTATTTCTTTTTTCTTGGTTTTATATATATATTTTTTTTTTTGTCTCACCTATTACTTCTATGCTATCAACTATTTGTGGGGATCTATAATTGGCTTTGTGTTACTAATTTAAGGATTAGACTGTAAGTGAATGCTGTTGATCTCCCTAATAATAAATAAATAAATAAATAAATAAATAAATAAATTATGACAAAAACATTTATGCGTTTTAATACAATCCTGTTTCAAGTAGTTAATGCCATCTGCGGCATATCTACAATAAGTCACGTCAAAAAAAGAAACTTTACGGACAGTAGGATCGTCTATATTTTTCTTTTTTAAAATTAATATCTCTTCATTCGCAGTTTTAATTATATCATATTTTGAAATCCAATAATAGTCCATTGATTTACGTAGCGTGGTCACTCGACCTTCATTATTTGCCATATAACCTAAAAATAAAAATAAAGTTGCTGTCTACTGTTAATACGAGTTTTTCTTTTCACCTTAGTGTCAAAACATTGCTTCAATGCACTTTTATCTTGTATTTGCTCATTATTATTCGTATTATTCGCGTTCACACAAGAATAATTATTGTCCGCCGCCATTATGCAAAACATAAACAAAGCGACACCAGCGCCACTACCGGTGGATAATGTTACTATTTTACGATATGATCGCTAACGTTTGGCCATATCATGAAGTAATCATGCATTTAGTTGGTCATATCGTTAAACGTTTTGTGTTCATTGATCTGGCCAAACCACATCATGATGTGGCCAACGAATGTTGTTCTATTTCATGAAATGTGACCATTTCATGAAATGGTCGATCATTTCATGAAATGATCAATTCTATGATATGGCCACGATATATATAATTAGATATCCCGGAAATAACAAGGAAAATTAATTTCACTACGCGAATGGAGTCTTTTATTTGCTAGGTGTAAGACCCCATTACACCTACACTGGTGACCACCGAGTCTGAATCTGCGCACCTTCCTGCTACTGCAACCCTGCAAGTTTCATCACGATGGAATCTCCAATTACAAAAGAGACGAAACGAGCCGACGAAGCAGGACCGACGAAAGAAATCTCCGCTATTTCGCTGCAAATGAGAATTCCGAAGTTCTGGCGCGACCGAGTACGACTATGGTTCATAAGTTTCGAAGCTGTCACCCACGAGCTGAAGAAAGGCCAGAAGGAGCTTGCCCAGATGGTCGTCGCTCAACTTGAAAAACACGACATTGAGCAAGTCGCTGATCTCCTCTACCATATGCCTGACGAGAAGCCATACGACGCCCTGAAAGCCCGTCTTATCTCCGTCTACGAGGAATCCGAAGAGCGCCAACTGCAACAGCTGCTTTCCGAAATGGAATTAGGCGATCAGAAGCCTACTCACCTGCTAAGGAAAATGAAAGAGCTGGCGCACAACAAGATTTCCGACGACACACTGCGCATGATGTGGATGAACCTCCTACCATCCCATGTCCGTTCCGTACTAGTTGTCAGTGACAGTTTCAGCAGCAAGTCGAAACTAGACGAACTCGCACTCCTTGCCGACAAGATGATCGAACATACACATCAAGTTTCGTCAGTCGCATGTCGACCACAGCCGCAGAATCAAGATCTAATCGAAGAAATTCGCAAGTTAACACTTGAAGTAGCCGAATTAAAGCGAAATCAATCACGATATTCCCGTCCGCAAGCCCGCCGCAACCGCGACTCGTCGCATAGTCCACCTCGCTCACACTCACGTGGATCGTCTCGCTCGCACTCCGCAAGTTCGCCGCACTGCTACTATCACCGCCGATTCAAGGGAAATGCAAAACGCTGCCGATCGCCGTGCACTTTCAAGAAAGAAAATTCGGAAAATTAGATAGAACGCTAGCTGCGGCGGAATCTAGCGTTCCCGAGAAGCTTCACCGCCTACTTGTTACGGACAGAAGATCAAAACTTACCTTCTTGGTCGATACAGGCGCTAATATATCTGTACTACCAAGGAGAAAAGCTTCTACATTGCAACCGCTGTCGTATACCCTGTACGCAGCTAACAACACGCCGATACCTACCTACGGGGAACGCACTATGGAGCTAGATCTCAAACTACGACGCCCGTATACCTGGAAATTCGTCATCGCAGCAGTCAGCAAACCCATCATCGGAGCAGATTTCCTCGCACTTCATAACCTCATCGTGGACTTAAAACATCGACGTCTCATCGACGGTACTACGCAACTGTTTATCAAGACACCAATATGCACCACCGCATCACCGCCGACCGTGAGAAGTATCGACCCACAGCAGTCATACCACGACATACTAGCGGATTTCCCCGGCACCACTCGCCTAACATCGATGAAATTGAACCCTAAACACATCGTGGAACATTACATCGAAACCACAGGACCACCGCTACACTGTCGAGCTAGGCCGATACCACCGCACCGATACGAACGAGCGAAGAAGGAGTTCGAGATGATGGTTAATCAAGGGCTATGCAGACCAAGCAAAAGCCCGTGGTCTAACCCACTTCACATCGTCCCGAAGAAAAATGGTGATCTACGCGTGTGTGGCGATTACAGAAGGCTCAACTCCGTCACGAAAGCAGACCGATACCCGATACCGAGGATCAAAGATTTCACCTATCAACTCGCCGATAAGAAGATATTCACCACTCTCGATCTAAACAGAGCCTATCAGCAGATCCCCGTCACACAGCAAGACATAGAGAAGACTGCAATAATAACACCCTTCGGACTTTTCGAATTCCCACGAATGTGTCCCGGCCTTAAAAACGCCGGACAGACATTTCAACGATTCATACACGAAGTACTGCGTGGTTTGGACTTCGTATTTCCATTCATCGACGACCTACTCATCGCTTCAGTCAACGAGGAAGAACACCGCCATCACCTACGCACCGTACTGTCACGCTTAGACCAGTACGGTATCACAATCAACCCGGCTAAGTGTGTGCTAGGCAGGAGCGAAGTCACTTTCCTTGGTTACACCGTGAACAGCGAAGGCACTAAACCACCGCAAGAGAAAGTCGAAGCTATGATTCAATATCCCCAGCCGAAGACTGTCGAAGAACTCCGACGTTTCCTCGGAATGTTAAACTTCTATCGAGCCAACATTCCCAACGCAGCCGCAGTACAAGCCCCACTACACGCCTATCTACATAATTCGAAGAAACGCGACAAGACAGAGATACAATGGAATGAAGAATCATCAAATGCATTCGAAAATTGCAAGCTAAGCATCGCGAACGCAGCGCTACTTGCACACCCGCATCACTCATTCCCACTCGCACTCATGTGTGACGCGTCGAACACATGTGCCGGAGCTGTACTACAACAACGAGTTGAAAAATGTTGGCAACCACTGGGATATTTCTCGAAAAAGTTCTCCGAAGCTCAACAACGCTATTCTACATACGACAGAGAACTACTGGCTATCTACATGGCTACCAAACACTTCCGCAAAATGTTCGAAGGCCGAAACCTCATCGTGTTCACTGACCACAAGCCGCTAGTATTCGCATTTTCGAAGAACAGCACAGACAGCGAAACACCTAGACGCACGCGACAGCTACTCTATATCAGCGAATTCACTACTGATATACGACATATTAACGGACAAGAAAACACCGTAGCCGACGCCCTGTCACGTGTCGAAACAATCAACTCACCATCGCCTATCAACTACGAGGAACTAGCAGACGCGCAAGAAAGAGACAGCAACATCGCACCTCTCGCTC
Organism: Pectinophora gossypiella; assembly: GCF_024362695.1. NCBI lineage: Eukaryota > Metazoa > Arthropoda > Insecta > Lepidoptera > Gelechiidae > Pectinophora > Pectinophora gossypiella. The sequence continues at coordinate 546,724 of NW_026063254.1, read as the reverse complement.
AGCAAGATAACATCAAACTGAAGAAAATACTACTACCTACTTCTACCAAGCCTATATACTGTGAAGTATCTACGAGCAACATTCGTCCATACCTACCGACGGAATTCCGTGTAGCCGCATTCAAAGCACTACACAACCTAAGTCACCCTGGTACCCGGACTACTCGAAAAATGCTTCAACAACGGTTCTTTTGGCCATCAATGAACAGCGACATCGGCAAATGGGCGAAAACATGTATTCCCTGTCAGCGTGCGAAGGTACATAGACACACGTCGAGCGCACTTTCTACAATTCCGCCATCGGAACGCTTCAACCATCTGCACATCGACATAGTCGGACCGCTACCTACCTCAGCCGACGGATACCGATATGTTATCACGATGATCGACCGTGCGACGCGCTGGCCTGAAGCCTATCCAGTCCGTGATATCACCGCAGAGGAAACCGCGAAGACACTGTACAACGGCTGGATATCACGATTTGGCTGTCCCGCGAAGATAACGACAGACCAAGGAAGACAGTTCGAGAGTCAGCTGATGGCCTGTCTCACTCGCACAATGGGAATAGAGAAAATTCGCACTACGCCCTATCACCCGCAATCGAACGGAATCGTCGAACGATGGCACCGATCCATGAAGGCAGCTATAGTAGCTCGATTAACTCCTAACTCTAACTGGATTATCGAGTTACCCACCGTGCTACTCGGACTACGCGCAGCCACACGAAGCGACACCGGTGTAAGCGCCGCCGAGCTAACATACGGCTGCACACTACGCTTACCCGGTGAATTTTTCACTCCGCCGTCAGCCACGCCTACCATTATGGATTACGCCTACGTAGAAGACCTACGCCGAGCAATCAACAGCCTACGACCAATACCTACAGAGCCACATAACAACAGCAGAGCAGTTTTCGTCCATCCGCACCTACAAACTTGCGAGAGCGTATTCATGAGAGTAGATGCCGTAAGGAAACCTCTAACAACGCCGTATGAAGGTCCTTATCCTGTACTATCGCGCACGGATAAGTTTTTCACACTCCAGTTGCCAAATCGACAAGCAACAGTGTCGATAGACCGCCTGAAACCGGCCTACATTCTCAATGAAGACGAACCGACCGAAGATACGACTACACCTGCATCGCCTGAGAAGAACGCTCATCATACCAGTCCTTCACCATCGAATCGACCTACATACGTTCTTTAAAAGCGGATGTTATGATTTCTACGTTATCATAAAGCGGAGCAGTACAATTATTTTTGTGCTTACTGCTACGGAAATGTCCAGTCCACTGTCTTCCATTAACATTAACATTACACACAGAGCAGTAACCCATCCATACTAATATTATAAATGCGAAAGTAACTCTGTCTGTCTGTCTGTCTGTCTGTCTGTCTGTCTGTCTGTCTGTCTGTCTGTTACTCTTTCACGCCTAAACGGCTCAACGGATTTTGATGAAATTTGGTATGGTGATAGATGATAACCTAGAAATGGTCATAGGCTATAAATAATCACGCCATCGTTCTCAGGGGGTAGGCAGTTGGCAGATAACTAAATTGATTTAGTGATTTGTAGTCGTTTTTGTTGGGACTTTTGCTCTTTCACGTCTAAACGGCTGAACGGATTTTAATGAAATTTAGTAAGGTAATAGTTGGTTATCTAAAAACGGTTGTACGAGCAAATTGATCACGTCATCGTACTTAGGGGGTAGGAAGTAGGCAGAAAACTGAATTGAGTTAGTGATTTTTTTATAGTTTTTGCTGGGAGTTTTGTCTATCATGCCTAAACGGCTCAACGGATTTTGATGAAATTTAGTTAGCTGATAGATAGTAATCTAGAAAAGGATATGGCCTATTAATATTTATGCTATCGTACTTAAGGCGTAGGCAGTAGACAGAAAACTAGGTTAGTGATTTTTAATTGTTTGTTTTAAAAGTTTGCCTCATTCACGCCTTAACGTCTGAACGGAATTTTATAAGACTTGATTAATTTAAAGATAGGATCTTAGGCACGGACACAGGTTGAAAGTTTGAAAGTTTGTATGGGAGTTCGTCATTTTTGGGGATAAAACCACGAAACTTTATATTTAGGAACTTGATAAGAAATAAAAAAACAATTTGTTAAAGCGTTTTTGAAAATTCGATCTTTGAGGGGATGAAATAGGTGTTGAAATTTTTTATGAGGTTCGTCATTTTTCAAGATAAAAATATTAAATTTTGTGTTTAGGCACTAAATAACAAACAAAAAATCGTTTGTTCAAGCATTTTGAAATTTTTACCAGTATGGGGGTGAAATACGGGTTGAATGTTTGTATGGGTATTCGTCATTTTTGAAGATAAAACCATGAAACTTGGTACGTAGGTCTCTTAGGATGTGCAGAGTTTTTCCGGATACAAACGGATTTTCCGAAATTCGAACGGAACGGAACGGATTCGGAACGGGAACTACGAAGCCAAACTTTTTGTATACAAAATATTAACCACTGAACCTAGGAACATGATATTTAGTAGTTTTGGGTGTATCAAGTTAAAAAAAATTGGCTTTTGTAGATAAAGTTCCTTTTAACGAATACTCTGCATCGCCGCCACTGCCGTCGGTCGTCGTTCGTCGTCGCGCACATTCGCCGAAGTGTGGCGGCAGTCAACGGCGCTGTCTTGTGGTGGGGGAGCGCACGTGGTGTATACGTGGCCTGCTCGCGAGTGTCGAGTCCAAACAATTTCTACATTTTAACAAATAATAACAAAATAGCAAACGTTGTGTACAAAAAAGTTTTAAATTAGGTCATTTTAAAATACTTTTGTACACAACGTGACGCTGACCCCTGTAAGTGTCTTGGACATAAGGGACCGATAAATATTCCTAGGTAATTTCTGCCACTCAATGGAATACATAGGTACTTTATAACGACTGTAAACAGATATTTTTTATTTTTTTTAAATATACCTACTTACTCTCTTTTAATCACATGCTATACCGTTCCTTTTATATAATCCTTAATATTCAAATTATAAGTACGCAGACGAAGTCGCGGGTACCAGCTAGTATGTTATAAGGGGAGATATTTATGTTACGTATGAGTATTTTTGATAACGTCTGCACTCGATGAGCAGTAATCAGAGCTAAAAGAGTAACCAATTTTTTAGACAACAATTCTAAACTTAACAAAATACAAATACAAAAATACAAAAATATTTATTTGTCTTCCAAAAACCTTTTTCACAAATTGTGGAGGCACACCATTTAAGCAATACATTGCTTGTGCTAGGTGGCCTTCAACGTTTCATTTGGATACAGTTGAGATAAATAATTTAAAACTATATTGGTATCCCAAGTATATTCATATTTGGGTTCCGGTGGCCGTAATCGAAATACTCCTTTCATGAATCTTTTGATTCTCTCATCACTCATAATATTATGACTAATTATTAATGACAAAGCTGATTTACAAGAATTGAGGCTGCCATATTTGAATCCATTTTCGAAAAGTTTTGTTAAAAAATATATTATTTTTGGTACTGATGCTTCTAGGTAATCAATGTTTTGATTAGTACAAAGTATAAACCATTGCTTTAAGTAACAATCATATTGCTTTTGGGTATTAGAAGATATAGAATTGATCATAATGTTAATAGACGAAGGCGGTACGCTTCTTTTTAACAAAGCCTCCCTGATAAGGTTGCTGCAGCCAGGGTAAGGTTTTTGTGGAGGCTGTGTTGCGACCTGGAATATGCGGAAATCAATAAATTAGGGTTAGGCTCAAAATAAACAATATCAGACACCAATAATTTCTTAAATATGGGGAACCATGGCTGAGTAGGCCAATATGGTACCACTATGATTCCGACCGCTTTATCGGTCATGATTTTGTTTAAAGTTTTCAAAATTATAGAAAAAGGGGGAAACGCATAAAAAAAGAAGTCGCTCCAATTCGTTGTAAATGCATCTACACAATAAGCGTAGGGATCGGGTCTCCACGAAATATATTTTGCACATTTAGTATTACATCGGGTAGCAAAAAGATCAATTTCAGGTATGCCGAATTTTTCTATAATTTCTGAAAATGCGTATGGGGCTAGTTCCCATTCTATGTCTGTTTGAGATCTACGTGATTCAAAATCCGCGATTACATTTTCAGAGGACTTAATGTATGATGCAAAAATATATAATATTCTATCCTGACAAAATTGCCATATATCGCGAGTAATTTTATTAAAATGGGGAAATTGTACACTGCCCATACGATTGATACACGATATGGCAGTTGTATTATCAATGCGTAATAATATTTGTATATTATATTTATCTTTGGCAAAGGTTTTTAATGCGAATAGTGCTGCCATAAGTTCTAAAATATTTATATGGAACTTCGATTCCTCTTCTGTCCAAAAACCATTGGTCCGTGTCCCGTTACACGCAGCTCCCCAGCCAGTAAGTGAGGCATCAGAGTATATCTCTAAGTCATACGAATCACTACGGATAACGGACACTGAAGTATCTATATTTTGAATCCACCAATCTAAATCGTCTTTAATTATATTTTGTTTTACATACATATATCTTTCATAATTTTGAGATGTTTTAAGATTGAGGAATTTTTGTCTTTCTATCAATTTAGTGTGTAACCATCCATATTCGACCGCAGGACAAACAGATACCAGTGACCCTATAAATTGAGCAAACTCTCGTATTTTACATTTAGTAATCTTTTGGAATTTTAGTACCATATTTTTAATTTTTTCTCTTTTTTGTTCAGGTAATTTAATACAAAATTGTTTTGAGTCTAGTAGAAAACCTAAAAATTTACATTCATAGTTAGGAATAACATTACTCTTTTCGTGGTTTATAATAAAACCTAGTGATGTAAGTAATCTCACTGTAGCTGTAATATTTTCGAGGCAGTCTAAGTATGTTTTTCCTATTATAAGGATATCGTCTAAATATATCGTTGACACAAAACCATGGAAACGTAGGTGTTCAACTACAGGTTTCATAATTTTTGTAAAAACCATGGGAGCTGTATTCAATCCAAAAGGTAAACAGTTGAATTTATAAAATCTTTGTTGAAATTCGAACTTGAGATATTTTTTATAATCTTTATGTATAGGTAGTAAAAAATAGGCATCCTTCAAATCAATTGTTGCCATGAAACAACCCGGAGACATAAGCTTCACTGCTGTTCTTATATCTTCCATTTTAAAGTGGGATGTTTTAATGAATTTATTTAAACTTTTCAAATTTAAAATAAATCTGTTATCTCCATTGGGCTTAGGGACAAGAAAAATACTAGACAAATAATCCCCATTTTCTCTTTGACATTGAGATAATAGCGCCCATACTTAGAAGTTTATCAATCTCTAATTTAAAGTCGAACAGGTTTTTCTCGTTACTAGGTGTATTTTTAGGATAATATGTTTGACATGGTTTTGATATAAATGGGATTTTATAACCATCAATCCATGATAAGACCATAGGATCGTCGGTTAATTTTTGCCAAGCCGAGTAAAAATATTTTAATCGGCCAGATGTGTTATTCACCTGCTCGTTGATTAGTGTTTCCCCTGAGGTCGCTGGTTCCAGTGGGCATTGCCCCGAGCACGAGTTGACGTCGATCCTCCGCGTGGCGGCGCAGTTGTCGTTGCTGTCTGCGAGCGCTGATGATGAGGCGCTGCCGAGTAACCCGCATCTCGACGCTGATGATTCTGAGCAGGCTTTCTCGCTTGAAAGTTCGAATGCGGGTGCTTCCAGTTTAAATTGTTCGAGGGATGTTTAGAAGTGGATGTTTCAGGCTTATTAACATGAGATTTCGGTCTTGTGTTTTTCAGGTCCTGTCCAGTTTTAGTTATGGCTTTAGAAGCTCTTAATCTTTCAGGCAGATCCTCGCCAAACAAGTGTTTATCTCTCTTCGTTTCCTTCAGTGTCTCCTTCATATTATTGTTTAAGGTTGAGATTAGAAAATTGCGTCGTAAACGCGTGTCTATAAAATGTGAATCACATAACAGGCGACAAGCATTACTTATGTGTTTAATAAGTATTTGATTGTTATTGTCATTGTTGCACTTTACAAGAATGTCCATTGCTTGCGTGAGAGCTGTCAGAACTGTACCGATTCGTTCTTGCCTTGTAGCTAAAGAGGTATCTTTTTTATACAGTAAATCGGAAATAGCGGCTTTAACTTCAGGATTCAATTTAGGTGCCTTAAAATATTGACAGTTTCCCGGTGTGGGGTATTCTTCCGAAATTTTTTGTTTTATTTCCTTAGATAAGCCGTTTAGTAGAACATTTTTTAATCTGTCTGCCATGTCATTATGGATATCTTTACCCACAGGTGATTCTTCCTTAGGTGGGTCACCCAAAAGAAGTAGTATGTCATCATCAAATTTTTCCTCGTTACTATCCTCAACTGTAATTTGAGTCTGGTTTTCTGGACAGACCTCATCTGATAATTCATCTAAAATGATTTGCTCATTTTCACGGTTTTCAAGATTGTCATCTGATTCGCACTCTGAAAATAGTGCTAAGAATATAATATGACTCAATAGTCATCAATATAGCAGTCATAGTAATAGTGAAGGAAATAATCCCATAAATTATTCACATCACTCTATAGATATGTACCTTTTCACTTCTGTATTGTCGAAGTATGTAAAGGTAACAGTCCCGACGTACTGTTCGCATTACAAGGTACGTTATGAAGGTATAATAATGATTATAATGTGAGTATGTCTATTGATGACAGTTATAATATTGGTGAAGGAAATAACACCATAATTTATTCGCATCATGCTATGGGTATGTAAGTACCTATTGACTTCTGTATTGTCGAAGTATGTAAAGGTAACAGTCCCAGTGTACTGTTCGCATTACCAGGTACGTTATGAAAGTAAGTATAATATTTGAATTTGTAAAGGTAACAGTCCCATTGTACTGTCCGTTGTACCGGGTGAGAGCCTTCAGCGCTCCCCATTTGTCCGGCCAAGTAGTTAATGCCATCTGCGGCAAATCTACAATAAGTCACGTCAAAAAAAAAAAAAAAAAAATACTGTTCGCATTACAGTTATTTTTCAAACAGTTTGTCAAACTGAATATCACCAAATAGGTTAAAAAACATTTCAAAGAAATAACACGTAAACAACATTGTTACGCAACCTAACCTGCATTATGAATCATCGCGGTCCCCGAGCGGGGCTCCTTTCTGCTATAAAGAATTCAAGTAATACTTAACGGTTAAATAAAATGATAAGTAAATTACTCACCTGACGAAGATGAACTCGATATAGATCGTCCGTGTTTTCGCAGATATTTGTTTAATTTTCGAATCTTTCTCCTAATTTTCTCATCCGTTCCGTCGTGTTTACGTTTTCTTCCCATTTTCAAAGCTAATTAGAAAGATAATCCTATGTTGTGAATAACGACCGGTTATATTTTCTTAAAAATGAAACAAAAATTAGATGGACGGTAATTTGTAAATAAAGAAACAAACAAAGAAATACAGTATAAGCAAAAATATCGGTTGAACACGCGACAGTGTTTCCTCGCCGAAATCTTCACCGGAACAGAGAACGCCGCTTGGTTGCCGCTCATATTTATAGACATGAGCAGTGCGGGGGTAGGCGCGCCCCTCTACTTGGAAGATATCTTCTACACGGCCTCTCCTGACTGGAGACCGTCCTCGGGCTCCTTCTTGACCTTAACTCTCCAAGTTTGTGTCCGGCAGTGGCATGGATTCCTCTGAAGGGACAACTGGCTCAGGGCAATGGACGACAAGTGGCTCGTCAGTCGCACTGGATGTACTCGGGAGTGGCTCCACGGGGGGCTGCACCACGGGTGGTCCAGTGACTGCAGATGTGGACTCCTCACCTTCATCGTCTGCATCTGTAGAAAACCCACGTCTTACACACACACACACACACACTCATAGACATATGAAGGAAGGAACAAATAGCCAAGTCGTAGGCTGCAACTTTAGCGTAACTTAGCAACACAGGTACATAAATATGTTACTAAACCATAGGCGCGACGTTGGCATAACTTAGCAACATAGGCATGTAAGTATATTACTAAGGCATAGGCGCGACGTTAGCGTAGCTTAGCAATATAGGAACCTTCGTACATGAAGGGTGGCCAGGTAGAAAATCATTAAAATGACTAAGTCATAGGCACGACGTTGGCGTAACTTAGTAAATAGGTAAGACATATGCACTACGTTAGCATATCTACCTCGACTGAAAGGACATAGGCACTACGTTGGCATAACCCAGCAGTTATCGGAAAGGAAGCGCGACGTTAGCTATTTCCGATATCGTTGGACGAGCTCACCAGCAAAATAAGCAGAGCACACTTCAGGAGTCCACTCCCCGCGCCACAGAACCATGTACTCGGCTGCAGCTTGAGTCGACTTCCCGTAGGAGCCTGCCAACAGCTGCAGCTCGTAGCGTCCGTGTGGCAGCACTCGCGTCACCCGGTAGGGGCCGCGCATGCCGGAGTCCAACTTCCCGGTTGACTGAGCCTGTTTTTTGACAAAAACCAAAGAGTTAATTTCAAAATCACGAGGTGTTTTTCTCCCACGATTGACATAGGCATCCTGCGTTTCTTGGTTGCGCCTTAGCCGTTCCGAAGCCCTTTGCCTGCTCATCTCTCTCAATGACTCCCTATTTGGGCTAGATCCTTCCAATGCTATATCACGTACCAAACTTCTTATAAGTGGAGTAGCTGCATCAATACCCACTAGAATATTAAGGGGGGAGTATTGAGTGGTCCTGTGTTTCGTGATGTTAATTACCAACTGTAGTTTCCAAATGACGTTAGGCCACCTCTGCTGACGATGGTTACACTCAATGCGTATCATGTTGAGGAGCGTGCGGCAATAGCGCTCTACCTGTCCGTTGGACTGGTGCATCTCCGGGGTGATCAAATGTACATCGCTACCCATACCTTTAATCCAATTGAGAAAGTCAGCACTTTGAAACATCCGACCTCTGTCGGCCACAATCAGTTTAGGAGTGCCAAACAAAGAGATTACATTAGTGACATGACGTTTCAATTCTTCGGTGTCCTGCCTGTACATTGGGTAGAGTAGACAAAACTTCGAAAATGCATCAACGACAATAAGAATATATCGGTAGCCATCAGCTTCCGGAAGGGGCCTCAATGCGTCCATATGAAGCGTATCAAAGGGTGAATTTGGCTTTTCCCATGAGTGAATAGGTTGAAGTGGGGCTCTGGCGACCTTTTTTTGAGAAATGCACACTACACAATGCGCAATATATTTTTGCACAAAACCGCGTAACCCCGGGAACCAAAAGTGTTTGGTAATTAATTCAACCGTCTTGTCAACCCCACCATGATCATGCTCGTCATGGAACACACGGAGCAGGCTCAACCTATGACCCTTCGGAATGAAACATAAAAGTTGTGATGGTTCCCCAGTTGGCGAGACTTTAACGTAAAGTAAATCATTTCTGACTACATAGCGTGTTGCGTCCAATTGTCCGTCTGTCAGTTTCTGAATGAGGGACCGAGTTTCCTCGTCGGAAGCCTGAGCAACCTGCGCCCAGTTCCGAGGGTTCTGGACCGTGCACAAATTAACGGGATTCCGACTTAGATAATCGGCATGGGACATTAGCACACCTTTGCGGTACTGTAACTCAAACTCAAAATCTTGTAAGTAGACCCACCAGCGGGCTACTCTGGGAAGCAGGTCTTTTTTTCGTTGAGTTAGCTTCAACGCGTTACAATCGGTCACCACGGTAAAACGAATCCCAACCAAATAGTGACGGAAATGTTTTAAAGCTTGAACCACCGCGAGGGTCTCCAATTCATACGAGTGGTACTTATTCTCTGCACCTCTCGTCAATTTGCTAAAATAAGCAACCACTCGTTTGTGCCCCCCCTCGTGAACCTGTATCAAGACAGCTCCATAACCAATAGAGCTAGCGTCTGTGTGAACTTCAGTTGGTAAAGATGGATCATAAATAGCAAGAACTGGCTCGCTCGTCAGACATTCAATAATCTCTTTACGGGCTTTTTCCTGATCCAACCCCCATCTGAAATTCACACCTTTTCTAGTAAGTGCCGCAATGCAAGCCGTTTTCTGGGCGAAGCCAGGTATATAGCGGCGAAAGTAGCTGGCTAAACCCATGAACTGGCGCACCTGCTTGACATCGGTTGGCTGTAAGGTCTCAGTTAAGGCTTTTACTTTATTGAGGTTCGGCTTAACCTGACCTTCACTAATTACACGCCCAAGATATTCAATTTCTAATGATAGGAACGAGCATTTCCGCAAATTAATTGAAAAGCCAGCTTTTGTCAAAGTCTCAAGCACGCGCCGTAACAAGGTAAGTCCATGATCAATCGTCTTACTTAAAATAAGCACGTCGTCGATGTACACCAGGACTTCACCAGCCTGTTTAAACTCATGTAAAGTTTTAGATATAATCCGTTGATATACAACTGGGGCGTTTGCTAAGCCATAAGGCATTTTCAAATACTGATAATGACCTTCTGGCGTCACAAACCCAGTGTATTGGATTGAATCTTCGTCCAAAGGGATCTGGTGAAACCCTGTCGCCATATCAAGACTCGTAAAATATTTGTTATGTCCTAAACGATCGATATGGTCGTCTATTCTCGGCAGTGGGAATCGATCTTTTATCGTTGCATCGTTTAATTTTCGAAAATCGACGCACATGCGATCAGACCCGTCTTTTTTCTTAACAAGGAGAATAGGGCTCGCGTAATCCGATTCTGATTCTTCAATAATTTTCTTACTTAAGAGATCTTTAATTATCTCACGAACACGAAGCATCTCATCATGTGAGAGACGGTACGGTCTATAGTAGATTGGCGTACTATCCTTAAGTCTAATTGTCATTTCACCCGTACTGACTGTGGATGTAGCGGTGCCTGCGATAAAATGCTGAGAAAAGTCATTAATAATTACCATTAACTGTTCTAACTGTTCCCCAGTCAGTGACGTTTTAATTGGTGTTGGTTCAGACTGTACCACCAATACGCTGCTATGTAAGCAATTTACATCTCTAGTAAGCAATTGAGCATCACGCGTACGAACATACTTAACGCCATCTCGGTTAAGAACGTCTGTACCTACTATTATAGGCGTATTCATATAATCAGAGGCAACTATATACAAATCTACCTCAAGTGTGATCCCGTCAAATTCAATCGGTAGAGTAACGTACGACGTACTTTCAATCTCCTGACTACCGAGTCCACGCAACACACGAAACGTTGGTTTACGCGCACAATTGAAATGTTTCAACAGAGATGAAGAAATAAGCGATATTGTTGACCCACTGTCGATTAAAATATCCGTGGGTATTCCTTGAACAACGGCGACAATAACGTCACTATTACAGGTAGTTATCAACTCACGACAAAAATTCACCTCGTTGTTATTGCGTGACTCAGCCTTTTGTTTGGCGAAACAAGTGTCTATTCTGTGGCCGGGTTTTTTACAAAATGCACACGTGTCCGATTTCGTTGGGTTAAAAACCGGTTTCGTAGTATTAGTTGCACTTGAAGAGGCGGTAGGCTCCTTATTATCTAACTTAGACTTCTTACTACAAAATGCTTGCCTATGTCCCGTCTGGCCACAAATAAAACACCTACCTTCATCAAACTTACGTTTTCTAGTGAATTGAATGTTTTTATCTTTAGTCAAAGTAGTGTTTAGTTGTGGATTACGAGCCGTATTACTTTTAGATGTGCTAGGTTTTGTATAAATAGACAAATATTCAACCAAATCGTTCGGTTGAAGTTTAGCGTTTGTAGCAGAGGCCCTAATTTGCGGGTCGGTAATACCGCGTATTATAATAGCCACAATCAATTCATCACTGAGTCCCCGAACAATACGTAATCGAAGCAACGAGCGACGAGCATAGTCCGCATAAGTACTATAACGGTCCGAGTTTGTACTCATCACGTCATAAAGGATATTCGCAATATCTGGAGTTTTAGGACACAGCGGCATAAATTCTTTCTTAAAATTACTCCAGCTGCGATCGCCTGTCACCCACTCATTCAACCACGTACGTGCGTCACCCTTTAAACAGTTCCCTATACGAGATAGACACTCTAAATCACTCCAATTATTCAAAGCCTTAGCACGGTCTACCTCTTCACACCACTGTCCTATATTATGAATGTTTGGATCAAAATTTGAGATGTAAAAATTTTGGTTGGATCTCACCGTAGTGTTGATTGACCGAATCGCCTCCACGATTCGATCCGTGGCCGTCGACTGCATCGTAACCGCTGAAGGCGCGTTGACCTCGCTGGCGTGTCGCTCGGAGTTGTTCCCGATGGTGTGCGCAGCTTGACTGGTACTAGGGGAGCGCGGCCGTGTCGGGGAGCGGACCTGCCTGTCCGGGGGCAGCGAAACGGGGCGGCGCGGCGGCGGCGTGCGTGGCGATGGCATGCGGGGCGAGCGAGCCCGGCTGCGCTCGCGGCCTTCCAAGGCGCCCAACCGCGCCAGCACGGCGTCCAACTGTCGCCGCAAGCTGCCGTCCGGGGTCCGGCTTCTGTAGCGGCTGCGTCGTCGTTCTCGACTTCCGTGACGATGTCGATTACGTTCGCGACCCGACATTTTTGCTTTTTACACTCACAAAAGCTAAACAAGTGGAATTTATAAAATCAAAACAAAGCTGGTAGGTACAACGGATTGAATCACGCAGATCCAATCCCACTTCTGATGTTGTGAATAACGACCGGTTATATTTTTTTAAAAATGAAACAAAAATTAGATGGACGGTAATTTGTAAATAAAGAAACAAACAAAGAAATACAGTATAAGCAAAAATATCGGTTGAACACGCGACAGTGTTTCCTCGCCGAAATCTTCACCGGAACAGAGAACGCCGCTTGGTTGCCGCTCATATTTATAGACATGAGCAGTGCGGGGGTAGGCGCGCCCCTCTACTTGGAAGATATCTTCTACACCTATATATTTTTATACAATACGTGTCACAGCCGCTGTACGAACACAGAATGAGTTGTAGATGGCGCGCTGTTCGGTGCTGCGCCTGGATATGAGTGGGGGTAATGCAGTGACATAAAAACAAATCCTTACTTTTAAAATAACTTTATTTCTACTTTCTTTCAGTAAATTAAAGCTTTAAAATGTGTTAACGGCCGTTGGGTGAAGACAGTACTACTACTACAAAGTCATATTAATCGCGAGAATTGAGCAGTGAAGCATAATTAAACATTTGTTCTAGCGTTGCTGAAATTTCGACCAGTGAGGGGGTGAAATGAGGGTTGAAAGTTTGTATGGGAGTTCGTCATTTTTGGGGATAAAACCACGAAACTTTATATTTAGGAACTTGATAAGAAATAAAAAAACAATTTGTTAAAGCGTTTTTGAAAATTCGATCTTTGAGGGGATGAAATAGGTGTTGAAATTTTTTATGAGGTTCGTCATTTTTCAAGATAAAAATATTAAATTTTGTGTTTAGGCACTAAATAACAAACAAAAAATCGTTTGTTCAAGCATTTTGAAATTTTTACCAGTATGGGGGTGAAATACGGGTTGAATGTTTGTATGGGTATTCGTCATTTTTGAAGATAAAACCATGAAACTTGGTACGTAGGTCTCTTAGGATGTGCAGAGTTTTTCAACAAACGGATTTTCCGAAATTCGAACGGAACGGAACGGATTCGGAACGGGAACTACGAAGCCAAACTTTTTGTATACAAAATATTAACCACTGAACCTAGGAACATGATTTTTAGTAGTTTTTAGTAGTTCAAGTTAAAAAAATTTGGCTTTTGTAGATAAAGTTCCTTTTAACGAATACTCTGCATCGCCGCCACTGCCGTCGGTCGTCGTTCGTCGTCGCGCACATTCGCCGAAGTGTGGCGGCAGTCAACGGCGCTGTCTTGTGGTGGGGGAGCGCACGTGGTGTATACGTGGCCTGCTCGCGAGTGTCGAGTCCAAACAATTTCTACATTTTAACAAATAATAACAAAATAGCAAACGTTGTGTACAAAAAAGTTTTAAATTAGGTCATTTTAAAATATTTTTGTACACAACGTGACGCTGACCCCTGTAAGTGTCTTGGACATAAGGGACCGATAAATATTCCTAGGTAATTTCTGCCACTCAATGGAATACATAGGTACTTTATAACGACTGTAAACAGATATTTTTTATTTTTTTTAAATATACCTACTTACTCTTTTTTAATCACATGCTATACCGTTCCTTTTATATAATCCTTAATATTCAAATTAAAAGTACGCAGACGAAGTCGCGGGTACCAGCTAGTTTAGGAATAAATGTTAAATGTCGTTTAATAGTGAGTAATATGAGCTTATAAAAAGTAGCCTGTGTCCGTGCCTAAGATCCTATCTTTAAATTAACCAAGTCTTATAAAATTCCGTTCAGACGTTAAGGCGTGAATGAGGCAAACTTTTAAAACAAACAATTAAAAATCACTAACCTAATTAGTTTTCTGTCTACTGCCTACGCCTTAAGTACGATAGCATAAATATTAATAGGCCATATCCTTTTCTAGATTACTATCTATCAGCTAACTAAATTTCATCAAAATCCGTTGAGCCGTTTAGGCATGATAGACAAAACTCCCAGCAAAAACCATAAAAAAATCACTAACTCAATTCAGTTTTCTGCCTACTTCCTACCCCCTAAGTACGATGACGTGATCAATTTGATCGTACAACCGTTTTTAGATAACCAACTATTACCTTACTAAATTTCATTAAAATCCGTTCAGCCGTTTAGACGTGAAAGAGCAAAAGTCCCAACAAAAACGACTACAAATCACTAAATCAATTTAGTTATCTGCCAACTGCCTACCCCCTAAGAACGATGGCGTGATTATTTATAGCCTATGACCATTTCTAGGTTATCATCTATCACCATACCAAATTTCATCAAAATCCGTTGAGCCGTTTAGGCGTGAAAGAGTAACAGACAGACAGACAGACAGACAGACAGAGTTACTTTCGCATTTATAATATTAGTAAAGTATGGATGGATTTAAATTGAAAATAATATTTATATTAAGTGATTTATTGCACAATAGCCTTATTGTTAATCCAACTATTATAACTATCACTAAGTCCTAACCATCCATACTAATATTATAAATGCGTCAATCCATAACAAAAATGGTAATCCAATATTCATGGTAAAATATGTCAATCCATGTCAGCAAAAACCTCGAGATGTTTTCTCTAGATGTGTGGGTTAACTCCATTAATATTGCACAGTTTGTGAGAGTGTCCATTAATACTGTTAACAAACCCAAACGACAATGTATTGCTAGTGAAATTACGGCTGCATTTACTAATTTATGCAATAGTGAATACGCGGGTTCCTATCAAATTTTTACTGATGGCTCTAAAGAGAAAGATCATGCTGGAGCAGCGATATACGATCCTCAATTGGGCGTCCAGGCGCTTTTCACTGTTCCATCAAACCTATCCATAATGCACATTGAACTGATAGCCATAGCAGAGGCTTTATCATACATTAAATCTATTTCCGGTGACAGCTTTACCATATTCTCAGACTCGAAAGGTGCTTTGTATCATTTGGCTCGGTGCACCTCGAATTTTCGAGGGTTACCGATAGCCTATTCAATTTTACATTTGATAAGAGAATTACAAAATCAATCAAAAGTAATATATCTGCAGTGGGTACCTTCACATTGTGGCATCACCGGAAATGAAATAGTTGATGGTTTAGCAAAACAAGCGTCTTCACATGGTATGCTTATTTCATGTCGACCTTTCTTTACTGAATGCTTAGGTGAGATTAAGAGACAATGTCTAGACCTATGGAAAGAGTATTTTGATAAGAGATCTAAAGAGGTAGGTATTTGGTATAGGACAATACAACCTGAGCCGCTGGCCGTTCCTTGGATCAACAACTGCCTGAGTAGAAACGAATTAGTTATGGCTATGAGGCTAAGATCTGGGCATTTACCATTAAATAAATTTGCCTACTTGATGAGAAAAACAGAATCTCCAAACTGTACAGAATGTGGGGTAGTGGAGGATGTACTGCACATAATGTTAGAGTGTATTCGGAATGACAATCATAGGAATAATTTTACTCAAATTGTATGTTCTAGTATTAAGGAGGTTGGAGTATGTAACAGTGTTTTGGCTTTTCCTTTGTCCAGGGAAGCTAAAGCACTATATCGATTAGTTAGGGTGGGTTTAAAACTGCGATAATTTATCGGCGTTCTAGGCTCAACCTGCTATCTTTTTCTGTATGTAGTTGTTACAGAGCGACATAGTCAGTAGTGACTAAGCTCTTTAAATAAAGATTTAAAAAAAAAAACGGGTGTTATACGTAGTCGATCCCAAAGTCTGTCATAAATTAAAATAATTATTATAACCAAAGTATTCATTAGTTTTTAATTATTTATATCAATTTAAAGTACTGTGAGGGATTAACAATATCACATCGCATAAACAAATTCTGCAACCAGAGACTTCTGGAATGTCACCGTAAATCCTGTTAGCGGCAGTCTTTTCTGACGCGTAGCAGTTTCCTTGTTTTTCTTTACTAGAAGGTTTCACCCGAGATTATTCGAGTACTATTCTGGGACCATTCGAGTACAACAAAAACATTTTTTTTTTAATTGTGCCGGTGATAGAACTTTGGGACCAACTACGTATTAGCCGCGAAATGGCGAAGGTAAAAAACGGACCTGATGACGCCCATTCGCTGCAGATAAGGTATATAATTTACAACTGCTAATATAGATTCTAACCTACTCAATGTAATAAAAAAATCTTACTTTCAATAGTAATTCAATTACGAAAGTTGCTTAATTTTATTTCGTTTTAAAACTTTCATACACGCTCCTTGTAATTTCACTTTTGATTGCATGCATAAGTTATCATAAGGATAGTCTGATACTGACATCTTAAGTTTGAAAGACGCATGCATGGTGGGCAAAGATTTGTGCACATCGTCGGGGTGTAGTTTGCGTTTTAACACTTTCGGTGTTAATTTCGCCCAGGAAAGGAAAGGCTTTTGAGGAAAATTACATAAACTGCCTATATACGTCCCACTGCTGGGCACAGGCCTCCCCTCAATCAACCGGAGGGGGTATGGAGCGTACTCCACCACGCTGCTCCACTGCGTGTTGGTGGAGGTGTTTTTACGGCTAATAGCCGGGACCAACGGCTTAACGTGCCCTCCGAAGCACGGAATCATCTTACTTTTTCGGACAATCAGGTGATTCAAGCCTGAAAAGTCCTTACCAATCAAAGGACAGTCTCACAAAGTGATTTCGACAATTTCCCCATCGGGAATCGAACCCGGACCTCCAGATCGTGAGCCTAACGCTCTAACCACTAGACCACGGAGGCTGTTGAGAAAAATTATTATTATAATATGAAAATATAAATTACCTTCTCTTTATCTGCACTAATCATCCCGTTGTTAACAGTTGCAGTCTTGTTCCAACTCTAGAAAAGTAAATAACAATTAATACACACATAGTCCTGTCAATAAAGGGGTTGCAGAGTGGGTGAGAGGGGCCCAACCAATTCCTTCAGAAATGTGTTCAGTGTCACTTCCCTACTACTATAAGATAACATAAACAGCCTTGAGGTCTCAAAACTGCCCGCGGACCTCCTTTCATCCTTCCTTTCGCGGACTTGCTCCAGTATAGGATGACACAGATTCTCCAGGCAAGAAGTTCTCCGGAAAATAAATCATGTAAATAAAAAAAAGTTGACACCGATGTCTGGGCTAGTAACCAACCCCGTTGCCAAATTGTTCAATAGTTACGAAAACTAGCGATTTTGCCTGACGACTACAATGTATTACTATAGTAAAATAATATTATACATCAAAGACTACAATATACCGACACTAACACGTGTGACGGCTTAACGTGCTCTCCAAAACCCTAATCTAACGAGAATAAATATATTGTATGATTCCAGAAACATACTTACCATTTGTTTGACAACTGTATACAAGACATTCAACAATTTCGTGCTTTTCTTAGAAATTTGTGCAATTTTCTTGATAATTTCCTCTGACGATTGGGAAATATTCTCCATCATCTCTTTATTATATTTTAAACTGCAATAGATAATATTCTTTTGAGTTTCTTTAGCTGAGTTTAATATAGGTATATACAAAAAAATAAAATAAAAAAATAATATTTTAATAGTAATTTGCTAGTGCAGGTTACAAATAAAATTGGTCTCTATTTATATGTCGCCATTGCTGTTTGACAATTCGATATGCAATAACAACAGTATGAATGTAAAATTCACTTTATAGCAATGTTTACGGTTTGTGAAAACAACTGGTTATAGTGTTTGTTTCGCACTCACTATAGCTCGCAAAGTTTCGTTGATTGATTATGATTGTAATCACTCTTCTGCATTTGATATGTTTTGTCACACAGAATGACTAATAATTAATAACTTATTTTCCAAAGGCGTAAAAAAGCATACTTAACAGATGTTTACGCGGAACAAGTCGCGGGCGGAATACTAGTTAATAATAATACACTAAGCAGTGACCTTCATCGTTATAATGAACATATATGAAAACACTACATCGCCTTTACTTGTGCTCGTGGCAACATTAAAATTAGTCATATGCATTATACCTGAACTCTCCAATGTCGCAGTTTTTACACTTTTTCGCCAAATGTTCACTGACTTCAAGTTCACGTGGCGAGCCGGTGACTGCAGACAAAATCATCAAGCTATATTATGACAGTCGCAAAGCGCGCAAGTTATACCTAGTTTTTATCAGTAAAAATGGAAGAATATTATAGACAGGCGCAATGCACTAAAACTAAAAAATAAAATTCTGGTATGGCGATAAACCAATCGCGATGGCGAATGTAACAGCGTACAATTATAAGGGCCTTATTATATTACTCATCTGGCTCGAAGCGTGAGGTGTAGGTAGTAACATATTATACATCAATGGGTGTAGGTATAAAATTGTAACACGTTTTTTTTTACACTTCCCACTTGGCTGTATGGCATACAAGTGTGTGCCTACGCGCCGGGAAAAAGTTATGTCCGTTTGACATTTCGTTTACGCGATGACGATGGCAATTTAGTCCCGTCGCGATTATTTCTTTAAAGTGGTGTATAAGCCACATATATTATGATGAAAGGATGGTGAAGTCTTCTGGTGAGTGTTTAGATGGTTATTATCGTGGAACGTTGGCAATTATGAGCTACATCATCATTGGCCTTATACATCTGTTTCAGACGATTTATGACGTCATTGCCTCGAAGAAATGCACTTTCTTTCATGGCTGTGCAAGCCGATCCTAGAGCGGCAAACTCTACCGCACACTCTACAGGAGAAGTCTCCAACTGGTGGATTGTTGTCGGTTTGATGGCGTTTCATTCTCCTGCTCGCCAGTGTGTCAAACCAGGTGTGATCATGAGTGTCGCGTCCATCGAGCACACGCTTCCTCCACAGGTCTCGATCGTCGGCGAGCTCCTCCCATGCCTCGTGGTAAATTCCAAATGAGCTCATGTCTCTTTTGACGCAATCTTTAAATCGAAGCACCGGTCTTCCGACATCTCTCTTACCGTGTGCTATTACGCCAAGTAAAACACGACGTGGTAGACGGGAAGGTTCCATTCGGAACACGTGCCCCAGCCACTTCAAGCGCCTCTGTTTTAACAGAGCCGTGAGGCTGGGTAGCTGCGCGATTTCAAGAACCCTCTCGTTAGTGACCCTGTCTTTCCATGAGATCTCCAAGATGTTCCGGAGACAACGCATGTGGAATGTGTTTAGACGGCGTTCCTGTTTCGCATACGTGGTCCACGTTTCGGCACCGTACAACAGTATGGACAAGATGCAAGCCTGGTAAACGACCATTTTAGTCTTGGCAGTCAGATGTTTATTTCGCCATACTCTTGTACTTAATCTTCCGAACATGGTGGCCGCCTTGCCTATACGGATGTCGATCTCCGCATCAAGCGAGAGATTGTTCGACAAAGTCGACCCCAAATAGCAAAACTTGTCCACCACTTCCAAAGGGGCACCATCCAACAAAATGATTGGTGTTTCCGTGCAACCTTGAGCCAGTACAACCGTCTTTTTTGCGTTTATGCTCATGGAGAACAAGGTACATGCTCGTGAGAACCTATCCACGATAGCTTGGAGCTCGTGAGGGGAGGCCGCCACAAACGCTGCGTCATCGGCAAAAAGGAAACTGTCTGCATACAGGTCCTCACGACGTCGTTTAGACTTGAGCTGCGATATGATGTTAAACAGCTTCCCATCAGCCCTGGTGTGAAGGTGGATACCTTGTTGGTCGTTGCCAAAGGCGACTTTCAAAAGCAACGCAAAAAATATCCCAAACAAGGTAGGAGCCAACACGCAGCCCTGTCGTACACCTCTGCGCACATCAAACGGATCCGAAGTATTGCCGTTGAACACAACGCTGCCTTTCATATCTTCATGGAAAGCCTTTACTAGGCTTAACAGAAGCGGTGGGCATCCGATACACTCGAGTGCTGTATAAAGTCCCTCCCTGCTGACAGTGTCGAAGGCCTTGTTGAGATCAACAAAGGCAATAAACAGGGGGGTCTTCTGCTCTCTACACTTCTCCTGCAATTGGCGAAGTGTAAAAACCATATCTATTGTGGAACGCTGGGCGCGAAAACCACATTGGGATTCGGGATACACGCGATCGGCAAGTTTTTGGATTCTGGCTAGAACCACACGTCCAAACAACTTGCCAACAATGCTTAGGAGGGATATACCGCGGTAGTTGTTACACTCGCCGCGGTCACCCTTACCCTTGTATAGGGTAACAATGTTGGCGTCGCGCATATCTTGTGGAATATACCCCGCTTCCCAGCATTTCCACAACAGATTGTACAGAATGGGTGTAATGCACTCAAGTTTCATGATCTCTGCATTAGTTCCGTCACCTCCCGGACTCTTGCCGCATTTAAGCTGCTTAATAGCCTTGATAAGCTCCTCCACGGTAGGTGGGTCGTCCAACTCACTCCACGTTGCCGATTTGGGTATGCATTCTATTGCTATTGGCGAGATATTCACTGGAGTTGAGTAGAGCCCAGTGTAATGTTCTACCCATCGTGTGAGTTGCCGATTGTTATCTGTTATGATAGAACCATCGGCTTCCCTTAAAGGAGCTGTCTTTTTGGGAATCGGCCCGAGCGCTTGTTTAATCCCAGAGTAGACACCGCGAAAATTTCCCATGTCAGCGCACGACTGTATGCCACGGCAAAGTTCGGTCCAATATGCATTGGCGTAGTGTCGTGTGACCCTTTGGAGTGCCGCTTTGGATGATTTCCACTCCTGTTCGGTGTTTTGGCAGGGATTTTCCCGATGTCTCAGGGCAGCCTTGCGTTTTGCGTCAAGCAGAGGGCGGATATGCTCCACGTTATCTGCAAACCAGTCTGGAGATTTGACTTTCTGATGACCGAAAGCCGTGGCAGCTGTTGTTGTTAGGAGGTTTTTTACTCTCTCGCACTCTTCCAAAATGGGCGCATCCACATCCCAGAAAGCAGTTTCTTCGCGTACGAGTGTTTCAAAAGTTTTTAGCATCTCGTCATTCCTAATATTTTGCGTATCAATTTTCTTTTTGCCTGGTGGTCTGGACGAATGGATTTTGTGTACGGATAACGCGATTCTACTGGCAACCAGGGAGTGGTCGGTGTCGCAGTCAGCACTTTGGTAAGAGCGTGTGTGCTATGTTCATGACAATGACCTAACCTCACGTTCTTTCTTTCAGTATAAAAACAATGGTTTAGTCCATCGACTAGGGGGAATGCTGTTATAATATCGTCCCACGTGATGTGGTGAGTGTTTAAACCTAAAATTCCGCGTCGTAACGGGGTTGACAGAGCTGTAACATGTCATTTTGTTACAGGGGTCAAAGTCCACCGGCAGAGTCCAGTGTCAAAGTTCAACTAGAATGATCAACTTCAAGGCTTTCCTTCAGGGTCTAGCTCCCCAGCCATGACTACCATTTGTGTTCATTATTTGCTTTTGCCGTCAGGGACAGTTCCTGTTGCGGTCATTAATATAAGTCCAGTTTGGGTGTTTGAATCTCTGGATACCACCTGGATATCTCTTTCTCATGGTTAATTTAACCTATTATGGATAGTGCCATTCTCACGAGGTGTTATTCTACTAATACATGGAGTATTTATCCTCAATACATACTCCATGCCTTTTGGTCAGGACCTGCCGTCCTGACACTTTACTTATCCTCATAGGGATAAAACCTAGTTGTTTAGGAATAATACTAAGTTAAGACACCATGTTATAGTAATAGATTTATTTCTTAATTTACATTAGGATGTTTTGTAACAGACTGACTTCATATTGTTTTATTGTGAAATTGTTGAATCAATTACACCATTGTTAAAAGTGAAATCTTTATTATTTCCAACACCTTGGCTTTGTTTGCAATAGGAGGGGATCTTCTATACGGCGCCCAACATTTTAATCTTATTCTCCCCCTATTCTCTGAGTTCGGTGCCTATTTCCACGCCCTGGGAAACTAATATCTCATCATAAGACAACATCTATAGGGGTAACTCACCCCACACCTTTAAAGTATTACAGTAAGCGCCCAACGTTTGGCTCAGAAAAGCAAGGTTGGAAATTAGTAGGTATTTCACTTTCTTTGTTCTTTGTAACATAACCTAGTTATAAGCACATGGTGTAACTTTATAGCAAATAGGGTGTGTTTTCTTTTAATAGGTACACATTTATGACTTTACTTTTCTACTTATAAGTAGGTATGTAAACTTAAAATTTTGCATATCTCCAGTTGTTGTTGCACAGGGACATAGTGATAATTTTGGTTTGCCAAAATTCATTCATCATCGGCATCCACTCCACGGCTATCATCCTGTGCCGCAAAGGCTGAAAAGCCGCAAAAGCTTCGCCAAGTGTGTGTCGCCTCTACGTGACAGGGACCGCTCTAAAGAAAGATGCAGGATCTGGCAGGAACGGGTACACCTCCCAAAACCTTTTGTTTCGCCGTCCGAGAGACCTCCGCCAGGTCTTGATTTGCCTTGGCTTACCTGGAAGTCTCTAAATAGACTTCGGACTCAGGTGGGCCGAAGTAAGGACAATTTGTTCAGGTGGGGTTTCTCGGATGGCTCGGACTTAAAGTGCAAGTGCGGCACTGTTCCCCAAACGATGGAACATCTTACATCGTGTCCTGCGTGCCCGAACACCTGTACGCAGGAGGATCTGATGAGCGCTGCAGATAGCGCCATACTTGTTGCCAAGTTTTGGGCCGATACAATTTAGTTTGCCATCGACACGATAAGAAGATAGTGATAATTTTATTGACAGGACCATAGTATCTCTCAGATTTCTTTTTCTTATTTTAAGCTGAGTTAGTTTACATAGGGCCATAGTCATATACTTTTAATATCACATAGGACTATAGTGACACAATTCCTTTTTCTAGTAATTTATACAATTATAAACATAGTGACTCAGAGCACATAGAAGTTCTTACATAGACATAGTAATAGACTGTGGGTTTTTATATTATTTTATTTGTTAGTGGTTATATAGGAACGTAGTATTCATAAATTTGATACATAGGACCATAGTAGCGTGTAGATAAGTACCCAATAGGGGTGTTACTTATAATTTTTTTTTTCCTTACATTTTGTTAGTACTTAGAGTACTATAACTGTATTCACATACATTTGTGTCATAACCATAGTTCTTCTTCACTTATCTGGTATACTGTTCTTACTTTGTTTACTCAGAATGGCGGAATTCAATGCTAATATTAACTTCTTGTTGAAAGATGAACTTATTCATGAACTTTCTATTCGGAACGTAAAGGTTGACCAGGATAATACTGTTGAGCAATTACGAAAATTATTTCGACAAACTTGTAAACAAGCCCGTCGCGGCAGTATAGTTGTACCATCTCAGGGTTTTGAGTGTGATCTTGATGATGAACATAAAACTTTAACATTAAAAATAAACGAAATCATCTCTTGTTTATCGAGCCCGGACAAATCTCCTTCGGCCCATCAGCGTATTCTAGGCCGTGCTCAGTATTTGCTTTTGCGGTTGTCTCGCATAGAACGTCCGGCCGATGACCTTGAAAAACTGAAAACTTCTTTATTGTTATCATTGGCCAATAATGATATCACTTCCGATTCATCTTCAGATTCCGAGCATGAATTAAACCGTCCGTCGTGTATTAACAAATATAAAACTATTATTTCTCATGATCTATACTTATAATAAATCTGTAGAGAGGTCAATTCTGTACATTAAATATTTTTTCAAAATAACTATCAGGGGGTGATAAGTGATCGATACTGATGCCAAAAATGCAATCAGTAAAATTTTTGTCTGTCTGTCTGTCTGTCTATCTGTCTGTCTGTCTGTCTGTCTGTATGTTCCTTATAGAAACAAAAACTACTGGACGGATTTTAATGAAACTTGGTACAATTATTCTTCACACTCCTGGACAGGTCATAGTATACTTTTCATCACGCTACAATCAATAGGAGCAGAGTAGTGAAGGGAAATCCTTTTGTATGAAAAACCTAAACCACTCAAGTTAGACGTTTGAAATTTGGCATGAAGGTACCTTAGATACCGTAGAGGTGCACTAAGAAAGGAATTCCCGAAATTCCTACGGGAACGGGAATTAGCGGGAAAATCCTTTTGTATGAAAAATCTAAACCACTCAAGTTAGACTTTTGAAATTTGGCATGCAGGTACCTTAGATAACGTAAAGGTGCACTAAGAAAGGAATTCCCGAAATTCCCACGGGAACGGGAATTAGCGGAAAAATATTTTTGTATGAAAAATCTAAACCATTCAAGTTAGATGTTTGAAATTTGTCATGCAGGTACCTTAGATACCGTAGAGGTGTACTAAGAAAGGAATTCCCGAAATTCCCACGGGAACGGGAATTAGCGGGAAAATCCTTTTGTATGAAAAATCTAAACCACTCAAGTTAGACGTTTGAAATTTGGCATGCAGGTACCATAGGTACCGTAGAGGTGCACTAAGAAAGGAATTCCCAAAATTCTCACGGGAACGGGAATTAGCGGGAAATACCTTTTGTATGAAAAATCTAAACCACTCAAGTTAGACATTTGAAATTTAGCATGCAGATACCTTAGGTACCGTGGAGGTGCACTAAGAAAGGAATTCCCGAAATTCTCACGAGAACGGGAATTAGCGGGAAAATCCTTTTGTATGAAAAATCTAAACCATTCAAGTTAGACGTTTGAAATTTGTCATGCAGGTACCTTAGGTACCGTGGAGGTGCACTAAGAAAGGAATTCCCGAAATTCCCACGGAAACGGGAATTAACGGGAAAATCCTTTTGTATGAAAAATCTAAACCACTCAAGTTAGACGTTTGAAATTTGGCATGCAGGTACTTTAGTAAACTTAAAGCTTAGTTGCAACAGGATATTACAAAATTCCCACGGGAACGGTAGTTAGCGGGAAAAAACATTTGTATGAAAAAAT
Organism: Pectinophora gossypiella; assembly: GCF_024362695.1. NCBI lineage: Eukaryota > Metazoa > Arthropoda > Insecta > Lepidoptera > Gelechiidae > Pectinophora > Pectinophora gossypiella. The sequence continues at coordinate 521,219 of NW_026063254.1, read as the reverse complement.
CAAATCTAAATAAAAGGAGAAACTGACTGACTCAGTGACTGACATATCAACGCATAGCCTGAACGGCTAAATGTAGGCATTTGAAATTTGGAAGGGACATAGCTTATGTACCGTAGAGGTGCACTAAGAAAGGAATTCCCGGAATTCCCACGGGAACGGAAATTAGCGGGAAAATCCTTTTGTATGAAAAATCTAAACCGCTTAAGTTAGACGCTTGAAATTTGGCATGCAGGTACCTTAGTTAACTTAAACCTTAGTTGCAACAGGATATTGCAAAATTCCCACGGAAACGGGAGTTAGCGGGAAAAAAACATTTGTATGAAAAAATCGAAACCGCGTAAGATAGATGTTTTCAATTCAATTCAATTAAATTATTTATTGCATTCCATGTAGTACAATGGGGTGTTACATAGGCATAGGAACTAAAACATGGACCCTGTAGGGCACAGCAACGTTGAAGGGAAGAGAGGAAGTGTGTATTAAAATTAAAACTCAATGAACAATCAATTAAAAAAAAATCAATTCAATCAATTGATTCAATCTAGCATGCATGCATACCTTAGTAAATATAAAGTTTATTTTTGGCTGTATTTTGAAAAATGGGAGTTATTGGGAAAAAAATTGTATGAAAAAATCTAAACTGCATAAGTTAGATGCTTGAAATTTGATATGCACTCCCACACACACAAAGATCTCTCTCTTATATAACACGCCACGCGGACGAAGTCGCGGGCAAAAGCTAGTTTATCATAAAATATGTTAACACTTTCAAGGACAGAACGTCTAATGACGTTCCGATCCCAAGGTGTCATATATAAGTCAATTTCGCCCAAATTGTCGCTTAAACCCATTTGACTTTTGAGTCAAAAGTTAAATGTACCTACCGACTATTTTTTTTTATTTATTTAATTTTTTTTTATGGTTTTTTTTCTTCGGTACCTTGACGTTGGTAGAATCATCGTTTCTAAACGATGCAGCCATAAACTTTAAAAAGTGAAGTGAAAGTGAAGTGAGTCAAAAGTTTTGATCCTCGATATTACCTATTATGAACCATCAATGATCCATGCTATCTGTCCGTGAAAGGGTTAAAATGCACTGCAAACGAAAAAGCGATGACAGCCGCCGGTGGGGCACAAAACAAAGTTTAATAATATGGTGAATTGTTATTTCAGGAGAATTTATTAAATTCAACAGAGCCATTGTATTATGCAAGGGACTACATAGATAATTATCCAGATAATTAACATAATTATATTATCTATCATCATAGACCTACAAAGATAAGAATGCAAGACTACATCTTCTACAAGACAATAATTAAAGCATTAGAAATAGACTTCTAAGGCCAATGATGAGACCTGTATATAGAATTTACCTTTTAGTCATATGGCTATTATCAACATTTACCACAGAAAATACTTCTAAGAGTTAGATACATATACACACAGCAGCATGCAGCATGTATACAGCAGTTATTAAATTATGTATATGTATAATGAAATGACTACTACCAAAATCAAAAGTACAGATTAGATATTGCCTTACTCTTGTATATGTTATTTTCCAGAAGACATATTTTTAAAACGGTATTTTTATGGTGATGCAAAACTAATAATATTACATATACATATAAACACGATGTAAATATAAGTGTTGCAAACCAATGGCAAAATTGAATAAATTACTAAATATTAAAAAAATAAACTATACATACATTCCTCAATGCCCCGTTTAAAAGGAGAAACATTGCGTGACAACAAGTTTCTCATTTCATCTTCAGGTCTTTGTTCAATGGTGCTTGTAGGTACACAGCTAAGGATGGGCAGAGATTTATCCACACTGCAAGGCAATAAAAATAATCGTAAATATTGAGGGTACTTCTCAAATAAATTTTATACTACACCTGTCCGAAATGCCTTCTTCCTTTTTTAAAGAGGGGAGATGTTACTGTCATACTAAATAAGTAGAGAAGTTTTCGAAAAATTGTATTGTTACTTTCTAAAATTAAAGTTTGTGACATGTCAAAAGACAAACAGCTTTGTAGCCGTAAATGTTACTAGTGCAGTGGTAGAGGAGCTTGGCGCGGCTGTACGTATTTCAATAAAAACAAAAGAAACATTATTATAATAATGCCATATTGTAGCATTATAAATTTCCATACAAAGCAGTTAGCTATTTTCCTTGTAGATGTAGCATAAAGCATTATGTATTTCTCAGGAGAGAGTATGATTCCCAATTCAGGTGTATTATGGCTCTTGGCCAATACCCTCATTGGCCATTGGTCACTTTCTTTCCTTGGTGATCAACGTAGGTACTAGTAATATTATTAAAATAATACAAAAATATTTTTAATTAAGTAATGCTTACGTTGGATGAACTGGTGGAGGAAGGTTTGTAAAGTTAGATGGTCTCATCTCTTGCTGGGTCTCTGAAAATAAAAATATATATTAAGTAGGTACCTCCCTATGCAATATATCATCGCTGACGTCGCTAACTGACGTATCTGAAACGTTTAGCGAATCTGATTTGCACCTTTTGTTATTGTCAATAAGACAAATTATTTTAGCAAAAAATTGCAGATATGTCAGCCACAATAGGTGAAAATGAAAACATAATAGTTATAAAATCTACACTAGGTCTTAAATAATTGTATTGCATGTTATAATTGTTTAGTAATAAATATATGTAACTGCATAACTTAATACCTTCTGATGTAGGTGATGGTTTTTTGAGATGACTTCTAGCATGTGGTGGCAGGACTCCAGTTCGATAAAATTCAGCTTCTTCAAATACTGATGCACGTACAAACCGGCAATTTGGAAATGTACACACAGCATTCTGGTAATTCCAGCAGAATGTATATACTCCAGCCAACTGAGATACGTCGACTTCATGTGCATATCTGCATACAGGCCTCTTGCAGTTGCCTCTAATAAATTCTTTGCAGATTTCTTTCTTGGGACGTTCTTCTGTCTGTTCTACAGCACGCTCTTCTGATGTTGTTAGCTCTTGGCTATGATCCCCCTCTCCACCTGAGCTGCTTTGTGACTCATCATCATCCTCTTTTTCTTGTTTAATAACAATATTTAGATTCAAACAATAACAACAACAACAAAAAACAATATTATTATTATTATTTTAACAATATTTAGTAGTGGCGGTTGCACTACCACCGGTTTTATTTCTTTTCGATCCAACTTTTCGCATTGGGGTTCAGGAGTTACCGAGTGATGATTACTCCTGTTTTTTAAAAACTTTTTCATGTTTTTAAAATTGGGTGACGGTCGGAATTTTATATATTCTTCCTGCACACCGACTCTTCTGACGTTAGGCTCTTCTGAAAAATAAAATATGGATAAGTAAGGCAAGGCCACCAGTAGTACTGATTTTGAAAGTCACAAATTATTTGAAACTCACACACATAGCAATCAGATGTTGAAAGGATTAAATAAATATCCATGACATTATGCATATTCTCATACATAATTTTTAATAACAGCTATATGTGTATGAACCTTTTGGAAGACTTTTCAGTGGTAGAGGATCATGTAAAAAACATTTAAACAGACATGCAAGCAAGAGATGCAATATAGTTTGTGATGAAAAATTTCACATCATACAAAATTAAATTGTACAATGAAGCTATGTATCAAGTACACAGCATAGAAAGTATTTAAATAATTCTATTTTTTACTTTCTACTTTGGTAAGGAAACAACATTTCAAAGGTGGATTGTATTATAACATGCGCAAAGCTCTAGTTCAAATGATAAAATTACCATTGATGTTGGTTGGAGTATACTTAAGGGGGGGGGGGGGGGGGGGGGGGTTTACTTTGAGTTGGAATATTGCCGAATTTTTGAGTGAAATTACTACGACTTAATGTTAACATAGGGTGTTGAAAAATACGCTATTTTTACTCTGCGATGCACCGCTTTCGAGATATTAATATCAAAACTTTAAAGTGTTGGTTAGGTTTGCCGTGGTCAGCCACGATTCCGACACGTATACTGAGTATTTATGGTTATTTATTTATGCTTGATACTTTATCGCTTACGGCAACACCGATGATATTTCGGGGACGTGCGATGTTGACTGGACTGTGAATGTTGAACAGGTAAAAAGAGATAACAGGCGCATGGTGGGAAATAAAAAAGGTTGGATACGAGTGGAGTGAAAAGTGGTTATTACCCGAGTGCTGGAATAATGTCACTCACCATTATTCCAGCGCTTCCGAATGAACAAGTATAGACCTATATTATACATATATTAACTAGACGTTCAGGATGTCGTGATTCGACCTGTACTTGGACGTTTGTAATAGATAGCCCTCAGAGTCCGGATCGTTTTTTTAGTTTGTAACAGCGACCGTAGAGAATCCCTGAGAATTATGGCCTAAGGGGATGGCCGACGTGCCTCCCAACGTGCAGGTGATCCAGTGGTGATCGCTTTGACTAATGGGCGATATCCCAACATATACATATGTTTTACTACTAGTAAGGGCTACTGTGGCAAAGGCGACTATATGGGAAATGGAAGATGATCGAACCGGGAGCACTTAGGGGCGACCAATCTATGATCAATTGTAGTCTCATCACAGGTGATTCGACTCTGCGGTCCCTAGCAGGTGGAGCCATGGTAGCCTAGTTGGTAGAACGCTTGCCTCTCACTTTGAAGTCGCAGGTTCGAATCCAGCACAGGCCTAAACCAGTGATTGTCGAATTTGTTTTCGAATTCATGTTTGGATCATAAATGATTATCACATGCTCAGCGGTGAAGGAAAACATTGTGAGGAATCCCACATGCCTTTTCTTCATATAAAAAAAAGAGTTTATTTAGGTAAAATCTACGACACACATATACATTTACAACATTAAAATATACACACATTACATTAATATTTAGTATTTTTTATTTCAATATCTTTAGCAATAAAATGACAAATTACGACAAGTGATACATATTTCTGTTTTTCTATCAAAGCCACCTATTCACGAAATTGAATGAACTATCGCTGAACAACGAACTCGCTTCTATGCTGTTCTGGGAGCAAATAAAAAACATAGAACACGTTCAGCTGCTTGTCTTCCCGGGCATGTCGTAAAAACCGACAGAGGGATTGCGTTCTCTAACATGATGGACTAATGTTATGGGCGATAGGCTGATCCCTTATCACCATAACGTTCATCATATCCATCTTAGGACTTCGTATCAACAGTGGCTGCAAGTTGTCTTTGATTACTTGTGGCTCTGCCCACCCCATTTGGGATTACGGGCGTGAGTTTATGTATGTATGTATGTTGAATGAACTAGTTCATAGTCAAAATACTTTTTTCTCAATCGGCGCAAAAGGGTTGCATTAAATTAACCGGCAAAGTTTTGTTACTTTTAAAAGTACCTTCGTTGATTATTCCAACGAACTATTTCAAAACCTTCGGCCCTTAAGACTACAATTATTTGGTCCTTCTCAGAGGACCCCAGGGCTTACGAGGTTAAAACAGAACTGTTTCTTTTTTTGAGAAAAGTCCCACGCCCATACTGATTTCACACGAAAATTCGGCTAAGTCAACGGTACCTATAAAATCGATCAAAATTTTACCAAGTCCTGGTTTTATAGTAGCTTTGATGAGGTTGGTAATTCACCTCACATCCTACACGATAGAAGAAGAAGTAGCTTTGACGATATCAAATTCGTTAAAATAATTAAATGTGTTAATTAAAAGACCAAATATTGTTTAAGTATAGCAAATACGCCACTGATATGACAGGTAAATAGCTTCGCATTTTGTGTATACGTCCTATTTTCGACAGAAAAGTTAACTTTGAATTTACGAACAAATGACAACATACTAAGGGATATTGGTCGTGGTACCTACTAAAATTAAAGAAAGTTAAAACTTACCTGCCTGCGTAACCTGCATCTATATAAAAATTCAGCTTTTGTACTGTGGGCTCATAATCGTAGAAACTACCAGATTGAATAATCTGAAACTGTAAAAATGTAAAACACATTCAACCGTATTAAATGCGCCTAATACTAACTTTGATATTGATAGAACGTTTGACCCACCACAACAAGATGGCGTCGACTCCACGCCGTGCACAGACCAAGTAGAGATGCTACGTATCAAACGGAAATGTTCCATAGTAAAAAAATTGCTCTGTGGAAACTGCTCTTATAGAACATGACAGCTCTTTTTTTTAAATTGAATTATTTGCCTTGGAAGTTAATAGGTTTGGGTGGTAGAAATTTTAGCCTTTTTAAGCCTAAATCGCCTCCCTTTTTCACCCTCGTGATTAGATCTAATTATTTTCATTTGGAATGAGAATTTGAAATGAAATAGGTAGTGCTATTTATTAATTATTTTATTTTTTAATGGATTGTTTTCTGGATCTCATGTAATCAGAGTAAATTCTTGCACAAATTGATGTCAGAGATTTTTTCGTAACAATCACAGGCCTTCTTCGTCTAGGGCGTCGAGGGGTGGAGTAAATGGGTGCATCTGTAATAAGAAACACAAAATAAAAAAATAATAATAACCTCACAACAGCTCTAAATTAACAGAAACAAATAAACCTCCTACTACGCCACACCCATACCTAGTCCATTCTGTCGAGGGCATTTTTTTTTGTGTTCTATCTGTAGATAAATATGAAAAGTAAAACAATATCAAAATAATTGCCCGTAACTGGATATTTGTGTATATCATACATATTAATCATTGATTCAAGATGTGTAAAACTTACCACTCTTGTACGTTTCTCTGGAACTTCAACTTTGCTGTAGGAGTGGTCTTCCCGCAGCCTCCTCTTGCAAAAATTGTGCTCATGAGAGACATTTTCTGAAAAGTAATAAATTTTTCAGTGAGTTGCATTCTCAGACTTCTGCCACTGTTCTTTTCACTACCAACTATCCCAAACAGACCAACTTATCTAAGCAGAACAACAAACAGAGCATCAATTGTCAATAGAATAGCCACTTAATAATAAATAATGTGATACATTATTTTAAATAACTCTGAGGATACTTACTGGTTCCATCGGCATCGTGGTGTAAGCCTTGGGGCATACCAGTAGTGATCTCATCAGCACTAAATAATGTTGGATAGGCATCGACGCAGAGGCAAGATCTCACGCGTGGCGATGAGAAAAACCTTTTCTGCTTTCTTAAGTTCAGGACACTTCGCAATCTTTCAGAACCAATCTACCCATTTTTGGAGTTGTATCTCAGATTTCGGAAATCTACAAAAAATTACGTCCTTTCGTCTACTATCACAACTCACAACACTACACTTATGGTACATGGTGAAAGTTAGATAATACAGCTACAAAAATTGAGAGGATAAGTTACGGAATGAAACGAATTAAATGTTGTGGAGTAACTTTGAAAATGTCATGTCGAACAAGATGGCGACTGGTCTTTACACTCTGGTATGGCAGGCGAAATAGGAAAGAAGTATGAAGGAGGGGCGGGGTGGAACTGTCATGTTCAATATGAGCGCACCATAGACTTAATGCGAGAGTGATATGTATGAAGATAACCGCCCATGACGCCGTGTAATCTAATCTGCATAGAACGAATCACGAACGAATGTTGAATGTGTCTGGGACAAAGACCTTGTATAGAATAGACGGATAATATTTTAGAGTGACGATCAAACTATCACAGCTCTCTTTCTTCCCTATGGCAACAATCTCTGTGGAAAAAAGAAACAAACATAGACAAACACCGCTGTCTAGAACGTCAGTGTTTACCGTTTTGAGATGTTGTGGAAGTCAGCTGGATACCAAACCTGCCGTTAGTTTTTTGGTGTTTTGGGACATTATTTTAACTTTTTATATAAACAATCTGTGAAATAGTTATTCATTATGAACCATGGCTTGCGTAGCTATTGGTTGTGAGAGTAGAATGGGTGTTATAATGGAGAACGATCAAACAATGTCTCACCATGGGTAAGTTATCGACCACATAATACATGTTTGTGTGCAAGAAATACATTACCTGGTCTGGTTTTTGTAAAGTTTATTGAGCCCTAAACACGATGCAGACGCATATTTTCAGCAAAGCCGTCACATTTGTACAAATAATTGATTTCACATTTTACGTTAATCAGCTTTGACAGATCATGTACCCAAAGTATTATAAGTAGTGTTGTCCTTTGATATCGATAACATAATATTATGTTTGAATGTAACATCTACATGTTGCGTTATTCTATTCACGTTTAATTTATTTTTCGACCTGTTTCCGATTTGGATGAAGATTACATAAAGATATTGTATTTTCCAGATTTCGTAAATATCCTAATTTACGAAACAAGAAATTAAGAAACAATTAGATTCAGACCATGAAACGAGATAATTCTCTCTTCTGAAGGACGCCTTCTCCTTATTTAAGCCTGTGCCTGTGATTTATAGCAACCAAAGGGTGGCCGCAATGTCGTATTAAAATGATACTATAGTATATGTGGACTAGATGGACCGTCCTCGACCTCCTCGGCCATAACACTTTGCGAAATGACATAGATTCAAAAATGATAAATTGACCTTTAACAAGTTTGTCCATGATAATTACGTTGAATAAGTGGTTCTGAATCTGTCACCGCAACGTACGGTTCTTCTTAGGTATCTTTCTATCAGGGTACAAATAGGTATCGTTTTAACTAATTTACTTGTGGTTCTACCCACCCAGGTATGGATACTAGGTCGTTATTTCTGTATTTAATTAATCATTCAATTTGTAATGTATATTTTTTTAGATCTTGGACTAACATGAAATATTTAGCCAATAATAATGTCGATAAAGACATGGAACGGCACTAGTGGTTCTGATACAAAAACATATACTATAGGTACGTTTCTATAACAAACCCGCTACACGAGTACAAAAGACGTTACGACGATAGTATATTTATCTCTTTTTAACTTATGACGGCTCACATGAGTGCGAAAGACAAAACCTATGTTTTTTCTTTCGTCTTAAATATGCTCCGTCTATTCTATACAAGGTCTTTGGTCTGGGACCTCCATGAGAGAGGAATGTTGCCAGACATTATAATAGAATTTATAATATTTAAAAAGTAATTTAAAGTGTTATCACCAAAGACCTTGTATATCACTGCTGTTACGGAAAAAAGAATAGGGTATACCATCCTGACCGGGTGACGAGTCAATTAGTGTTGCCGAAAAATCGATAGTTTTACTATCGATAGTAAACAGCCAAAATCATCTACCCAACCGATAGGCCTATCGATAGTATCGATACTATCGATAGCTCTTTTTTGGCGATACTATTGATAAGCAACGATAGTATCGATAATTAAAAGATGAAAAACTATCGATAGTATCGATAGTTGAAAAACAAAAAACTATCAATACTATCGATGGTATCGCTCTTCGATATTGCGTAAGCTATCGATACTATCGATAGTTTTGTACGATCGATAGTGACCTTAATTTCGATAGTATTGAATGTAGCATTGTGTGGAACAATTCACACCAATTAATGCTCGTATTTAATATATTTTATATTACGTGGGTGTTTTACAGTGGATATTTGGTTTTGAAGTAGGCAATTTTCTAAACTTAAAAAAAAAAAACACTTAAGTGGAGTGGATAGGATTTTTTTTACAATACTATCAAAATTAAGGTCACTATCGATCATACAAAACTATCGATAGTATCGATAGCTTGCGCAATATCGAAGGGCGATACTATCATAGTATTGATAGTTTTTTGTTTTTCCACTATCGATACTATCGATAGTTTTTCATCTTTTAACTATCGATACTATCGTTGCTTATCAATAGTATCGCCAAAAAAGAGGTATCGATACTATCGATAGTATCTATACTATCAATTAACTATCGATACTTTCGTTTTTTGGTAAACTATCGATAGTTCGATCGAAAACTATCGATAGGGCACTATCGAGCAGCAACACTAGTGTCAATTAAACTTGTTAAAATGCCTTTAATTTCAGACATGGAAAAAGGTGAATTTAATCCTGATAAATTATAAGAAACTAGCTGGTACCCGCGACTTCGTCTGCGTACTTTTAATTTGAATATTATGGATTATATAAAAGGAACGGTATAGCATGTGATTAAAAGAGAGTAAGTAGGTATATTTAAAAAAAATAAAAAATATCTGTTTACAGTCGTTATAAAGTACCTATGTATTATATTGAGTGGCAGAAATTACCTAGGAATATTTATCGGTCCCTTATATCCAAGACACTTACAGGGGTCAGCGTCACGTTGTGTACAAAAATATTTTAAAATGACCTAATTTAAAACTTTTTTGTACACAACGTTTGCTATTTTGTTATTATTTGTTAAAATGTAGAAATTGTTTGGACTCGACACTCGCGAGCAGGCCACGTATACACCACGTGCGCTCCCCCACCACAAGACAGCGCCGTTGACTGCCGCCACACTTCGGCGAATGTGCGCGACGACGAAAGGAACTTTATCTACAAAAGCCAAATTTTTTTAACTTGATACACCCAAAACTACTAAATATCATGTTCCTAGGTTCAGTGGTTAATATTTTGTATACAAAAAGTTTGGCTTCGTAGTTCCCGTTCCGAATCCGTTCCGTTCCGTTCGAATTTCGGAAAATCCGTTTGTATCCGGAAAAACTCTGCACATCCTAAGAGACCTACGTACCAAGTTTCATGGTTTTATCTTCAAAAATGACGAATACCCATACAAACATTCAACCCGTATTTCACCCCCATACTGGTAAAAATTTCAAAATGCTTGAACAAACGATTTTTTGTTTGTTATTTAGTGCCTAAACACAAAGTTTAATATTTTTATCTTGAAAAATGACGAACCTCATAAAAAATTTCAACACCTATTTCATCCCCTCAAAGATCGAATTTTCAAAAACGCTTTAACAAATTGTTTTTTTATTTCTTATCAAGTTCCTAAATATAAAGTTTCGTGGTTTTATCCCCAAAAATGACGAACTCCCATACAAACTTTCAACCCTCATTTCACCTCCTCACTGGTCGAAATTTCAGCAACGCTAGAACAAATGTTTAATTATTTTTTATCAAGTGCTTAAATATAAAGTTTCATGGATTTATATTTTAAAATTAAAATATCCCATACAAACTTTCAACCCCTATTTCAATCTCTTCGTCCCTTCTTTTCGCAATAAAAGGTATCCTATTTTCTTTCTCAGGGTCTAAAGATTGTCTGTGCCAAATTTAATCAAAATCGGTTGAGAGGTTTAAGCGGGAAAGCGTAACAGACAGACAGACAGACAGAGTTACTTTCGCATTTATAATATTAGTAAGGATTATTTTCCCTCATTAAATAGTAAACAAACTAAGTGTAGGTGTTATAATTTCGTTGACGAACTGATTACCTATCCGTTTCTTTGTCTAAAATGAGTATTACCTTATTACTATGATTGATTACTGGGCTTAAAGTTCGTATAAATGTCTAATCGAATTACCTCCTCAAGTTTAAAGCGTAGCTAGTCATGTAGTACTATATTAATTATGTGGTGTAAGTAATTAGATTTTATCTGTATGTAATGTAACAGTCAGTTGAATAAAGAAACTTATACAAATCAGATCAATTAATTGGCGTAATGTGATTCTAGAAAGAGTTTTAATGTTAATAGATAGCTAGCTATAGCTATGTGTAAGTTCCTGTAGGAATGAGATATAACTGTTTAATAAAGACAGTTGCATCAAAATTTTATCATAAATTCCCTAAATTATGGCGCCTACCTACCCTCTAAGTTAGAAAAGTGATCAAATACTAACTTGAGGTCACTCAGTTTAAAAAAAAAACATCGAAATCATTCCAGTAGCTATGGCGTCATGCGCTTCTTGACACGATCACGCTAGATTTCCGCGGGAATGAGGCATTTTCCCGCCGTAAAAAGTAGCCTGTGTTCGTGCCTAAGATCCTATCTTTAAATTAACCAAGTCTTATAAAATTCCGTTCAGACGTTAAGGCGTGAATGAGGCAAACTTTTAAAACAAACAATTAAAAATCACTAACCTAATTAGTTTTCTGTCTACTGCCTACGCCTTAAGTACGATAGCATAAATATTAATAGGCCATATCCTTTTCTAGATTACTATCTATCAGCTAACTAAATTTCATCAAAATCCGTTGAGCCGTTTAGGCATGATAGACAAAACTCCCAGCAAAAACCATAAAAAAATCACTAACTCAATTCAGTTTTCTGCCTACTTCCTACCCCCTAAGTACGATGACGCGATCAATTTGATCGTACAACCGTTTTTAGATAACCAACTATTACCCACAAAGGTGACCTTTGGACTGCACGTCAGCTGTTTTTAGGTCCATATATGTGTTTGTCTCCTACTGGCCGCAAATTTCGCAACTTCAGACGATTGCATCGATGGCCTGGGGGTGTACGTGACGTTATTATTGACTGCTCAAGCCGCCAGCTCCGAGTTCAAATCCCGGCGTCGACAAATCGTTTTTAGCTTCTTTTTTTTTGGTATTTTTGTGAGACGTCTATCTTTTAATGTGGTTTACATCCTTTTTAATTATTATTAATTGTCTTCCCACTTTAAATTATTTATATACAAGTGAAATTGATTAAGTTTTTGACATTTTCTTGTTTTAGTTTTGTTTTAATTTAATATTTTGACATAATAATTTTATATTCAATTATTCACTATTTTAATTTTTGTGAGACGTCTATCTTTTATTGTGTTTTACATCCTTTTTAATTATTATTAATTGTCTTTACACTTTGAATTATACAGGTGAAATTATTTAAGTTTTTGACATTTTCTTGTTGTATGTAGTTTTGTTTTAATTAAATATTTTGACATAATAATTTTATATTTAATGATTCACTTTTTTAATAATTAATATTTATTCGTTGTCATGTTTCGGTTAATTTGGTAAAATCGCACTGTATTTTCCTTTTTTTTTTGTATACTTGTTGACTACGTTTTACTAACTAGAGGGTACTATTTTTTTTTAGTACAAAATATTAGTATCTTTATGGATTGTGTATTTTATTACCATGAGTTCTCTCAATGTGACCTGTCCACACTGCCCCGGTTCTACAAGACTGTTTTCACGGCGGGGCCTTAGTATTCACATCGGTCGCAAACACAAGAACGATGCCGATGCGATCACACAACCGTTCACTGATATTCCGGCTGCACCGGTACCGGTGTCTACACGCCAAAATTCACTGTCTCTGTCCCCACCAACAAATTGCTGCCTAGATATCCTTCCCAATATGAAAAGGACCACACCAGTCCTTCGTCACATTCCAAAAGGAGCAAGGTGTTTGGCGGCGGCCAAACTTGCTGTTGTAATAAGGGATTGTGTGGAGAAAAACGGTGTAGATGAGTGGTACCTGTTAAGTAGACTGTGTGTTGAAGTTAAATTAAACGACGCTAAATACAAGTATAAAAATGTATTTAATTACTTTAGATTACAGCGAAATAATTATATGACGAATCAATAAACAAGCGCGCGTGCGGCGGCGGCGGAGTCGGTCGAGAAGTGGGCGGTCCCGCGCGCGCGGCGCTCCTGTCTTCTGGTCCTTTGTATCGCGCATGCGCGCGCGTGTTGGTGTTGCCAACATTCTGCCGGGGCCAAGAGTGAAGGCCTCGTGATGTGCATTGTGTGAAGGCCATCTGTATTCTGAAATGGCTATCAGTATTCTGAAGTAGCTCTCTGCTTTCTGATGTAGCTGTCTGCATTCTGAAGTAGCTCTCTGCTTTCTGATTTAGCTGTCTGCATTCTGAAGTAGCTCTCTGCTTTCTGATTTAGCTGTCTGCGAGTCATCTGTGTTATGAGCCGGGTCATTTGTGCCGGGGGCCAAGTGTGAGAGCCTCGGTCATGTAAGAGGGCATATTCGATTGAAGGCCCTTCTTATGGTGCCTGCTTGGGTTTTGATATCTGCAACTCTCGCGACGTCGTCTGCTCCAGGGTGAAGGTGTATTATTCTGCCCAGGGTCCAGCGGGCTGGCGGGGCGTCCTCCTCCTTGACGACGACCAGCATGCCCTCCTCCAGTTGTCCACGAGATTGCTGCCATTTGGACCGCGTTTGGAGCTGTGAAATGTATTCTTTGTAGTAGCGGTTCCAAAAGTGTTGACGTAGCTGTTCAACTCGCTGGTATCTCGGCAGACGCAGCGGGTTGCAGCCAGTGATCTGCGGGTGAGGAATCACAGTTAGAGATCGTCCAATTAAGAAATGAAAAGGTGTGAGGGCTGTAAGATCTGACGGATCGGAAGAGAGAGGCGTCATGGGCCTAGAGTTGAGAATGCCTTCAATCTGAACTAGTACTGTGTACATCTCTTCATACGTAAGATGGGCTAAGCCTAGGACACGTTTTAAATGATGCTTTGTGGACTTCACAGTACTCTCCCACAGTCCACCGAAGTGGGGAGTGTATGGAGGGATGAAATGAAAAGTAATGCCTTGCTCTGCTGCACTGCTGTGTATTGCATTCTGATTATCTGTAAAGAACTTTGCAACGACATTTGAAGCACCTACAAAGTTGGTACCATTATCTGAATAAATGTGAGAAGGCCTGCCACGACGACTAATGAACCTATTCAATGCAGCTAAATAGGCTTCCTTAGTCAAGTCGGTAACCAACTCCAAATGTACGGCTTTCACTGCAAAACATACAAATACACATATGTATGATTTTATTAATTGACTACCGCGACCCCTACGGTTACTGATCATGATTGGCCCGGCGTAGTCTACCCCGACGTGTGTGAATGCGAAGTCTGAATGCATGCGTGGTTCTGGTAAGTTACCCATGATAGGTGTAACTGGTTTTGCTTGATATCTTTTACATGTGACACATGAATGTACTGTTTTTCTAGCTAAATTGCGGCCACCGAGAGGCCAGTATGTCTCGCGTATGGTGGCGAGTAGAAGCTGAGGGCCTGCATGAAGAAGTGCTCTGTGATAAGAATTAAAAATTAGTTTGCAAATGTAATGATTAGATTGTAATAACATTGGAAACTTTTTGTCGTATGAAAATCGCGAGTTCGCGAGCCTGCCGCCCACGCGAATGACACCGCGACCATCCATGAAAGGATGCAATGAGTGAAACTTATGTTTAACTGGAAGTTTATTATGCAGAAGAGACTGATATTCATCTGGAAAAGAATGCAATTGTGAAACTTTCACTAATTGAAATTTTGCCTGATTAAGTTCTGATGTTGTTAATGTTGTATAGTTGCGTTTGTTGTGAAGTTTTTGTTTACAATTGTTAATGAATCTTAATATGTACGCTGTAATGCGTGTTAATTTTGAGAAGTCTGAATAGTTGTAAATAAACGAATTTTTATCTACTTGCATGCAACAATGTTCTGTGTTTGTGTGGTTTTTTGTTTCTGGTAGGTCAGACTCGCTGAGGTGCCCGGGTGATGTGGGCCAGCTGTTTTCATCATACCTAAGAAACTCGGGACCTGAAAACCACATGTCTGAATGTATGAGTTGAGTCGCTGTGAGACCACGAGATATGAGATCTGCGGGGTTCTGTTTCGTGGGTACATATCGCCATGTGTGATGGCCTGTTGTGGTTTGAATTTCATTGACTCTATGACTTACAAATGCATTTAACTTGTGAGGTGATGACTTTATCCATGATAGGGTGATCATTGAATCACTCCAAAAATAGCAATTTGAAATAATCTGTGGATTACGAATAGAGTCAATGACCTTCTTGTATAATCTAACAGCTGTGAGTGCTGCACAGAGCTCCAGGCGTGGGATAGTTAAGCTCTTTAAGGGAGCTACTCTGCACTTGGCTATGAATAGTCGTGCACACGCAGCGCCGTTAGGGTCCTGCGTGCGCACATACACGCATGCTCCGTAAGCGCTCTGTGAAGCATCACAGAATATGTGTAGTTCTGCATTGTTCTGTGAACTAAAAACATATCTGGGTATTATAAGCTGTTTTAAAGCTGCTAAGGAGTCTACGAACGCCTTCCACTGTTTCTGAATGTCATGTGGGATGTATGAATCCCACTGAATATTCTGTAACCACATATTTTGCATTAATAGTTTAGCTTCTAAAACTGAAGGACTTATGAGACCTAATGGGTCGAATATCTGTCCTATGGTGGAGAGAATTTTACGTTTGGTGATTTTATCATGGTCTGTGTTTTTTATTTGCGTAGTGTACGTTATAGTGTCATGTTTAAGATTCCAATAAATACCTAATGTTTTAGATGCCTCCTTGTTACCTAAATTGACTGTGTGATGTGGTGAGTCTGATGATAACTGTGCCTTTTGTAGTATATCAGGGTGGTTGGACTGCCATTTTTGAAGAGGAAATTGTGCTGACTTTAATGCATTATTTACTTCTTGAATTATGTGTGTAAGGCGTGTCTCATTATCAGACCCAGTGAGTAGGTCATCACAGTAGAAATCACGCATTATCACCTCTGAGATTTCCTTGTCCTGTTGACAGTCCAGCCCCACCTGTTTCAAGCAACGTGTGGCGAGAAAAGGTGCTAATGCTGTACCATAAGTGACCGTGTTTAGTGTATACGTGTCAAGTGGATGGGATGGGTCAAAACGAAAAACAATTTGTTGTAAAGGCCGTTGTATCTGTCTGACAGATACAAATCTGTCGATACATTTTTTCGATGTCAGCTGATACTATATATTTATGTTGTCTAAACCTGATTAGTATTGATGTGAGATCATCTTGCACTACGGGACCTATCATTTGAATATCATTAAGTGATATTTTGTTTGATGTTCGTGCGGAACCATCAAACACTACTCTGAATTTTGTAGTTGTGCTTTCCTCACGTATTACACCATGATGTGGTAAGTAATAGGAGGGTTTTTGTCTGTCTGTCTGTATGTTTTTAGTCATGTGCCCTGTATCAATGTACTCCTGCATGAAGTCTACATATTCCTGTCTGTATAGTGGGTCTGAGCTGAATCGTTTTTCTATGTTAAGAAAACGCTGCTTGGCCTGATAATATGAATTCCCTAGGCAATCTGGTGACTGCTTAAAAGGAATGTTCACTGTGAACCTGCCTGTCTCATCACGTGTTGTGGTTGTGGAGAATATGTCTTCACATGTCTGAATATCTGGTGATGAGGTTTCTGAAGTGTCTGTAATGTTTTCTAACTCCCAGAAGCGAGTTAACTGATCTGAAATCTGACTAACAAAAAAACATGTGTTGTTTTTGTTAGGTTGACTGATACCATCTATAGGTAAACAGCCTGAGATTAGCCATCCCAGTTCTGTTTCCTGTAAGACTGGTTGGTGTTTACCTAGTGACAACCTTCCTGTCCGTATTACTTGCCAGAATATTTCTGAGCCAAGTAATATGTCAATCGGAGCAGGAATATTGAAGTCTGGGTCTGCTAAGTGTATGTGTTGTGGGATGTTAATCATCTGCCTGTCAATGTATGCACTAGGAAGTGAATTTGATATCTGATTGACTACTAGACATGTTGTTTCTGTTTCGTAACAGTTGTGTGCTGACTTTATTTGTATAGTGGTGCTTTTGTTTATGTTTATGCTCTGATTAGTGATACCTGTCACTGTAGTCTCAATGCTATGAAGAGGTAAATTTAATTTTGAACACAGATGTCTTGTGATATAGCAAGAGGTGCTACCAGTGTCCAGTAAGGCTCATGCAAGGTGAGGCACACCATCTCTATCATAGACATTAATTTGTACAGTTGACAGTAACACTGATTTGTTTTGTGTGCTTGTAAGTGTGACTGGTGTGTTTTTTGTTCGTTCTAAATGTAAGAGTGTGTTGTGTTTCTGATTACAATACTTGCATGCTCCTCCTTTGCAATGTTTACTATCATGTCCTGGATGTAAACAATTGTAACAAACTTTCTGCCTTTCTGCTTCTTTTAATCTGCCTTCAATTGTCATGTCTCTAAATGTTTGACAAGAAAATAAGAAATGTTTTTGTCTGCATAAGGAGCATGTAGGTAATTGTACTGTGTAAGTATTTTTACTACTACCCTGCTTGGCAAATGTATCATTTTTATTTAATTGAGGAGTGTTTTTATTATTTATATTGGAGTCCCGTAAAGTTTCCAATAAGTCAGCGCGGTTTTTTAAGAATTTATAAAAAAAATCAAGTTTGGGCATATCTGTTAGTGTATTTTTGTGTTCCTCCCAGTGTCTGAGTGTTGTTGAATCTAATTTACTTGCTGCTAAATAAATGATTAGTGTATCCCAATGCTCTGTATGTTCACCAAGCGTGGCTAAAGCTCTGAGGTTTTTCTGTATAGTGTCCAATAACATTCTCAATAATTCTGCTGATTCTTGGCGAATGTTAGCTATACTAAAAAGTGCCTGAATGTGATTGCCTATAAGCTGACGTTTGTTGTCATAGCGCTCACATAAAAGTTCCCATGCCACTTCAAAATTTTCACCAGTCATTTCCAATGACTTGATGACTAATGAGGCACTGCCTGATAATGATGCACGAAGGTAATGATATTTCTGAATGTTATCTAGTGTGCTGTGTTTGTTAATAAGAGATTGAAAAGTGTCCCTATACTCAAGCCAATCATGAAAGTCTCCGGAGAAGTGTGGTAAGTCAATTGTGGGCAATTTAATAAATGATTTGGTCCCACCTGATTTGTCAGTGTCCGACATAGATTTGGTTACCGCTTTGTCATGTCTGGAAACTAATTCAGTCGCTTGGGCTACTAGAGGGTGGTAGACATTCTCGAACCTCTCACGTTCCGGGTCTAGCAGGTCTTCGTTCCATTCTGAAATATCCACAAGGGATTCTATTAAAGTTTGTGTTTCGTTAAAGGTGTTGTATATTGGTTTGAATACTGACAGTCTATTTTTTAATTCAAAAAGCTGTACATCTGTTAATGACTGACAGGAGGCAATGAGATCAATATAATTTTTGAAAATGGTCACTTTTCCTTTAAGTATACTACGTTTTCTTATTAAATCACTAGCACTTTGTTTCGACATGTTGACTTTTTTACTGTAAAATTATTGAAAATACCTGTATTACTCACTTGTCTATAATAAAATTTTAAAAAAAAGGTTAAGGTTTTGTGCATGAAAATGTTGTTGCAAAATGTTCTGAGCAGAATAACCAAAAAAAGAAATGCAATACTTAAATTAGCAAATGAAGGTGAGAGCGGCGAATGCAGTGCAGTGCAACAAGATGGCGGGCTGTTGGCGCGCGGCGTGGGCGCGGACGCGTGGCGCAGGGGCGCAGGCGCGTGGCGTGGGCGCGTGGCGTGGGTGCGCGGGTGTCTGCGCGGGACAGGCTGGTGACGTGGCAGGGCCGTGCAGTAGCACCACAGCAAAAGCGAACACAGTGCTGTGGAATGTTGGGTGCGGGTTAATTTCAATAAAAATTAGAGCCAAGCTGAGTAGGTGTTAATGGGGTTGCACATAGGTTATATGTATGAAGTATGAAATTTATTTAGCAATCTGAGGTCTGAATAAGTCTGAAAAAAGGTCTGCAAAATGTCTGAAATGGGTCTGAAAAATATCTGAAATGGGTCTGAAAAATGTCTGAATGGGTCTGAAAAATGTCTGAATAGGTCTGAAAAATATTGTGTAGGTATTGAGATACCTAAACAAGAACACACACACTGAGTTTCTGAAAATGAGTTTGTGTCAGGGAGTAATTAATTGGAACGACTCACGACTGCTGCACCAAACCCTTAGAACAATCTGACTGGTTGTTCTTCTGATGTCGCCGGTGATGCTTCACTTTGACGACGGCACTGGATGTTTCAACGCTGCTTGCTGGTCACGATGTTTCGCGATGTCGCGGGCGTTGAAACTGAATTCCAGTGGACTTCTCGACTGCCGCTTGCTTGATCTTCGCTGCGCTGTGTAGATGGTCTCGTCTTGATTTTCGTCTGGATTAGCGCCGTAATCCCGCGTCTCTTCAAAATGGCGGTTACGAAGGGCGTCGTCGCCGTTGCCGGGTGAATTTAACGCGAAACTCGAAGGACCAAAATGTTAAGTAGACTGTGTGTTGAAGTTAAATTAAACGACGCTAAATACAAGTATAAAAATGTATTTAATTACTTTAGATTACAGCGAAATAATTATATGACGAATCAATAAACAAGCGCGCGTGCGGCGGCGGCGGAGTCGGTCGAGAAGTGGGCGGTCCCGCGCGCGCGGCGCTCCTGTCTTCTGGTCCTTTGTATCGCGCATGCGCGCGCGTGTTGGTGTTGCCAACAGTACCGCCTTCTTTCGTTTGCCTACACGGCATTGAGGAGACCAGAATGCTCTGGAGCAGGGTCTCTAACAACCAAGGTCAAACGAAATATCGATGGTTTTTGTTTTGTTGCCAGTGATAATAATGTAAATGGCAAAACACCCTCATTGATTAAAACTATCGAGTCAAAGGTATATGAGGGAGACCTTAGAGCTGCAGTGCGGTTACTTGTGTCGGACGATAATTTTGTAAGATCTGATCCCCAAACGTTAGCCTCTTTACAAGCGAAACATCCTTCCCCGTCCCGGCCACTTTCATTTCCACCGGAACTAGACAGCGATACACCGTCCTTGAAAGTTAAGGTTGAGGGCGTAGCCCAGGCGCTCAGCTCGTTTTATAGCAGTTCAGCGGCTGGGTTGGATGGCATTCGTCCGGCTCATCTCAAGGAATTGACATCATCTTCAGCAGGGGATGAGGGCCTCAAGCTATTAGAACAACTTACCAACCTCTGCAATTTTCTTTTAGATGGTCAGCTAAACCCTGCTGTATGCCCTTACCTTTATGGAGCTTCTCTGTGTGCTTTGAGCAAAAAGGATGGAGGAATACGACCGATTGCTATCGGTAGTATCTTCAGACGTTTGGTGGCAAAACTGGGGTGTCAGGCAGTGAGAGCTGAAGTTGCTACTTATCTTCAGCCGCACCAACTCGGATTCGGAACACCTTTAGGGTGTGAAGCGGCGATCCACGCCACACGCGCTTGTGTTGTCGATCCGATTAACGCTGACTGCGTAATATTGAAGCTGGACATACGCAATGCTTTTAATTCTCTAGAAAGAGACGTTTTGTTAGCGGAAGCAAAAGATAAGATTCCCTGCCTGTACCGATTTCTCCTTCAGATGTACCGCTCACCCTCGAGTCTCTTTTACGGAGAATCTCTTATCCAATCTCAGGTTGGGGCCCAACAGGGGGACCCACTTGGCCCCCTTATCTTTAGCCTGGCCATTCATAAAATAATATCTCAGCTCGAATCCCCACTTAATGTTTGGTACCTCGATGACGGAACTATCGGGGGGAAGCCTGAGGTTGTGGAAAGAGATATGTTTTTCCTTACACCACGGCTGAGGGAGCTGGGGCTGGAGGTGGGTTCCGCAAAATGTGAATTTTTCGCTTGCGGTCCGGCAGCGGAGAATAGGTTTCAACGGTTTGGCTCTCTGATCCCGGGCTTGAGGGAACTGAATTCAGCAAATTTTTGCCTACTTGGGGCTCCCATTTTTCCTACAGGAGTCCCAGGGGCCATACACCAGAAAAAGGAATTACTAGAGAGGGCCCAGGAGCGCCTCAGTTCTCTCCCTGCACACGTGGCCTTGTTGTTATTGCGGGTTTGCTTTGCGGTTCCGAGGGTAACCTATTTGGTGCGGACGTCTCCGACTTGGCTGTTCCCAACGGAAGTGGCATCCTTCGACGCGGTTACCAAGCTTTCTGTGGAGGGCATTCTTAATGTCTCGCTCGACAGTACCCAGTGGACTCAGACGTCCCTGCCTATACGGCTGGGCGGCCTGGGAATAAGGTGTATGGGGGATATAGGAGTGCCTGCATTCTTGGCATCAGCACATGGAGTCTCAGACCTGGTGTCATCTATATTGTCACCCGCTACTGGTAGAGTGAGTATACCCTTCGCTGACGGCGCGTTGACTGTATGGCGGGGTCTCAATCCTGCTTCCACGGTACCCGAGGCTGTGTGTTCTCAGCGGGGGTGGGACGACACTCAGGCGACGGCTGTTCTTCAGCGTTTGGTGGAAAATGCCTCAGGGGTGGATTTGGCCAGGCTACGTGCGGTGTCACAGCCGGAAGCAGGTGCGTGGCTGCATGCAATACCTTCTCCGCACATGGGGACTCTCCTGGATAATGACTCCGTGCGGGTGGCGGTTGCTCTTCGCCTGGGCTGCAACGTTTGCGAACGTCATTTATGCGTTTGTGGCTCTATGGTGGAGGCCGATGGACATCACGCCTTAAGTTGTTGTCGCTGCTCGGGGAGGTTCCCGCGTCACCACGCCCTGAACGATTTGCTCCGGCGTGCCCTGGTGTCCGCCCAAATACCGTGTGTTCTCGAGCCTCCTGGGCTTAGTCGCTCAGATGGAAAGAGGCCAGACGGACTGACTTTGGTGCCTTGGAAGAACGGTAGGTGCTTGATCTGGGACGCTACTTGCGTCAGCACCTTTGCCGCTAGTCACCTGAGTCGGACGGTTAGAAAACCCGGGGCTGCAGCGGAATGCGCAGCGGTGAAAAAGCGGGAAAAATACTCAGCCCTCGCCCAGCAATATATTTTCGTGCCGTTCGCGGTGGAAGCTGCGGGCTCCTGGTGTGTGGAGGCGAAGGCATTTGTGGCTGAGGTGGGCCGGCGATTGAGAGAACGTGGTTATGACGCCCGCTCCGGTTCGTACCTTGTGCAACGGTTGTCCATCGCTATCCAGCGTGGAAACGCGGCGAGTTTGATGGGCACCTTTGCGCCGGGAATGACACGAGGTGGATTATTTGAACATGACGCACGTGCACATAGACGTTAATTCACTGATGTTGGATTAATTTAAAATTCGTTTAATTATCATTTTTTATCTATGTGTAATTAGACTAAGTTTTTATAGTTATTTATGAATTTAAATTATAATTATTAAATTATTATTTTTATTTAATTAAAAAAAACTATTACCTTACTAAATTTCATTAAAATCCGTTCAGCCGTTTAGACGTGAAAGAGCAAAAGTCCCAACAAAAACGACTACAAATCACTAAATCAATTTAGTTATCTGCCAACTGCCTACCCCCTAAGAACGATGGCGTGATTATTTATAGCCTATGACCATTTCTAGGTTATCATCTATCACCATACCAAATTTCATCAAAATCCGTTGAGCCGTTTAGGCGTGAAAGAGTAACAGACAGACAGACAGACAGACAGAGTTACTTTCGCATTTATAATATTAGTATGGATTGAAATCGGCAAGCACTGAATTTGCAACTCAGGAACTGAAGAAGGAGCTAGATTATCTAGGAATTGCTTAGCTAGCTCTGAAGATAAAGAGCCTCTAGATGATAGGTTAACACCCATTCTGAACTCCTAACGCTTTACCAAACAACAGAAACATTAACATCTGGACAAATATTATTACAGAATCTTCTCCATCCCTCGAACATCTTCTTTTTCAAAAGTTTACGAGTGTCCTGTGCCACTTGACTTGAACTGACCACGAAAGAATAGAAGCAAGATTAGGCGAACATATAGTGTCTCGAACTGTAATCAGTTCTCGAATTTAAATAATCAAATTCATAATAATATTAAAATGCATCATATCGATTTTATTTTTACTCGAGTCAGTAATCGATTTGTAGGTTATATATTACTAGCTGGTACCCGCGACTTCGTCTGCGTACTTTTAATTTGAATATTAAGGATTATATAAAAGGAACGGTATAGCATGTGATTAAAAGAGAGTAAGTAGGTATATTTAAAAAAAATAAAAAATATCTGTTTACAGTCGTTATAAAGTACCTATGTATTCCATTGAGTGGCAGAAATTACCTAGGAATATTTATCGGTCCCTTATGTCCAAGACACTTACAGGGGTTCCCGTTCCGAATCCGTTCCATTCCGTTCGAATTTCGGAAAATCCGTTTGTTGAAAAACTCTGCACATCCTAAGAGACCTACGTACCAAGTTTCATGGTTTTATCTTCAAAAATGACGAATACCCATACAAACATTCAACCCGTATTTCACCCCCATACTGGTAAAAATTTCAAAATGCTTGAACAAACGATTTTTTGTTTGTTATTTAGTGCCTAAACACAAAATTTAATATTTTTATCTTGAAAAATGACGAACCTCATAAAAAATTTCAACACCTATTTCATCCCCTCAAAGATCGAATTTTCAAAAACGCTTTAACAAATTGTTTTTTTATTTCTTATCAAGTTCCTAAATATAAAGTTTCGTGGTTTTATCCCCAAAAATGACGAACTCCCATACAAACTTTCAACCCTCATTTCACCCCCTCACTGGTCGAAATTTCAGCAACGCTAGAACAAATGTTTAATTTTTTTTTTTATCAAGTGCTTAAATATAAAGTTTCATGGATTTATATTTTAAAATTAAAATATCCCATACAAACTTTCAACCCCTATTTCAATCTCTTCGTCCCTTCTTTTCGCAATAAAAGGTATCCTATTTTCTTTCTCAGGGTCTAAAGATTGTCTGTGCCAAATTTAATCAAAATCGGTTGAGAGGTTTAAGCGGGAAAGCGTAACAGACAGACAGACAGACAGAGTTACTTTCGCATTTATAATATTAGTAAGGATTATTTTCCCTCGTTAAATAGTAAACAAACTAAGTGTAGGTGTTATAATTTCGTTGACGAACTGATTACCTATCCGTTTCTTTGTCTAAAATGAGTATTACCTTATTACTATGATTGATTACTGGGCTTAAAGTTCGTATAAATGTCTATCGAATTACCTCCTCAAGTTTAAAGCGTAGCTAGTCATGTAGTACTATATTAATTATGTGGTGTAAGTAATTAGATTTTATCTGTATGTAATGTAACAGTCAGTTGAATAAAAAAACTTATACAAATCAGATCAATTAATTGGCGTAATGTGATTCTAGAAAGAGTTTTAATGTTAATAGATAGCTAGCTATAGCTATGTGTAGGTTCCTGTAGGAATGAGATATAACTGTTTAATAAAGACAGTTGCATCAAAATTTTATCATAAATTCCCTAAATTATGGCGCCTACCTACCCTCTAAGTTAGAAAAGTGATCAAATACTAACTTGAAGTCACTCAGTTTAAAAAAAAACATCGAAATCATTCCAGTAGCTATGGCGTCATGCGCTTCTTGACACGATCACGAAATCTAGATTTCCGCGGGAATGAGGTATTTTCCCGCCATAAAAAGTAGCCTGTGTCCGTGTCTAAGATCCTATCTTTAAATTAACCAAGTCTTATGAAATTCCGTTCAGACGTTAAGGCGTGAATGAGGGAAACTTTTAAAACAAACAATTAAAAATCACTAACCTAGTTTTCTGTCTACTGCCTACGCCTTAAGTACGATAGCATACATATTAATAGGCCATATCCTTTTCTAGATTACTATCTATCAGCTAACTAAATTTCATCAAAATCCGTTGAGCCGTTTAGGCATGATAGACAAAACTCCCAGCAAAAACCATAAAAAAATCACTAACTCAATTCAGTTTTCTGCCTACTTCCTACCCCCTAAGTACGATGACGTGATCAATTTGATCGTACAACCGTTTGTAGATAACCAACTATTACCTTAATAAATTTCATTAAAATCCGTTCAGCCGTTTAGACGTGAAAGAGCAAAAGTCCCAACAAAAACGACTACAAATCACTAAATCAATTTAGTTATCTGCCAACTGCCTACCCCCTAAGAACGATGGCGTGATTATTTATAGCCTATGACCATTTCTAGGTTATCATCTATCACCATACCAAATTTCATCAAAATCCGTTGAGCCGTTTAGGCGTGAAAGAGTAACAGACAGACAGACAGACAGACAGACAGACAGACAGAGTTACTTTCGCATTTATAATATTAGTATGGACTAGCTGGTACCCGCGACTTCGTCTGCGTACTTTTAATTTGAATATTATGGATTATATAAAAGGAACGGTATAGCATGTGATTAAAAGAGAGTAAGTAGGTATATTTAAAAAAAATAAAAAATATCTGTTTACAGTAGTTATAAAGTACCTATGTATTCCATTGAGTGGCAGAAATTACCTAGGAATATTTATCGGTCCCTTATGTCCAAGACACTTACAGGGGTCAGCGTCACGTTGTGTACAAAAATATTTTAAAATGACTGTAGTGTATTGGCTGTATAATGTGGGTTGTCTCATACTCTGACGTCACGCGTCAGTCGCATACCGGCGGTCGAGCGGAGCGGTGTACTGTGATTGTATGCGTGTTGTGGTGTTGGTGAGCCGTAAAATAACCCCACAAGCAGGATAGTACATGTGGCGACGAGGACGAAAGTGAGTACACAATAATTATTTCAAAAGGAAAATAAGGATAGAAATAGTTATCTCGTATGAACTGCGGACCGCCGCGCCGTGTTTACGTTCGATGACGCAACTGCGCCGGACCTCGTATTATATTGTTTTACTTAGCGTTATTCCTTTTGATCAGCGAGGAAAATAACGGAATTTTATTGTAACGTATGTCCACGTTCTCGAAACAGATGGACTTAAGTGACTATAGTTACCGATACCTAACAGATTAATGCAATAATACAATGGAGTAAACAGATTACTTTATCCGCAAGTTACAAGTATTATTAATATCATCTAATAGACTTGAACGATAGGTATTCACTCGTACCAATACAGTTGTATTAAACGATTGTGGTATATATATATCGTATTACGATAATAATCATTTGGCTCAATATTACTTGCTTACAACATTATTATTATAAGGATTAAGGGATTATCTTGAACACTAACAATACTTGCTTAATAATTTCTAAGGTATTTTAGTTAATTGTAAATTAACCTGTATATATTAATTAGGAAACATTTATGTAGGCACCTAGGTATATTTAAACTGAATACATACTGAAAGCGCAGATTAAAATTAATCTGTTTCAATACACCGATGCAAGACTCGGTTACCTATGTGATGACATAAGTACCGTTTATGTATTTATTTACCTGAAGCAGTTACAAATGAACTGATCATTAAATTGATATAAATGAAGCATGATAAGGCCATCATGTATATACACAGAGCAGATTAAAATCTGATCATTAAATTAATATCATGTGGGCAGTTATATTGTTGAATAGACAAATTTTAAATTAATAAAATTTAATATGACAAATATATGAAACATTAAGTAAGAACATTATTTGTTTACATAAAAAAAAAAAAGAAATATTTTAATATTTACTAAAAAAAAAAAAAAAAAAACAGCGGGATAAAAATAATAATAATCCGATCATTAAATTGATGTTAATAGCAGATAATACCTATTTAACTGAATCATTCGATTGATTATGCTTGGTTGTCTCAAAGTTTGCGGATATAAATAATCCGATCATTAAATTGATGTTAATAGCAGATAACACCTATTTATCTGAATCATTCAATTGATTATTCTGAACTGTCCTAAAATTTGTAAGGAAAAAAAAAAGCAGGAATTAAAGCGGATAATCCGATCATTAAATTGATGAGTAAAATAGCGGATAATATTTATCTGAATCATTAAATTGATCATTTCAGGTTGCCCCAAAGATGTCATTCCTGTCATTGGAAAAGTTCGATTGTAACGGAGAATCCACTTCGGTGGGTGTACGATGGGAACGCTGGAAAAGAGCATTACTCATATATTTGGAAGCGTCTAACGTTGATAAAGACATAAAGAAAAGGGCTTCTCTTCTACATTTCGCTGGTTTAGATTTGCAAGAAGTGTTTTATAACATTCCCGGCGCTAATATTGAGCCAAGCGACGGCGTCGACGTTTTTGAAATCGCAATATCTAAACTTGATTCATACTTTGCACCAAAACAGAGCAAAATCTATGAGCGACATTCATTCAGGCTGCTCAAACAGGAACCTGAAGAAAAGTTTGAAAAGTTCCTAGTGAGACTGAGAAAACAAGCTGACAAATGTCAGTTCGCTGATCGAGACGAGAACATTATCGACCAAATAACGGAAAAATGTTACCTACCTGAACTGAGGAAAAAGATACTACAGATTGGAGATGAAATTACACTGGACCGAGTAATCACGGAAGCAAACACACTAGAAATTGTCAATAAACAGCTAGAAGAATTTAAAAACTCTACAAGATCAAATGGGAATCAGGAAGTCAATAAAGTTGATAGTAAAGATAAAAAGAGTTTTTATAAACCAAATAATATACAGCAAGGATGCGGTAGATGTGGTAATCCCAGACATGCGACATTTGACGCAAAATGCCCGGCAAGAGAAAAAACATGCCTGAAGTGTGGTCTCAAGGGACATTTCAGACAATTCTGCAGGACTAAACTACCCCAGAAGAGGAAAACAGAAGAAAAATATAGCCAGGAAAGAAAGAAAGGTCGATTCGACAAAGAGAAAAGTGAAATAAATCAAGTGAGTGGCTCTTCAAACGAGTTGACTCAAAAAGAGGCAGAAACCGAATACGTTTTCCATATTGATGACGATGTCGAAATTGATTGCACCATTGGAGGAGTAGACACTAAGATGTTGATTGACTCAGGCTGCAAGAGAAATCTAATTACGGAGGCAACGTGGGAAATAATGAAGAAGAACAAAGTTAGTTTGTTTAATCAACAACCAAATCCTAATGTAACATTCACGGCCTATGGCAGTACTACACCACTTAAAATAAAAGGATCATTTGAAGCTCGGATACAAATAGGTATGAGATCCGAGACCGCAACTTTCTATGTCGTTACTAATGGCACAAGAAACCTCCTAGGAAAAACAACTGCAATGTCATTAGGAGTGCTAAAAATAGGATTGAATGCAGAAGTTAACCAAATTAATACTGAGAAATTTCCCAAATTCAAAAATATATTAATTCAATTACCGATTGATGATTCCATTCCACCCGTGTCACAGCCTTACAGGTATTGATTTCATTTTCATAAAATATATATTTATGAATGATAATATGATGTATAAATCCTAATAAATATTGTTGATACTTTGGTATACATAATATTCTAATTAAAGATGTTGATGTGATTATTAAGTCGTGTTATTACTCGTTACTTACTTCTAATTTTTTACATTTTTAGAAGGACCCCGATACCTTTAGAAGCTAAAATTGGAGAGAAAATTGAAGAGCTTAAACAAAGGGATATTATAGAACCAGTCGTAGGCTCTTCCAAGTGGGTATCCCCTGTGGTGCCGGTGTTGAAGGAAAATGGAGAAATACGTCTTTGTGTAGACATGCGTCGAGCTAATGAAGCTATTATACGAGAAAATCACCCATTGCCGACAATGGATAAGTTACTACCGAAAATGAAAAATGCAAAAGTATTTACAAAATTGGACATAAAAGACGCATTTCACCAAATTGAGATACATCCGGCTTCAAGACATATAACCACCTTCATAACCAATAAAGGCCTATTTAGGTATAAAAGACTTATGTTTGGCATATCGTGTGCACCGGAAATCTTTCAGAAAACATTAGAGCACATGCTTTTAGGTTGTGAAGGCGTGGTAAATTATATCGATGACATCTTGATATACGGGAAGGACATGCAGGAACATGATGCGCGAGTAAAGAAAGTGATGTCAGTTCTGAAAGACTATAATGTATTAGTAAAAGAAGACAAATGTTCTTTCGGGATGAGCAAAGTGAGTTTCTTGGGACATGAGCTGTCAGCGGAAGGCGTAAGGCCATTGGAAAAGTACATTTCCACAATAAAAGAATTTAGAGCACCTAAAACTACCGGAGAATTACGAAGCTTCTTAGGCTTGATTAATTTCGTCAGCAAATGGATCCCCAATTATGCGACAGCAACAGAACCTCTTAAAACACTACTTCGAAATAAAAATGGAGAGCGAACAGATATTACAGATCATTGGGGACTAGAACAACAGCGATGCTTCGATTCATTGAAGGATATTATGACAAATATACCTAGCTTAGGTTACTACGATGTAAACGATCGTACTACGGTCATAGCAGACGCAAGCCCGGTGGGCCTGGGTGGAGTACTAGTTCAGATTGATTCTGAAGACAAACCCAGGATTATTGCATATGGTCACAAAACTCTGACTGATTGTGAACGCCGCTACTGTCAGACTGAGAAAGAGGCATTAGCCCTTGTATGGGCAGTAGAGCATTTCCACATTTTCCTCTATGGGAAAAGATTCGAACTTATAACAGACCACAAACCATTAGAGATTATATTCGGTACCAAGTCCAAACCATGTGCTAGGATAGAGAGATGGGTTATGCGCCTTCAATCGTACAGCTACAAAGTAGTTTATCAATCGGGTAAGACCAATATCGCAGACTCATTGTCTAGACTCGGTAAAAGTGCAGAAAAATCTTTAGTACAA
The DNA here is from genome assembly GCF_024362695.1 of Pectinophora gossypiella. Taxonomy (NCBI): domain Eukaryota; kingdom Metazoa; phylum Arthropoda; class Insecta; order Lepidoptera; family Gelechiidae; genus Pectinophora; species Pectinophora gossypiella. Next base: position 490,927 of record NW_026063254.1, on the reverse strand, counting down.
TTGAAAGATGACCATATCTGCCAAATTGTGGACTTTGCCCGACCTCGAGCAGTTTCCCTTAAGGAAATAATAGATAGCTCAATGGACGATCAAGAAATCCTAAATGTAAAAGAAGGGTTGTATCACAACATATGGAGTGACGATGTGAAACTATATAAACTATTTCAGAATGAATTATGTTTCCATGAGGGTATACTATTGAGAAGAACAAGAATCGTGATTCCCTCGGCACTCCGTAAAAGAGTTCTAGATGCAGCCCATGAGGGCCACCCCGGCATCGTATCGATGAAGGCAAGACTTCGAACGAAAGTTTGGTGGCCTAAATGTGACAAGGATGCCGAAAACATTGTAAAAGTGTGTAAAGGATGCACTCTTGTATCTGCACCACATGCACCAAATCCTATGAAACGACGCGAGTTGCCTGATGGTTCTTGGATTGACATTGCGATTGATTTGATGGGCCCCCTCCCTAGCGGTGATCACCTGCTTGTTGTAGTAGACTACTACAGCAGATATAAGGAGGTGAAGATTTGTCGGAAAATCACCTCTACCGAAATTGTGGCAAAACTCAAAGAAATATTTAGTCGTTTAGGAAACCCAACTTCAATAACAGCGGATAATGGAAGACAATTCATCAGCGAAGAATTCAAATCATTTCTAACAGAAAGAAATATCACTCTCTTTAATACAATCTCATACTGGCCTCAACAGAATGGAGAGGTCGAAAGACAAAATCGTGATATACTAAAACGGCTAAAAATAAGCATAGCTGAAAATAAAGACTGGAAGGAAAGTTTACTGGATTACTTAACTATGTACAATAGTACACCACATTCTGTCACCGGAAGAACCCCAGCAGAGCTTTTCTTCAATAGGAGATTTAGAGATAAATTACCTATGGTAAATGATACAATGGAAGGGATAGCAAAGGATTCTGAGGTCAAGGACAGGGATCAAGAAAGGAAAGAAAGAGGAAAGGATTATGGAGATAGGAAACGGAAGGCAGAAGAAAGCGATTTAACACCAGGAGATAAAGTTTATATCAAGAACATGAATAGAGAAAATAAATTAAGTTTGAACTATAACCCAGAAACTCATACAGTGGAAAATAAAGAAGGTGGAGATATCACAGTCCGAAGCGATGAGACTGGTCAAATTCGTAGAAGGAATGTAGTGCACTTAAAGAAGATTCAGGGCGAATGGAGCGTGTGTCAAGACCGAAATGAAATCGACGACGAAGAAATGAATGTTGAAACTTAATGCCACTTCTGACACCAAAATGGTGTTAAATTTTGATTCACCCATTAATGTGTAAATTAAGATTTGATTCGACTACTAAACAATGAAAATTAATCTAACTAGTAGTAAACTATATCTCATGCATAAAACTGTCTAATGATTTAGATTGATTAATAAATGTACACTCATTATCAATAAAACTAAATTAAAACAAAAAAGGGATGTAGTGTATTGGCTGTATAATGTGGGTTGTCTCATACTCTGACGTCACGCGTCAGTCGCATACCGGCGGTCGAGCGGAGCGGTGTACTGTGATTGTATGCGTGTTGTGGTGTTGGTGAGCCGTAAAATAACCCCACAAGCAGGATAGTACACGGACAATCAGGTGATTCAAGCCTGAAAAGTCCTTACCAATCAAAGGACAGTCTCACAAAGTGATTTCGACAATGTCCCCATCGGGAATCGAACCCGGACCTCCAGATCGTGAGCCTAACGCTCTAACCACTAGACCACGGAGGCTGTTGAGAAAAATTATTATTATAATATGAAAATATAAATTACCTTCTCTTTATCTGCACTAATCATCCCGTTGTTAACAGTTGCAGTCTTGTTCCAACTCTAGAAAAGTAAATAACAATTAATACACACATAGTCCTGTCAATAAAGGGGTTGCAGAGTGGGTGAGAGGGGCCCAACCAATTCCTTCAGAAATGTGTTCAGTGTCACTTCCCTACTACTATAAGATAACATAAACAGCCTTGAGGTCTCAAAACTGCCCGCGGACCTCCTTTCATCCTTCCTTTCGCGGACTTGCTCCAGTATAGGATGACACAGATTCTCCAGGCAAGAAGTTCTCCGGAAAATAAATCATGTAAATAAAAAAAAGTTGACACCGATGTCTGGGCTAGTAACCAACCCCGTTGCCAAATTGTTCAATAGTTACGAAAACTAGCGATTTTGCCTGACGACTACAATGTATTACTATAGTAAAATAATATTATACATCAAAGACTACAATATACCGACACTAACACGTGTGACGGCTTAACGTGCTCTCCAAAACCCTAATCTAACGAGAATAAATATATTGTATGATTCCAGAAACATACTTACCATTTGTTTGACAACTGTATACAAGACATTCAACAATTTCGTGCTTTTCTTAGAAATTTGTGCAATTTTCTTGATAATTTCCTCTGACGATTGGGAAATATTCTCCATCATCTCTTTATTATATTTTAAACTGCAATAGATAATATTCTTTTGAGTTTCTTTAGCTGAGTTTAATATAGGTATATACAAAAAAATAAAATAAAAAAATTATATTTTAATAGTAATTTGCTAGTGCAGGTTACAAATAAAATTGGTCTCTATTTATATGTCGCCATTGCTGTTTGACAATTCGATATGCAATAACAACAGTATGAATGTAAAATTCACTTTATAGCAATGTTTACGGTTTGTGAAAACAACTGGTTATAGTGTTTGTTTCGCACTCACTATAGCTCGCAAAGTTTCGTTGATTGATTATGATTGTAATCACTCTTCTGCATTTGATATGTTTTGTCACACAGAATGACTAATAATTAATAACTTATTTTCCAAAGGCGTAAAAAAGCATACTTAACAGATGTTTACGCGGAACAAGTCGCGGGCGGAATACTAGTTAATAATAATACACTAAGCAGTGACCTTCATCGTTATAATGAACATATATGAAAACACTACATCGCCTTTACTTGTGCTCGTGGCAACATTAAAATTAGTCGTATGCATTATACCTGAACTCTCCAATGTCGCAGTTTTTACACTTTTTCGCCAAATGTTCACTGACTTCAAGTTCACGTGGCGAGCCGGTGACTGCAGACAAAATCATCAAGCTATATTATGACAGTCGCAAAGCGCGCAAGTTATACCTAGTTTTTATCAGTAAAAATGGAAGAATATTATAGACAGGCGCAATGCACTAAAACTAAAAAATAAAATTCTGGTATGGCGATAAACCAATCGCGATGGCGAATGTAACAGCGCTGCCGTGTCATACGAATCTCTGCTATCTCAAAAAATACTGTTTTGAGTAAATCGCCTTTAAAGTTTTTTTCAGTTAATCGTCTGTATAGTTCGTATTCAGTGAAATATCTGTCATCAAAATATCAGAAAATATTCTAAAAAGTACTCTGAATAACAGGCACTTTTGTTTTTTTTTCTTTATTATAATAGTTTTTATTTAAATCGAGTTTAAGAGTTGTGCATGACCACTCTTCCATAGAAATGTGGTCACGCGGTCTGTGCTATATTAAGTTAGCAGAGTTTGGCACATGCAGCCGGTTTGTTATTATAACTTTAATCTATCTATGCTAATTATTAGTTGTAAGAGATGATCGTTACAAGCTTTCTATAAGGACTGCTTTTTGGGGTAGCCCGGGTTGAGTAGACTAAGTGAAATGGATACAAGGAAAATATTTATATTAAGTACTTAGTTTAATTTTGATATCTACAAAATTGAAAATATTAATGTACAAGTTGGGAATTCCTTTTTTTCTACCCTGACATATTTTTTTTTCTTTGTACACATTCATCAATCAGCAATCAGGAGCTCAGAATTATGTAATTTTATAATTTTAAATAAAATAATCTAAAATATAATTAATGTTTAGAAAAAATATTTGTGAAATATATAATTATGTTCAAACTTCTTCTCAATACAATGAAAAAAATGGGATTCCAACAGCATGTTTGCAATCATCAATCACAATGCCATAGCTAAAAATGTTTTAGGCATAACCTTCAGGAATCGATTAATTCCTCCTCACAATTGTCATCACTCCGAAATCATTGGCACACATGCACCACCCCTTACTAAAAACATCTGTTGAACCCTTACTAAATTCAAACATCCTCAAGGCCAGCACACCACACCCCCTTGGAAACACCTTCCAGTAGTTCGTCGCAAAATAAAATAATGTTTTCGTGGCCAAGAGTCTGCATTGTCGTACCTTCCGACGACTTATTTACTCTTTCTCCACACAATCTGCTAGACTGCATAACTCCCCTCTCCCGAAAACTTGTCTGCTATGCAAGCACCACCTGTACCAGACACGATGGAAGTTTGCACCAACTCGAAACATACTCCCTACGCTTTTTGCAGCCACAAGCGTAGAAGAGTCAATCAAGACGATCATTGCTGAAAATGGATCTCCATTCTCAACAAGAATGTACAAGAATGGATCCTGTGAAGTTTGTACTTCAGAGTAAGAATTTGGTTTCAATTGCGAGGGACAACCCTCGAAGAAAGTAGAAAATAAAACTATAAAAACTGGCCTCCTCCGCCTGCTTCGCCTCAGTATCATATTTCACCCTTGAGACAAACGTCTCAATGAACAGAAGCAACGTTCTTGAAAACAGCAATCCCCACAGCTAGCCTGGGGATGCAAATAGTCTCCTGCACATCCACAGCAAAAACCTAGTCAACAGTAGGTACCTTCATTATTTAGATCGCCCTCTAAACATCTATGGGACTTATTCCACATATGAAATCCGTAGATATTCAGAAGATAGTCTTGAAAATACTGCCAAAAAAGCTTTTAGCTTAGGATCATATGTACACATACTAACTATGGATGTGGAAACCAACCGTAATAGATTATTTTTCGAGAAAGGCAGTTCCACTGCAGGCTGAAAAGTCCATAATACAGCATCACCATTCTGTCTCTGTATTGAACAACCCTTGCAACCACAAGAACTTGGGTTTGAATTGTGACAATTAAACCTCACAAAAGAAAAATATAATTCTCTTCTTGGCTATGATGAGATCAATCAACTCGTCCTCACTTGTGACTGCAGAATACACAAAGCTCTGGAACCAGGGTACACCCTCATGGCAGCTGATACAATTCTCGGTTGCACAGCGAACTCTTGAATTCTCGAGAGTAAAAGAGATTGACGATCTGACAGATTATCACAAAAATCGACAACACAGACCTGTCCACAAAACCTGAATCCGTTCCGCGACAAACCACAAAAACCGCTTCCAAAGAGCTATAATATACATAGAACTCTTGAAGAAGCCGAACCCAGCAAAGGTTCAACAAATGTTTTACAAAAAATCGCATTCGGCGAACGAGAATCATCTAGGAACAAAAGCAATAAACAAAATAACCCTGTGCTCATGAACTATTTACGATTTTGATGCTGCAATTGATGATAAAAAAAAATAATATTAATAGCGATGATGTTATCGCTTGCTTAGTTATGAAAGCCCAGGGTTACATCTATTGCAATTCTTTATTCAACAAGAAAAGTCACAAGACCTGATCATCCTCATCACATTTGAGTATGCTTTCTCACAACGAACAGTTTTCCAGCCTGGTATTGTATCCTCCCATCGATGGTTCTTGCAAAACTCGATCCTTTGACCAACGGTTCCAGGTAGTGTCACTGTTCTAAAGAAGTTTCCCATTCTTATTCAAACCAAAAAAATATTACCCCTTTATGCCTGGTTCAAAGCATTTTGGGTCCTCGACTTCTCTCTCAGATTCAGGAAATGTTTCCTCCCTGGGCGCCGGGTTTGCAAGTAAAAAGAACGTCGCGAATCGCTAGGATTGCCTTCGTCGTAGTCACGCCTATCTATTGTAACTTCTAGTTAGATGAGTTAGGCGTGACCCACATGCAAAAAAATCAAGTTAGCAGACTTTGTCAACCTTTGTATCTCAAAAAGTATCAATAAATTTTAAAATGTTTTTACTGAACTATGTAAAGCATAGGATATAAACCCCTTTTGCACTGGTTATTCGTAACTCGACTATTTTAAGATAGCAGACTTGTGCGTGACACGGCAGAGCGTACAATTATAAGGGCCTTATTATATTACTCATCTGGCTCGAAGCGTGAGGTGTAGGTAGTAACATATTATACATCAATGGGTGTAGGTATAAAATTGTAACACGTTTTTTTTTACACTTCCCACTTGGCTGTATGGCATACAAGTGTGTGCCTACGCGCCGGGAAAAAGTTATGTCCGTTTGACATTTCGTTTACGCGATGACGATGGCAATTTAGTCCCGTCGCGATTATTTCTTTAAAGTGGTGTATAAGCCACATATATTATGATGAAAGGATGGTGAAGTCTTCTGGTGAGTGTTTAGATGGTTATTATCGTGGAACGTTGGCAATTATGAGCTACATATGTTCATGACAATGACCTAACCTCACGTTCTTTCTTTCAGTATAAAAACAATGGTTTAGTCCATCGACTAGGGGGAATGCTGTTATAATATCGTCCCACGTGATGTGGTGAGTGTTTAAACCTATAATTCCGCGTCGTAACGGGGTTGACAGAGCTGTAACATGTCATTTTGTTACAGGGGTCAAAGTCCACCGGCAGAGTCCAGTGTCAAAGTTCAACTAGAATGATCAACTTCAAGGCTTTCCTTCAGGGTCTAGCTCCCCAGCCATGACTACCATTTGTGTTCATTATTTGCTTTTGCCGTCAGGGACAGTTCCTGTTGCGGTCATTAATATAAGTCCAGTTTGGGTGTTTGAATCTCTGGATACCACCTGGATATCTCTTTCTCATGGTTAATTTAACCTATTATGGATAGTGCCATTCTCACGAGGTGTTATTCTACTAATACATGGAGTATTTATCCTCAATACATACTCCATGCCTTTTGGTCAGGACCTGCCGTCCTGACACTTTACTTATCCTCATAGGGATAAAACCTAGTTGTTTAGGAATAATACTAAGTTAAGACACCATGTTATAGTAATAGATTTATTTCTTAATTTACATTAGGATGTTTTGTAACAGACTGACTTCATATTGTTTTATTGTGAAATTGTTGAATCAATTACACCATTGTTAAAAGTGAAATCTTTATTATTTCCAACACCTTGGCTTTGTTTGCAATAGGAGGGGATCTTCTATACGGCGCCCAACATTTTAATCTTATTCTCCCCCTATTCTCTGAGTTCGGTGCCTATTTCCACGCCCTGGGAAACTAATATCTGGGTGAATTTCAACAAGTCTCATTTTTTTATCATTTCGGTGAGATTTTTTATTTTAATACTTTTCTTCACATATTTGACGACAAATAAAACTTTAACCTATTTTGAATTATGTGCGTGAGTGGGCATCAAATACGATCGAAACTTACCGAGATATTTAAAATTGAATTTTTATGAGTCCACTGAAATGATAAGTACCCACTGAAATGATATAAATGTACACCGAAATGATATAAATGTACACTGAAATGATAATGAGTCCACTGAAATGAAATTAACCCACGGAAATGATACAGTCAAGAAAAATTGTGCTGCTTAGCTAGGGTTCCGTACAAAGTGAAGTTAGATTTATAGATAAATAGCCTATATACGTCCCACTGCTGAGCACAGGCCTACTCTCAATTAACCGGGGGGAGGGTATGGAGCATACTCCATCACGCTGCTCCACTGCGGGTTGGTGGAGATCGATTTATACATTCTTAGATAAATAGTTCAATACTTGCTAAATAAAAAAATAGTTTAATACTGTTTACTAATAGTAATAGATTGTTGTTCGTTTCTTTCATCGAGCAATAAAAAATGCATTTAGTTGTTGTCAATATGTGGAGCCGTGGTAGCCTAATTGGTAGAACGCTTGCCTCTCACTTTGAGGTCGCAGGTTCGAATCCAGCACAGGCCTAAACCAGTGATTGTCGAATTTATTTTCAAATTCATGTTTAGATCAGAAATGATTGTCACATGCTCAGCGGTGAAGAAAAACATCGTGAGGAAACCCACATTCCCGAAAATTCCATTTTGGGAGGTATGTGACCTAATGTGTATTGGGCTGGTTTCCCCTTCGTGGGTTGGAAGGTGAGACAGGCAGTCGCTTCTGTAAAATACTGGACCTGTCAAATCTTCAAGTTAGGTAAGCGGACCTTGTGAAAAATCGGGATAATGCTAGGGGGATGATGCTTATTGTCAATATGTCTTTTTTGTGGCTATTGTCATTGCTTCTTTATTACTTACCTACATTTTTTTTAATAATATAGGTTCACGTAGGACCACAATCTCACCTGATGTTATATGACGATGTGGTCTAGGGTGGATCACACTTACCTAGCAAATGCCTATTCACCCTAGTCTTGAAGTCTCCTAGATTATAACGAGTTGGAAGTTATATCCATACCCAAGAGCTCGAGATGGTTGGTAATTCACTCCGGAAAGTCCCAGTCAGGAGAAAAGGACTCCGTTTTGCGGTGAACAGATACGCCTGGGTCATGGAAGCGTTGAGTCGAACCTACTTGTTGTCACCCCAGTCTGAGACGGACTTAAGGGGCAGTTTCACACGATTCACAAGATCCTCTCTGAGGGCACTATCATCTCTGGTGCTTACGCGTGTATTGGACATGTATCTCTCCGTCACTGTGCTATCGTCTGCATGCCTAAAGATACCGGGCATAATCAGCAGATCATTGATAGAAAAAACGTGGCGGAGAGAACAGATCCCTGAGGGAGTCCGGCATTAATAGCATGTAGATCAGACAAGCACCCATCAACTACTACCCGAATCAATCTATCCCTATCTATCCAATTACATAGGCTAGAAGGGATCCTGAATATATCAAGGGACACAACAAGATCCTCGCCTTGATTCTAGATTGCGTCACTCCATAAGCGTGTAGCATACACAAGAAGAACATCAGTTGACCTATCTCTGAGTAAATTGTTGGCTTCAAGGTACGCCAGGAGGCGGTTGTTCAGGATTAGCGGCGGTTGTACCGAGATGGGGCGGTAGTTAGCAGGGTTGGTACGAGTGCCTTTTTGGGCATACACTGCACATTGGCAAGGTTCCATGGTTTCGAGAATTGTCCTGAACCCAGAGAGAGCAGGTAGAGGCGTGTCAGTAGGAGACTATTCAGGTGCACAGTTCCGCAGTACTATTGCTGGGATATCATCAGGATTACTCACCTTATTCACGTCTAGAGTGCGAAGCATTTTTATACGGCAGAAGTTTGCTTCGACCGATTTGACTAGCGTCTAAAAGGTTTTACTACCAGCTCAGTCAGTTTGGCATCAATTTGGCCAATATTGTCGAAACGTGCCCTGCGCATTGTCTTCTTGCAAGACTTTGCAGCGGTATTCAGGGAATTTTTCAGAGCCCGCATGTTAGGAGGCATATTAGAGCTTCTGCACTAGCATACTCCGCGATGTACCATGAGCGAGCCTTATCGTCAGATGATATGTCAGAAAATGGGATAGAGTATTCCATTGCCTGACAACTAATATGGCATCTCCGCAGCTCGTCGAGTCTTCTGAAGAAAAGCAAACCTCACGCCAAGGATAGGATGCGAAGAAGTGCCGCATCTCATCCCAATCTGCTAGCGTGTGTCACCATATTTGCCTCGATCCTCTGGGGCTAGAATCAGGTGGAGAATAGACAAACACATATCTCACCAGACAATGGTTGGATGTTCCCAAGGGGGAAGTCACTGATAGAGATTGATATTGGTCCGGATCAGTTATCAGCAAAAGGTCCAAGCAGTTGGCGCTATAGTTAGCAACGTCAGGTATCTTTGTAACGCAATTCACCAGATGTGAGAGATTTTGCCACACATGGCAAAAGCTTGCGCCTCTTTGACAGCATGGTTGGTCTTCTGGAATGGGAACAACCACTCTTGCTGGTGGGCGTTGGAGTCCCGGAGAAGAACAAGTTGCGCTGAGAGATACCTCCGCCGTGCCAACTCCACTGTCCTACTGAGGTAGGTGAATAACCTGCTTGTCTCAGAGTTACCGCTGTGCGATCGGTAGACACTGGTGTAAACTATTTTATCCAGGCCAGTGTCTACCAGGATCTAAAGAATGGATAAGTCTGGGTATTCAAGGTTACCGAGAAAAGCAGAAAGAGGAGTTTGATAGAAGGTTATATGACGTTTTCCAATCACCCAAAATGGTTTTGGAAAACCATGAGATCATCTCGAGGAAAAATAAAATAGCTCCACAGAACTGTTAAAAAGGCCCTTAAAACAATACCTAATTCGAAACTAAAATTTAACACACGGATCTCTAAAACTTAACGGTTTTATCATTTCAGTGTTACTTATCATTCCCATGGACTGTTATTGGCATTTCAGTCCACCGAATCCACCGGAATGATAACACCGAGATGATAAAAAAACAGGTTATTTTTGTTTAAACTGTGAATTTAAATAACTATCGAAAAATCGACACTTCTCAAACAAAACAGTACTTGTAGCCGATTTAACATATCAATATGAAATAAATTGAGCTAATCTAACACGAGTTATAATGGCTACCGAAATGATTTTTTACTGATTTTTTTTTGTCCCCCTATCACCGAAATGATAAATTTCTTTTTTTGGCGGGAAACCGTTACACGCTGTGACGGGTATGTTCACGTCTAGCGGTCGAGCCGAACCAATGCGAGGTGTTGGCAGGTAAGGAGGTGTCATAGACGCAATGTTGACGGAGATATTCTACCAAAACTTACTGTCCTCTGAAATGATAACTTTTTTTCGGACAAAATTTAACTGCCTGTCAAATGTATGAGAAGGAAGGTAAACAGACAGAAATAGTTTTTGTTGTTAGATTATTTAATAATTTAACGAAATTCTATCAATTTAAATCCCAATAATAGAAAATAATTGTAGAGCAAGACATTTTATAAGCGATAATTGGTTACGGACAAGCTACCGAAATGATAAAATGACACTTTAAAAAAATTTTTCAGCGTGTTACAGTTGCTGAAACTGAATGATTTTTTTTGCCAAGGTAGAGGACTACTTACTTTACCCAGAAAAAATATTCAAAATCATTTAGCAGAACTTTGCACTACCGTTCTCAGCCAAGACAACTTTTTTTTTCGCTTTTGCAATTCACCCATCTCATCATAAGACAACATCTATAGGGGTAACTCACCCCACACCTTTAAAGTATTACAGTAAGCGCCCAACGTTTGGCTCAGAAAAGCAAGGTTGGAAATTAGTAGGTATTTCACTTTCTTTGTTCTTTGTAACATAACCTAGTTATAAGCACATGGTGTAACTTTATAGCAAATAGGGTGTGTTTTCTTTTAATAGGTACACATTTATGACTTTACTTTTCTACTTATAAGTAGGTATGTAAACTTAAAATTTAGCATATCTCCAGTTGTTGTTGCACAGGGACATAGTGATAATTTTATTGACAGGACCATAGTATCTCTCAGATTTCTTTTTCTTATTTTAAGCTGAGTTAGTTTACATAGGGCCATAGTCATATACTTTTAATATCACATAGGACTATAGTGACACAATTCCTTTTTCTAGTAATTTATACAATTATAAACATAGTGACTCAGAGCACATAGAAGTTCTTACATAGACATAGTAATAGACTGTGGGTTTTTATATTATTTTATTTGTTAGTGGTTATATAGGAACGTAGTATTCATAAATTTGATACATAGGACCATAGTAGCGTGTAGATAAGTACCCAATAGGGGTGTTACTTATAATTTTTTTTTCCTTACATTTTGTTAGTACTTAGAGTACTATAACTGTATTCACATACATTTGTGTCATAACCATAGTTCTTCTTCACTTATCTGGTATACTGTTCTTACTTTGTTTACTCAGAATGGCGGAATTCAATGCTAATATTAACTTCTTGTTGAAAGATGAACTTATTCATGAACTTTCTATTCGGAACGTAAAGGTTGACCAGGATAATACTGTTGAGCAATTACGAAAATTATTTCGACAAACTTGTAAACAAGCCCGTCGCGGCAGTATAGTTGTACCATCTCAGGGTTTTGAGTGTGATCTTGATGATGAACATAAAACTTTAACATTAAAAATAAATGAAATCATCTCTTGTTTATCGAGCCCGGACAAATCTCCTTCGGCCCATCAGCGTATTCTAGGCCGTGCTCAGTATTTGCTTTTGCGGTAGTCTCGCATAGAACGTCCGGCCGATGACCTTGAAAAACTGAAAACTTCTTTATTGTTATCATTGGCCAATAATGATATCACTTCCGATTCATCTTCAGATTCCGAGCATGAATTAAACCGTCCGTCGTGTATTAACAAATATAAAACTATTATTTCTCATGATAATAAATATAACCTCAACTCGTTGAATTTGAAATTTAAAGGTGATTCCTGTGTTCGCGCTTTCCTGGCTCGTTTGGAGGAGCTGTGTTCGGCACGGAACATTCTTGTTGATGATATTTACACTGGTTTTACTGACTTGGTGGATGGTCCCGCTTTATGCTGGTACCGCGCCAACAAATGTCGTTTTTCTAACTATAGTGAACTGGTTTCTGCTTTGAAATCAGATTTTGATTTACCTGACTACGACTTTCGTCTTCTTGAAGAGATTCGTTCGCGAACACAAGCAAAGGATGAATCCATTGTCATATATTTGTCCATCATACTAGGTATGATGTCTCGTTTGAGTAAAGAGCTTTCTGAGAGCGATAAACTCGACATCATCTTGCGGAATATTCGTCCTGAATATAGTAAGGAAATTCGGATGATTGATGTCACTACCATTCAACAATTACAACAGATAGGTAAACGTTTGGAATTGTCAAAACATAGGATTGACAACTTTATAGAACCAAATTTCTCTAAAGATTCCGTAGCTCCGGATTTCAACTTTAAATGCAAACCTAAATCCTCTAGGGATTTTTCTAAAAACATTCCTGTCGCTTCTGTGAATTGTTCTTCGGCTTGCTTTCGTTGTGGTGGATCGAATCATTCCACTAATCGGTGTAATGCATCTAAGGAAGTAGTTTGTTTTAAATGTGGTAAGAAAGGGGTAAAGACTCCTCTTTGCCCAAATTGTAATCCTCATTCTAATTCAAAAAACTAGATTGCTTAGTCTCTCTGGGATCTGAATCCTGCAGGGAGGCGATATTTAATCCTAATTCTAAAGACTTTCGCCCTTATTTAACTGTTAAAGTCTATGGTATTAAAATTTCTGGTTTACTCGACTGTGGAGCCGCTTGTTCTATTTTAGGAAACAATGCTCATAAATTCTTTAAAAATCTTGGTATCCCATTGCGTAATTTAAAGTCCCCTGTATTTTTGAAAGTGGCGAGTGGTCACGAATACATTTGCCAATTTTACATGGATATTCCTATTGAATATAACAATGAGGTTAAGCTCATTCAATTTTACATTCAACCCGAAATCAAACTTCCATTACATTTCGGAATTAATTTCTGGAAATCATTTAACTTAGCCCCAGAAGTTCTGGCGTGTCTACCTGCAATAGAGCCTGTCGATTTATACAATGTAGCAAGTGTCAAAGAAAATTGATAACGTTAAACAACTTTTCTCTAATATTGATTCAGAGTTAGTCGGCCTTGGTCGTACTCATTTAATAGAACATGTTATAGAAACAGGTGATGCGAAACCCATAAAACAAAAATATTATCGTATTAGTCCTGAAAAACTTAAACTTCTAGACTGCGAGTTAAACCGAATGCTCCAACATGATATTGTTGAACCATCTTTCTCTCCTTGGAATTCTCCAGTAACCATGGTACCTAAAGCCAATGGTGATATTCGTCTGTGTTTAGATAGTAGAAGGTTAAATTCAGTGTCAAAACCTGATGCTTATCCACTGCCATATATTAATTATATTTGGCCCTTCTCCCCTCGGATATCGACACGATCGGTTGTGTTTTTAGTAAAGTATTATTGAAAAATCAAAATAAATTACCGAGTAATAATTCGACGCAAGTACCAGGAGAACATAAAGTGTGAAGTGCTCGGCAATTAGTGTACGAGCGAGAACCCCACTCCGTGATAAGGATAGCTATTTGCTCCTGCGCACGTCGTCAAGTAAGCTTTCTATTATAAGCCCCGCCCACTTTCTGGTCATTGGCCGCTTCACTAAGTTGCTAACAAATTTATGAGTATAACTAGCGACACATCGTCGTCCTCGAATATACCTATAACTTGCCGTCGGCTCGCTACTCATTTAGGCCTACACGCATACTAAATAATGGCTACACAACGTACACCGCCCAGTAATATACCTGTTCAGGAATGCAGACAACAAATAACCCCCAAAAATGCTGGATTAGCCCCTCAACCACCTACAGAAGAAGAAACTACACCAACAAATTATGTTTTTCATCGTAATAAAAGGACAAGGGACGAGGAATCATCGCCACTGACTATGCAGTTTTGTAACTTCAAGGAGGAGATGAAAGAACTTATTACATCGCTAATCGGCAAGCAAACACAGGAAATTGTAGATATAACAAATAACCTAAAGGAAATTCAGGATACTAACCGCAATATCGAGCAATCGATCGGTATACTGATGGCTCAAAACGAGGAATATCGACACAAAATTGAACAGCTCCAGTCCCAAGCTAAAAAAGACCAAGAATATATCTCTATTCTAGAAAATAGGGTTGAAAATCTGCAGAGAGTGTCATGCAAATCCAGTGTGGAATTGAAAAATGTCCCGCGAAAGTCCGGGGAAACAAGGGACGACCTGATAAATATGGTGATTTCCCTAGCGCAAACCATTAAGCTCGATATGAGTGCGCCAGACATAAGTGACGTTTTCAGGCTGAAAGGAAGACAGGACTCCTTAAATAACCCAACAATTATTATTGAATTTGGAAGAGCGATATTAAAAGCTGATTTTCTCAAGAAGACTAAAGAATTTAACAAGAAAAGTAAAACCAAGTTGCAGGCGAAACACCTCGGACATACTACTAATGAGGACACACCCGTCTTTGTTTCCGAACAGCTGACCGCGAAGGGAGCCCGCCTATTCTTCCTGGCACGAGACCTAGCTAGAACATGTAGTTACAAATACTGCTGGGTTTCCTATGGCCGGGTTTTCGTAAGGAAGGATGACACTTCGAAAATAATAAATCTACAAAGTGAAGAACAAGTACATCATCTCCAACAAGAAAAATGACTATTTACACCTATTTATAACTATGGGTTTACGGCCTGTTTGTTTTTTCTATGTATCCGTTTACACAGGCACGATCCGTTCATGAAAATTATTTTACACCTTATAAACTATTACTATAAATATGTATTAGCATGCCTACACATAAATTACACAAACCTATCGACACTATACACACAATATACACTTACATACCTATATACAACTAAAACATACTTATTACTTACACAATTACTAAAAATCAAACAATTGTACACAAAAACTAGACTTGAATTCGTTTATAGTAATATAACTGCGATAATACAAATAAAACTAACTTACTGCTTATTACTTCCACTTATACACAATTATACTATATCTACACTAAATAATCACGATCATAAATACCTACTTTGTTACGACGTCTACTCAAATCTCCCAAATAATGGATAATTTTGATACCTTAACAGAATTAGACATTATTCAAACTGCTGACTCAACAAAATGTGACATTCAAGACCTAAAATCATGTCGGAAAAGGTATAATACAAATAGCTTGACTATAATAACCCAGAATATGGTGAGTATTTATAAAAACTTTGACGACCTACAAATTACTATTACGCAATTACCATATGACCCCGACATCATTATACTAACTGAATGTAGACTTAATACTAGTAAACCTATGCCTGTCCTGTATAATTACACTTCATACCAGACTCTTAAACAATTAAATCAAAATGACGGTGTAGTGGTGTATATTAGGAAGTGTTATCAGGGTAAAATAACTGAACTAAATCTGATTGAGGCAACTGGTCTCCAAATTATGATCCCTAACTACACTATTCTCGGTATATATCGCTCCCCGTCACACATAAATGCAGATGGTTTCATTGGTTCCTTAAATGATCACCTGGAAACTCTTGCGGATTTTAATAATATTATGATACTTGGGGATATTAATATTAATTTAATTATATCTCCAAAAGAGAATGCTCAGGATCGTCGAAATAGACTTCACTACTTAGACATGCTTTCAATAAATGGTCTTCTACCCGGACATACATTACCTACTAGAGGTGACAGCTCTCTCGACCACACCATTCTTAAACTCGACAAGAACTTTAACTCAGCCTTTGTTGCAGTCTTGAATACCACAATTTCCGATCACAATATGGTAGCCCTGAGTATAACAAATACTTATAAACAGATTATGCCCATGAAGTATAAGACTATTACTGATTTTGAAAATTCTTATAAAAGTCTCATACAGTCTGACGCATCCTATATAAATTTCTACAGCGACCCTAATCTTCTTGCTGAGGTGCTCATTAACAGGATAAAGACTATTCTTGACGCGAATACCAAAATTGTCAATATTCCTTGTACCAAAAGAACACTAAAGCCCTGGATAACCCCCGGCATACTCCGTTGTATAAGACTTAGAAATCAGATGCAGCTTAAATTGAGAATAGAACCTTTTAACCTTATCCTAAAAATAACTTTCAAACGATTCCGTAACTTTTGTTCTAACCAAATAAAAAAACTAAAAAGAAAATATCATAAAAAACAAATAAATAACACCGCTGGAAACCCTAGGAAACTTTGGGGAACAATTAATGAAATAGCACACTTTAAACCACCTAAATCTAAAAATACGCAGTTGTTAAATATTACACCTATACCCCTTAACTCGATGAATTTTATTAATAAATTTTTTGTAAATGTTGGTAAAAGCCTAGCAGAAGACATAATTTCTAAGTCCGGTCACATACAGCACAACTTCAAAGCACAGCAAACACAGCTGTCTACATTCGTTCTACTGGAAACTAGTCAACAAGAAGTGGACACTATTCTCATGAGTCTTGATTCGGGAAGTGCCCCCGGATGGGATGGCATACCCACGAACTTTTTAAAGACATCTAGAGACTACTTAGGTCCACTAATCACCGACTTAGCCAACATTATTTTCAGCAAGGGTATCTTTCCTAGGACTTTTAAACGTGCTGTAGTAACCCCTGTGTACAAGAGTGGGGACAGCTCGGAAGTCAATAATTATAGACCAATATCGGTTCTCTCTAGCATGTCAAAAATAATTGAAAAACTAATTAACAAGAGACTGGTTAGTTACTTAGACAAATACAACATCATATCCGACTCTCAATATGGATTTAGAAAGGGTTATTCCACGCAGGACGCAATCTTAGATCTAACTTCTACTATTGTGAAAGAAGTGGATAGAGGTAAGAAATGTGTAACGGTCTTCCTAGACCTTAAAAAGGCCTTTGACACTGTATCTGTCCCCATTCTTGTACGTAGGTTAGAAAACATTGGTATACGAGGTGCGAGTCTCTCTCTTTTTCAAAGTTACCTTAGCGAGAGAACACAAATAGTTAAGATCGGTAACAACTATAGTGAAGAGGAGCCGGTTACTTTTGGAGTCCCGCAGGGTAGTGTCCTTGGCCCAACACTATTCTTGATCTACATAAACGAGTTGTGTAAACTCCAAATTGTTGGGGGAAGGATCTTCACCTACGCGGACGATACAGCCATTGTTTTCACTGGTAGCTCATGGAGTGCAGTACGGAGCATCGCTGAAAAAGGTCTTATTATTGTTTCAAAGTGGCTTAAAGAAAACCTGCTAACCTTGAATATTTCGAAAACTAACTACATCTGTTTTTCCCCGTACCAAAGCTCACAGCCTGGAAATGACTTTGATATCAGAATCCATTGTTGCTCTGATCCTGCTCAAAGAAACTGTGACTGTCAGCCCCTAAAGAAAGAAAACTGCACTAAATATCTTGGCATTATGGTTGATCAGCGTCTTAACTGGCGCTTGCATACCGAGCTTATCATGACTAGAGTGAGAAAACTAATATGGATTTTCAAAACTATTAGACACGTCATGTCTAAAGAACTAATAAGTAAAATCTATGTTGCTCTTGCACAATCTGTAATTACCTACTGCATTTCGATATGGGGTGGTGTTAACAAAAGTTCTCTCCTGGATCTAGAAAGAGCTCAAAGATCTCTTATAAAAGTAATGCTTTGTAAACCTTATAGGTTCCCTACAGTTACCCTGTATCAAATAAGTCACCTACTATCAGTCCGTAAACTTTACATCTTGAACCTTATTCTAAATTGCCATAAGTCCCTACCTTTTGATAAAACACTGCAAAATAAAAGAAGAAACGATAAAGTTGCTCCTGAGCAGCTAGTACGCACTGCTTTCGCTCAGAGGCAATATTATTGTCAGTCTTCATTTGTGTACAATAAAATTAATAGAATAATAAAAATATATCCTATGGAACTACGTACTTGTAAAAAGCAGTTATGGAATGGCTACATATGTTGACTTATGAAGAAACTGAAGGAATCCTACTAAGAATTCATTGACTGTCTGTTTTTGTGTAGAATACACACGCACCTAAACGTGTATAGTTAGTGGAAGCTGCTTTTATAGCAGCTCTCACACACACACACACACACACACACATACACACACACACACACACACACACACACACACACACACACACACACACTCTCTTGTTTCTATTTTAAGTTGGTTTTTTTTTTATTTTATTATTCTCCGATTGTGCCATCCAAAGGGAGTTTGCGAGTCATTCCCAACACAAGTACTACTGTTACTTACTGGGAAGTCTCGTCAACGAACTTTGTTATGCTTTTATGAATAAATTATTTTTATTTATTTTTATTATTTTTTTTATGGACAATCTTCGCGATGCTAAATACTTAACTTCTCTTGACTTGAGTGCTGCGTATCATCAGATTCCTCTCTCTACCTCTTCGAAAGAGAAAACTGCTTTCACGGTTCCTGGCCGTGGGCTATTTCATTACAAGGTCATGTGTTTTGGTCTTGTAGGAGCCTCCGCTACTATGCAAAGGCTAATGGATAATCTTTTCTCCTCTCAATTTGATAACAAAGTGTTTTGTTTCATTGACGACATCATTATCTGTACCAGTTCTTTTGAAGAACACGTGAAAATTCTAAAAGCGGTTTATGAAAAACTAAGATTCGCTAATCTCACTGTTAACATGAAAAAGTCATTTTTCTGCCGATCTGAACTTAAATATCTCGGTTTCGTAGTTGATCGATATGGTCTTAGGACCGATCCTTCTAAAGTAGATGTTATTGCAAATTTTCCAACGCCAACTGACGCGAAGTCAGTTAAACGTTTCTTGGGAATGGCGGGTTGGTACCGTCGTTTTATCCAAAATTTCTCTCATGTTGCTAGACCTTTGTCTCGACTTACTAGTAAGAAGGTACCTTTCACATGGTCTCCGGAAGCTGAAGAAGCTTTCACCCAACTTAAATCTGCTCTTATCTCGTCACCTATTCTACAATGTCCTGATTTCTCTCAGCCATTTTACATCCATACGGATGCTTCCTCGTTTGCTATTGGTGCTGTTTTAACTCAAAGGGTCGATGGTATTGATCACCCTATCGCTTATTGTAGCAGAACATTAAACGCCCAAGAAATCAATTACTCAGCGACAGAAAGAGAACTGTTAGCTGTGATTTATTCTCTGGAGTTATACCGTCCTTATGTTGAGGGTAGCAAATGTTATATTATAACCGATCATGCCTCGTTGCAATGGTTTCAGAATCTTAGTAATCCGAGTGGTCGTCTAAATAGATGGGCATGTCGTTTGAGTCAGTTCGATTTTGATATAATTCACAGGAAAGGTAAAGAACATGTGATACCTGATGCTTTGTCTAGAATCAAGATTGGCTCAATTGAGATTGATCCCTACACTATTTCTGATCCTTGGTATATTGAAGTCTTTAACGGTTGTACTAAAAATCCTCGTCGTTATCCTAATTTCTCGGTAGTAAATGGTAAACTCTGTCGTTTATCTAAAAATAAATATCATCTTATTTCCCAACACGATTGGAAAATCGTAGTTCCCCGTGAAAAATATGTAGACGTTCTTCGAAAATATCATGATGAGCCTTCTTCCGGTCATTTCGGTGTGGCTAAGACCCACAAGAAAATTTCTTCCATGTATTTCTGGCCTTCTTTATTTAAAGATGTAAAATCATATGTTGACAATTGTGAGGTATGTCGTTCATACAAGCCGGTCAATACTGCTAGGCCTGGTCTGATGGGTAACCCCCGTCAAGTTACTAAACCTTGGGAGGCTATATCATGCGATATATTAGGTCCTTTCCCTTCTTCTTATTCTCGCAATCAATACTTATTCGTGGTCTCTGATTATTTCAGTAAGTATGTTCTTTTATTTCCTTTGCGTAGTGCAACTTCTAAGGCCATTGTGAAATGTCTTGAGAAACATGTTTTTTTAGTCCATGGCGTTTGTCGTATCCTGTATACCGACAACGGTCCTCAATTCACTTCTAAAGAATTTAGAGACTCTTTAACTTCTTTCGGAGTACCTCATATATTCTATAATCCTCGATACCATCCTCAGTGTAATCAAACTGAACGCGTGAATCGTGACATTGTTCGTGCCATTGCTTCCCTCGTGCGTTCTGATCATCGTAAATGGGATCAGAACATTCAGGAAATCCAGTGTGCGCTCAATACTTCGGTCCACGAAAGTACAAAATATACTGCCTTTTATCTAAATCATGGTAGAGAGATGGTCATCGATGGTGCTACTTATACAAAAGATTCTTCACCTTGTGATGGGTCTACCATAGTAGTAGATACCCAAACTTTTGCTTCTCGGTTGCCCCGTATGGCGGAAGTCTTCAAGAAAGTTGAATGTCACCTTAAAAAGGCATATCAACACAATGTAAAATATTATAATCTTAGGAAGCGTCCTTTGGAATTGCGGGAAGGTCAAATTATTTATAAAAGATGTTTTCCTTTGTCCAGCGCTCCCAAGCACTTTTCTGCTAAATTAGCCCCTAAGTTTGAAAAATGTGTAGTGCATAAAAAGCTAGGTAATGTAGTTTATTCATTGAAAACCTTAGAAGGTAAACCTTTGGGTTCCTTCCACATTAAAGATCTTGTTGTTCGAGGTCCTAGTGAGGAAGTTTAGGTCTTCTCTCACTTTCCAGGGTGTGTTCTAAGGACATTACCTGTTAAGTGGTCATCCCTATAGGAAGATGATCCATTTGATGAGGTTTCCCCCGTTCGAGTAATATCCGTAGGCCTTGTTTATGCATTTGGTGTGTGTTTGATTACCACCCAAATGACGCCAAGGATATTCACTCTTATAAAAAAAAAAGAAAATAGATTAAGTTTTTTTTTATACTTAAATAGTTCGTTACTTGAAATAGTTTAGTGTCATGGCCATGACTAAGTAAAACGTATGCATAAGGTTTAGTCTGTTATTTTAAATTTAAAAGTTAGGTAGGTTTTTCTTTAACTTGACCATGTTCAAGATGTTTGTTTGTTTATTTAAGGTTAAGCAGTGTTAGATTTAATTCTTTGAGTTGTTGTCTGACACCACCAGGGTGTTTCTTTGATTTGATTCAAACATATGTTGCCTATGTGCAATGTGTTTTCTTGGGAGGATCCCAAATTTTAACTCAGGTAAGCACGAGGCTAGTGCGGAATGTACTAATCCTTTTCCCTTGGGCTACATGAGATGTGTTTTTAAGTTTGATACATGGTGATCATGTTTGTTTCTTTCCATTCTTTTACCGTTGGAAGGTAAATGTACGTTCATAACAAGTTAACTCATCAGGAGTCGCTTGTTATTTCTCTTTCGTTACTAGAGTGTAGCGAAAAATTTTATTTAAAAATTTTAAATTTTTAAATAAAATTTTTCTTCCTCAACTAAAACGGAACTGTAACACGTTTTTTTTTACACTTCCCACTTGGCTGTATGGCATACAGGTGTGTGCCTACGCGCCGGGAAAAAGTTATGTCCGTTTGACATTTCGTTTACGCGATGACGATGGCAATTTAGTCCCGTCGCGATTATTTCTTTAAAGTGGTGTATAAGCCACATATATTATGATGAAAGGATGGTGAAGTCTTCTGGTGAGTGTTTAGATGGTTATTATCGTGGAACGTTGGCAATTATGAGCTACATATGTTCATGACAATGACCTAACCTCACGTTCTTTCTTTCAGTATAAAAACAATGGTTTAGTCCATCGACTAGGGGGAATGCTGTTATAATATCGTCCCACGTGATGTGGTGAGTGTTTAAACCTATAATTCCGCGTCGTAACGGGGTTGACAGAGCTGTAACATGTCATTTTGTTACAGGGGTCAAAGTCCACCGGCAGAGTCCAGTGTCAAAGTTCAACTAGAATGATCAACTTCAAGGCTTTCCTTCAGGGTCTAGCTCCCCAGCCATGACTACCATTTGTGTTCATTATTTGCTTTTGCCGTCAGGGACAGTTCCTGTTGCGGTCATTAATATAAGTCCAGTTTGGGTGTTTGAATCTCTGGATACCACCTGGATATCTCTTTCTCATGGTTAATTTAACCTATTATGGATAGTGCCATTCTCACGAGGTGTTATTCTACTAATACATGGAGTATTTATCCTCAATACATACTCCATGCCTTTTGGTCAGGACCTGCCGTCCTGACACTTTACTTATCCTCATAGGGATAAAACCTAGTTGTTTAGGAATAATACTAAGTTAAGACACCATGTTATAGTAATAGATTTATTTCTTAACTAGCTTTTGCCCGCGACTTCGTCCGCGTGGCGTGTTATATAAGAGAGAGATCTTTGTGTGTGTGGGAGTGCATACTTATGCAGTTTAGATTTTTTCATAAGTACAATTTTTTTCCCAATAACTCCCATTTTTCAAAATACAGCCAAAAATAAACTTTATATTTACTAAGGTATGCATGCATGCTAGATTGAATCAATTGATTGAATTGATTTTTTTTAATTGATTGTTCATTGAGTTTTCATTTTAATACACACTTCCTCTCTTCCCTTCAACGTTGCTGTGCCCTACAGGGTCCATGTTTTAGTTCCTATGCCTATGTAACACCCCATTGTACTACATGGAATGCAATAAATAATTTAATTGAATTGAATTGAAAACATCTATCTTACGCGGTTTCGATTTTTTCATACAAATGTTTTTTCCCGCTAACTACCGTTTCCGTGGGAATTTTGTAATATCCTGTTGCAACTAAGCTTTAAGTTTACTAAAGTACCTGCATGCCAAATTTCAAACGTCTAACTTGAGTGGTTTAGATTTTTCATACAAAAGGATTTTCCCGCTAATTCCCGTTCCCGTGAGAAATTTGGGAATTCCTTTCTTAGTGCACCTCTACGGTACCTATGGTACCTGCATGCCAAATTTCAAACGTCTAACTTGAGTGGTTTAGATTTTTCATACAAAAGGATTTTCCCGCTAATTCCCGTTCCCGTGAGAATTTCGGGAATTCCTTTCTTAGTACACCTCTACGGTATCTAAGGTACCTGCATGACAAATTTCAAACATCTAACTTGAATGGTTTAGATTTTTCATACAAAAGGATTTTCCCGCTAATTCCCGTTCTCGTGGGAATTTCGGGAATTCCTTTCTTAATGCACCTTTACGGTACCTAAGGTACCTGCATGACAAATTTCAAACGTCTAACTTGAGTGGTTTAGATTTTTCATACAAAAGGATTTTCCCGCTAATTCCCGTTCTCGTGGGAATTTCGGGAATTCCTTTCTTAGTGTACCTCTACGGTATCTAAGGTACCTGCGTGCCAAATTTCAAACGTCTAGCTTGAGTGGTTTAGATTTTTCATACAAAAGGATTTTCCCGCTAATTCCCGTTCCCGTGGGAATTGAAATTCCTTTCTTAGTACACCTCTACGGAATCTAAGGTACCTGCATGACAAATTTCAAACATCTAACTTGAATGGTTTAGATTTTTCATACAAAAGGATTTTCCCGCTAATTCCCGTTCCCGTGAGAATTTTGGGAATTCCTTTCTTAGTGCACCTCTACGGTACCTATGGTACCTGCATGCCAAATTTCAAACGTCTAACTTGAGTGGTTTAGATTTTTCATACAAAAGGATTTTCCCGCTAATTCCCGTTCCCGTGAGAATTTCGGGAATTCCTTTCTTAGTACACCTCTACGGTATCTAAGGTACCTGCATGACAAATTTCAAACATCTAACTTGAATGGTTTAGATTTTTCATACAAAAGGATTTTCCCGCTAATTCCCGTTCTCGTGGGAATTTCGGGAATTCCTTTCTTAATGCACCTTTACGGTACCTAAGGTACCTGCGTGACAAATTTCAAACGTCTAACTTGAGTGGTTTAGATTTTTCATACAAAAGGATTTTCCCGCTAATTCCCGTTCCCGTAGGAATTTCGGAAATTCCTTTCTTAGTGCACCTCTACGGTATCTAAGGTACCTGCATGCCAAATTTCAAACGTCTAACTTGAGAGGTTTAGATTTTTCATACAAAAGAATTTCCCTTCACTACTCTGCTCCTATTGATTGTAGCGTGATGAAAGGTATACTATAACCTGTCCAGGAGTGTGAAGAATAATTGTACCAAGTTTCATTAAAATCCGTCTAGTAGTTTTTGTTTCTATAAGGAACATACAGACAGACAGACAGACAGACAGACAGACAGACAGACAGACAGACAGACAGACAAAAATTTTACTGATTGCATTTTTGGCATCAGTATCGACCACTTATCACCCCCTGAAAGTTATTTTGAAAAAATATTTAATGTACAGAATTGACCTCTCTACAGATTTATTATAAGTATAGATAGACAAAACTCCCAGCAAAAACTATAAAAAAATCACTAACTCAATTCAGTTTTCTGCCTACTTCCTACCCCCTAAGTACGATGACGTGATCAATTTGCTCGTACAACCGTTTTTAGATAACCAACTATTACCTTACTAAATTTCATTAAAATCCGTTCAGCCGTTTAGACGTGAAAGAGCAAAAGTCCCAACAAAAACGACTACAAATCACTAAATCAATTTAGTTATCTGCCAACTGCCTACCCCCTAAGAACGATGGCGTGATTATTTATAGCCTACTAGCTGGTACCCGCGACTTCGTCTGCGTACTTTTAATTTGAATATTAAGGATTATATAAAAGGAACGGTATAGCATGTGATTAAAAGAGAGTAAGTAGGTATATTTAAAAAAAAATAAAAAATATCTGTTTACAGTCGTTATAAAGTACCTATGTATTCCATTGAGTGGCAGAAATTACCTAGGAATATTTATCGGTCCCTTATGTCCAAGACACTTACAGGGGTCAGCGTCACGTTGTGTACAAAAATATTTTAAAATGACCTAATTTAAAACTTTTTTGTACACAACGTTTGCTATTTTGTTATTATTTGTTAAAATGTAGAAATTGTTTGGACTCGACACTCGCGAGCAGGCCACGTATACACCACGTGCGCTCCCCCACCACAAGACAGCGCCGTTGACTGCCGCCACACTTCGGCGAATGTGCGCGACGACGAACGACGACCGACGGCAGTGGCGGCGATGCAGAGTATTCGTTAAAAGGAACTTTATCTACAAAAGCCAATTTTTTTTAACTTGATACACCCAAAACTACTAAATATCATGTTCCTAAGTTCAGTGGTTAATATTTTGTATACAAAAAGTTTGGCTTCGTAGTTCCCGTTCCGAATCCGTTCCGTTCCGTTCGAATTTCGGAAAATCCGTTTGTTGAAAAACTCTGCACATCCTAAGAGACCTACGTACCAAGTTTCATGGTTTTATCTTCAAAAATGACGAATACCCATACAAACATTCAACCCGTATTTCACCCCCATACTGGTAAAAATTTCAAAATGCTTGAACAAACGATTTTTTGTTTGTTATTTAGTGCCTAAACACAAAATTTAATATTTTTATCTTGAAAAATGACGAACCTCATAAAAAATTTCAACACCTATTTCATCCCCTCAAAGATCGAATTTTCAAAAACGCTTTAACAAATTGTTTTTTTATTTCTTATCAAGTTCCTAAATATAAAGTTTCGTGGTTTTATCCCCAAAAATGACGAACTCCCATACAAACTTTCAACCCTCATTTCACCCCCTCACTGGTCGAAATTTCAGCAACGCTAGAACAAATGTTTAATTATTTTTTATCAAGTGCTTAAATATAAAGTTTCATGGATTTATATTTTAAAATTAAAATATCCCATACAAACTTTCAACCCCTATTTCAATCTCTTCGTCCCTTCTTTTCGCAATAAAAGGTATCCTATGTCCTTTCTCAGGGTCTAAAGATTGTCTGTGCCAAATTTAATCAAAATCGGTTGAGAGGTTTAAGCGGGAAAGCGTAACAGACAGACAGACAGACAGAGTTACTTTCGCATTTATAATATTAGTAAGGATTATTTTCCCTCGTTAAATAGTAAACAAACTAAGTGTAGGTGTTATAATTTCGTTGACGAACTGATTACCTATCCGTTTCTTTGTCTAAAATGAGTATTACCTTATTACTATGATTGATTACTGGGCTTAAAGTTCGTATAAATGTCTATCGAATTACCTCCTCAAGTTTAAAGCGTAGCTAGTCATGTAGTACTATATTAATTATGTGGTGTAAGTAATTAGATTTTATCTGTATGTAATGTAACAGTCAGTTGAATAAAAAAACTTATACAAATCAGATCAATTAATTGGCGTAATGTGATTCTAGAAAGAGTTTTAATGTTAATAGATAGCTAGCTATAGCTATGTGTAGGTTCCTGTAGGAATGAGATATAACTGTTTAATAAAGACAGTTGCATCAAAATTTTATCATAAATTCCCTAAATTATGGCGCCTACCTACCCTCTAAGTTAGAAAAGTGATCAAGTACTAACTTGAGGTCACTCAGTTTAAAAAAAAACATCGAAATCATTCCAGTAGCTATGGCGTCATGCGCTTCTTGACACGATCACGAAATCTAGATTTCCGCGGGAATGAGGTATTTTCCCGCCATAAAAAGTAGCCTGTGTCCGTGCCTAAGATCCTATCTTTAAATTAACCAAGTCTTATAAAATTCCGTTCAGACGTTAAGGCGTGAATGAGGCAAACTTTTAAAACAAACAATTAAAAATCACTAACCTAGTTTTCTGTCTACTGCCTACGCCTTAAGTACGATAGCATAAATATTAATAGGCCATATCCTTTTCTAGATTACTATCTATCAGCTAACTAAATTTCATCAAAATCCGTTGAGCCGTTTAGGCATGATAGACAAAACTCCCAGCAAAAACCATAAAAAAATCACTAACTCAATTCAGTTTTCTGCCTACTTCCTACCCCCTAAGTACGATGACGTGATCAATTTGATCGTACAACCGTTTTTAGATAACCAACTATTACCTTACTAAATTTCATTAAAATCCGTTCAGCCGTTTAGACGTGAAAGAGCAAAAGTCCCAACAAAAACGACTACAAATCACTAAATCAATTTAGTTATCTGCCAACTGCCTACCCCCTAAGAACGATGGCGTGATTATTTATAGCCTATGACCATTTCTAGGTTATCATCTATCACCATACCAAATTTCATCAAAATCCGTTGAGCCGTTTAGGCGTGAAAGAGTAACAGACAGACAGACAGACAGACAGAGTTACTTTCGCATTTATAATATTAGTATGGATTTACATTAGTGTTGTGTTCTATTAATACTTATAATTTATTGTTTAAAATTCGATTGTTATTAAAATGATGTTATGTTGTTTTATATAAAAAAGGTGTGGATTTGATATTGGAATAATTTTGTGATATCTACTATTTTAATAAACATGTAAGTTAATACTATTTTGAGGTGATGGTAGTAAAAGTAGGAACTATAATATTGTGTATAAATAATTATATTTAAATAAAATGTAGTAAAATGTTGTTAAATAATTCGTAACATATTATAAGTTACTCAGTTGATGCGTAGTTGCAATGCAGTAGGAGGGCGCTAGTAGAGTAAGAGTGGGGATGGAAAGCACGGAGGGAGTCGGCCAGCTAGTGCCCGGCAGTCTCATTGCAGCTACGTAGCCGAAAGGTGGTTAAAAATAGATATTGAAAGTATTGAATATACATTTGAAGTGAATATTGAAGGTGGTTTTATTATAAGTCAGAAGTGGGATCACCTGCGAGCCATGTCGGATAAAAACCGTAAGTATTTTTGCATATTTTCAAAATCATCATTACTAAATACCTCGGAATAAAAATTGGCAAGTGGTTCTTTAAGTATTCGTCAATTAAAGTAGTTGCAAAGAAATTTTCTTTTGTTTGCTCTAAACAATGATTACCGGTACAATGCACATGGTACGTTTGGTCGGGGCAACTCCCCGACAATGTTATCCGTATATTGAGCTAGTAACCTACGTGGATATTGCAATAAAATTTGGTCGGAGCTACTCTTCGATAATTTTATTGTGATATGAGCAGTTATTAAATATTATTTTTCTCAATGGCCCCAAATATTAGTTCGGGCTAATGCGTGTGGTACTTTTGGTCGGGGCAACTCCCCGATATAGTTTCTGCTGCGCTTAGTCGATTTAATACTTAAGTTGCGATGTAGTTTAGTCAAGGATACTTCCTGGCTATTCTGTTTTGTAATTTCATGGGGTTGAGTTTGGTACATTTAAAAAAAAAAGTTGATATTTTTTTTTAAATCACTCATGCTAGAGAACCACTATGCCGCTGATCTGTAGTGATCCTTATATATAACAGCCATGTAGGTGAGCTGTATTGATCGTTATACGTAACAGCCATGTAGGTGTGCTGTAGTGATCCTTATATGTAACAGCCATGTAGGTGAGCTGTATTGATCGTTATACGTAACAGCCATGTAGGTGTGCTGTAGTGATCCTTATACGTAACAGCCATGTA
The DNA here is from genome assembly GCF_024362695.1 of Pectinophora gossypiella. Classification (NCBI taxonomy): domain Eukaryota; kingdom Metazoa; phylum Arthropoda; class Insecta; order Lepidoptera; family Gelechiidae; genus Pectinophora; species Pectinophora gossypiella. Next base: position 461,979 of record NW_026063254.1, on the reverse strand, counting down.
GGTGTGCTGTAGTGATCCTTATACGTAACAGCCATGTAGGTGTGCTGTAGTGATCCTTATACGTAACAGCCATGTAGGTGTGCTGTAGTGATCCTATACGTAACAGCCATGTAGGTGTGCTGTAGTGATCCTTATATGTAACAGCCATGTAGGTGTGCTGTAGTGATCCTTATATGTAACAGCCATGTAGGTGTGCTGTAGTGACCCTTATATGTAACAACCATGTAGGTGTGCTGTAGTGATCTTTATATGTAACAGCCATGTAGGGGTGCTGTATTGATTTTTATACGTAACGGCACATGTAGGTGTGCTGTAGTGATCTTGTGATTCTGGGCGTTTAGTCGTGTGGGTGCGTTGTAACGTACGAGATGGGACATTTTGTAATTGAATTAAGTTCAGTCCCCTAGGAATTGTACTGTTTTTGAGGAAAGAACATTAAGTGCATACTCTTTCAGGAGACAATGATGGAAGCCATACACCGGAACTTCGTAGACGACGACGTAGGAGATCTTCATCTAGTGAGCCTGAGGATGTTCCCCGAAAGAGGAAGAGATCTTCGGGAGGAATGACATCGGACGATTTGTTAAAGATCTTAACTCTACTGCAAGGAGCTTCAAGTAAGAATGTTCAAAGTAACAATAATAATGTCGTACCAGAATTCGATCCCAACAATAAATCCCAAGACGTGGAGCGATGGTTACGGAAGGTTAATGAGTGTACAGGTATGTACAATTGGGATGAGACACAAACTATTCATTATGCTTTGCAAAAATTACGTGGTTTGGCAAAAACATGGTACGAATCCTTACCATCGCTCGATTATTCTTGGGAGGAGTGGCAGGTTAAATTTAAGAAAGCTTTTCCGAATGATGTAAATTTTGGTAAATTGTTGGAAGAAATGTTAGACCGAAAATCTCGCACAGACGAAACCCTGAGGGATTATTTTTATGATAAGTTGTCTCTTATAAGTAGGTGTGAGATTGTTGGACGTAAAGCAGTTGATTGCATCATATATGGGATTACCGATAGTTCGATTAGAAATGGAGCTCAAGCTCTAAAATGTGAGGAACCTGAAGATCTTTTAAATTATTTAGCGTCGCAACAGCCTACCCTATCAAAAGATTCTCATCGGGGAGCCTCAACTTATGCTTTCAGAAGGCGTGACTTTCGGTTAAACAACCAGAATAGACCTTCATCTTCTGGGAGAGGTACTGATCTGATATGCTTCAACTGTAATGAACGAGGTCATATATATCACGCGTGTAGCAAACCTCTAATACAGTGTGTGAAGTGTGGTAGAGTAGGCCACAACTCTGAGAATTGCGCTAGGAAGCCACTCCAATCACGTGAACCTAATGCTCAAAGCGTTCAGTCGACGGAGAAAAGGGTTTTAAAAGTAGTTGCTGTCGAACCTTTAGATGTTGAATTAGCTTGCACAAGCAGGTTAGCCGAGATTGACCTTAAACGCTTTGATCAACCTAAGGGCGCGGATTCGCAGAACTCTAGTATCACACAAACTCAAAATGATACAAACAGCAAATATTTCAAAAATGTTTGTGTTAATGGAACCATACTAAACGCTTATGTAGATTTTGGAAGCGAATGTAGCTTGATCAGAATTTCCGATGCCAAAATTCTTGGTTTAAATGAAAATCTTGGTTGTTTACCAACTGTTAGGACACCGACCATGAATCCCTTCCAAAAACTCCTTTGGTTCGCGCCAAAAACTCCCGCCACCCCAAGCCAGGAAAAAAGAAAAATAAAGTGGACTCGACTACCGCCGTCGCGCGTTTCTATACAAGAAATTTCTAAAATAACATAAAAGTGTATTAATTCAAGTTGTGCTGTTTAAACTTAATCTGAAAGTGCACTAGCAGTCTCCAGAGCACCCCGGGGTCAGAAGAAACCAAATTCAACAATCCTGTAAGTACCTTTCCTTTGGTCGGTGTTTTGTATGGGCAAGTCTACTTTTCAGATTCAAAAATATCACTAATCTCAGTTATCCAACATTTATGGTCCTTCGATACGGATTCAGTATATCAAAATAGGTATTAACAGACTATTTCATATATAATTTATGTTATTTTATTCAAAATATTAAATTTACAACATCACATTTCATTGTGCAAGTATTTGTTCAATAGTTCTATTTGTCACAGTGTAATATCATATTTAATATATTTTTTATACGTAGTCAAATACTTAGAATCTATTTCTACAGTGTAAATTACTTTTTGTTCGGTTTTACATAAACAGGCAGTTGTAGGGACGCGTTGTTCTCGAAGTTTCTAGTACATTTTTCTTCAGTTCAAAATGGCGAAAGAAACACCTACAACTCCATTTTTGACCGATCTTGATATCAAAATAAATACGTTAATAAATAGAAAAGAACGTTATTTTAGGCGTGTTCAACAGATGTACGATTTATCTAAAATTGTCGAAAGTGATTCCACGTTAGTTAACAAATTGTTGGTGCGGGTCAGTGAACTCGAATCTTCTCGCGAATCATTCGAACGAATTGTTGATGATATTTCTGCGCTGGAACTAAAGCGTAACCCGGCGTATATAATTAACGACCAGGAAATAAAGGCTTTCGATGACTTGTATTACGAAGTTAAACGTATTTTTCATCAATACGAAACTGTTTCGAATACGTCAAAAAGTGGCGGTGAATTCAAATATGAGCGAAGCGGCGGCTCTCAGCCTCGCTTACCTAAAATTGAACTTGTTCATTTTGACGGAAGGTTAGAGAATTGGATTACATTTCGCGATACATTTATGAGTTTGATTCATACAAATAATTCGATAGGTAATGTCGAGAAGTTCCATTATTTACTTTCCGTAGTAACCGGGCCAGCACTTCAAATAGTGAAAAGTTTGCCTGTATCGAGTGACAATTATAATATTGTCTGGTCATCTCTGTCGGACAGGTATGAAAATAAGCGTGCTATAGCTACCCGCTATTTGGATAAATTGTTCGCGTTCAAACCTTTGCCGAACGAATCTGTTAGCGGATTGAATTCCTTTTTAGAGACATTTCAAGAATGCGTTCAAGCGTTAGAATTATTAAAAATCGATGATTTAGCGGGATTTATTCTTTGTTATATCGGTTTACGTAACCTGGACCCGGTTTCTAGACGAGAATTTGAACAAAAAATCGGTATAAAGGAAATACCTATTTTTAAAACATTAAGCGAATTTGTATCGAATCAGGCGCGTATGTTGGAAATGTCTAATCCTCCTGTTTCAAAGCCCGTTTCAAATAAACCCATTCTAAATGCGGTTCAAAACAAAACTAATAATAATAGTAAACCTATTACAAAAAATGTCAATTCAAAAACCTGTTTGGCGAGCAATGCGGGCCCTGATAATTCTAAGAAGGCATGTTTGTATTGCAATAAGCCATTTCATTCGATTTATAAATGTTACGAATACATTGCGCTGTCTCCTAAGCAGCGAATTGAAAAAATAAAAGATTTGCGTTTATGCGAAAATTGTTTGCGTCAAGGTCACACATCTAATGAGTGCCCATCGAAGATAACATGTACGGTGTGCAAAAACAAACATCATCACACGTTGCATTTAGATTCCAATGTAACTTTGATAAGCACGGGCTCTGATGACAGTTGTGATAACGACTTTAATAACGATCAACAGAATCGGGTCTCCTTGGCATCGTCATGCTCGTCTGGGTCGACAGTTATGCTGGGTACTGCGGTTGTACACGTTACGGATGTTTCAGGCAAATATCAACCCGTGCGCGTAGTGATCGACAGTGGTTCTCAAACCAGTTTTATCACAAATGATTGTGCACAGCGATTAGGGCTTCCACGTCAGAAGTGTAACACTCAATTGTCGGGCCTAGGCGGAACAGTAGTTCGCGATCACGGTATGGTGTCCTGCACTTTAAAGCCGACCATGTCTAATGACCCTGTTTTTAATATAAAAGCTGTGATCATTCCGAAAATATCTGGCGATATGCCATCTGTCACTTTGTCACAGGATTTAGTCAACGAATATAAACATTTGGTGTTGGCTGACCCTACTTTCTATCGCTCGAGTCGCATTGACATGTTGCTTGCCAGTGACGTGTTTCCATTCATTTATGATGGTGGCAAGTATCATCCGTCACGTCAAGGGATACCGCTCGCGTTAAGTAGCATTTTCGGGTATGTCATTACAGGCCAGCTGTCAGTGAATACCGGTGCTGGCGGTGTGTCGACTTGTATGTTCACTAGTAGCACAGTTAAGGTGGACGATTTAATTAAATCTTTCTGGGAAACCGAAAGTTTATCCTGTGACGTACCTAAAAATCCAGATGACGTCATCGCTGAACAGATGTTTGTCAGTGACCATAAGCGTGATAATACCGGTCGATACATTGTGAGCTACCCATTCAAACCTGACGCGAAACTGGGCGATTCTAAACAAATTGCATTAAAACGATATCAAAATTTGGAACGCAAATTATCTCGTTTACCCGATCTAAGGGGCGAATATAAAACGTTCATGGACGACTACGCGTCGCTCGGTCATATGATCTGTGTCGGTGACGTATCGGAAGTGGAATCGGCGTACGTCATTCCCCACCACTGCGTTCATAAGCCTGATAGTAGTACGACAAAACTTCGCGTAGTTTTCGATGCTTCGTGTCAAACTACAAATAATCAATCTTTAAATTCCGTTTTATATACGGGGCCCAAACTGCAAGCTGATCTTGTGGAATTATTAATACGTTTCCGTTTACGTAACGTTTGTTTATGCGGTGACATATCAAAAATGTATCGTAATATATTAATTGACAAATCACAACGTCAATTTCAACACATATTGTGGCGAGATTCGCCCAACGAGCCTATAAAGATGTACGAGTTGTGCACAGTCACTTACGGGGTAGTCAGCAGCCCGTTTTTAGCCATTCGCACGTTACAGCAGTTAGCCGCGGATGAAGGCGATCGTTTCCCTGATGCCGCCCGTGCTCTGCGTGAAGGTTTTTACGTTGATGACTTGCTTTGGTCAGTGGATAGTGTAGACGACGCGCTGACACTTCAACATCAGTTGGTAGAATTGCTAAAGCTTGGCGGTTTCGAATTGCGCAAGTGGTCGAGTAATAGTGCTCAAGTTTTAAATAAATTGCCTAGTGATCAACTCGAACCACCTGTTCAGTTCGATGACGGCAAAACTATGGCTATCAAGATTCTCGGCCTGCACTGGCTACCTGAAGAAGACGCTTTCTCCTTCCGTACCACACAGATGGAAAGTAACGTGACGAAGCGCTCCGTGTTGTCGGAAATAGCTAAGTTATTTGACCCTTTGGGGTTCGTTGCGCCTTGTACTTTTCTCGCTAAAACTTTTATGCAAAAGTTATGGTGCGCCAATTTAGGTTGGGATGACGCGCTGCCTAATGCGCTTCTCAATGAATGGCGTTTGTTTTCATTTCAAATACCTTTATTATCGAAACTAAAACATGACCGACATGTTTTTGTGAAAAATCACATTACAGCTCAAATTGTGGGTTTTTGTGACGCGTCGACGAATGGTTTCGCTGCCGTCGTGTATATTCGCAGTCAGGACGGGCATGGCAATGTCAAGGTTAGCCTACTGTTATCAAAATCTAAGGTTGCGCCCTTAAAAACAGTATCGATTCCGCGTCTTGAATTAATGGCCGCTCATTTGTTATCGAAAACCCTACAATATGTCGTATCGATATTAGCCAAGGAAGTACTGATCAGCGAAGTACTGGCTTTCACCGACAGCTCAGTGGCGTTGACGTGGATCAATACACCTGCATTCAAATTAAAAACTTTTGTTGCGAATCGTGTGGCTAAGATTACTGAATGTTCAGCCGGTGTTCAATGGTATCACGTCAACGGCACTGACAATCCTGCCGATGTATGTTCGCGCGGCGCCACGCCGGCCCAGTTGCTGCACATCGCTGATCAGTGGTTCCGCGGCCCACAGTGGTTGTACGATCCACAACATATGTGGCCAGTGAGGTCTCTAACTGAGTTCAAAGGAGAACCCCTGGAACTAAAACCTGTAAAGGAAAGTACGTCATTACTCACTGAAGGTGTCTCTCTAAAAAATAACTTTGATAATATAATAAATAAATATTCGAATTTTAACAAACTGCATCGCATAGTCGCCTGGTGTTTCAGATTCTTACACAATTCCAGGGTTTCTCGGCCTGATAGAATCAGGGGCGCATTGCTCACCGCAGAGTTAAATAAAGCTCACGATAAACTTATTCAAATAGTTCAATCCGAACATTTTGGTGATGACATTGAGTCATTAAAACGAGGTAATCGATGCTCTCAAAGCCTACGTAAACTCGACCCGTTCATTGATAGCCGTGGTCTTCTCATGGTGGGGGGTAGGCTTTCACACGCAAACTTACCATTTACTCAACGTCACCCTTTAATTTTACCGAAAAAATGTCATTTTACGAACATTTTAATTGATTATTATCATAAAGTTTATTTACATGTCGGACCTAGGACTTTACAAAACATATTAGTTCAAAAATATTGGATTATAGCCGCTCGCTGTGTTATACGGTCTCGCCTTTCCAAATGCGTTACATGTTTCAGAAATAGGCCCACTGTAAATCAACCTAAAATGGGCTCTTTGCCTAAGTGCCGCTTACAGGACGTTTACCCGTTTCACACGGTCGGTGTCGATATTGGAGGTCCATTTTATACAAAAGAAACAAATAGACGCAATGCTAGAATCTCAAAGTCTTACTTATGTCTATTTGTTTGTTATTCGACTCGTGCGGTTCACCTTGAGGTCCTTTCGGCGTTGACTACTGAATGCTTCCTAGCTTCATTCGATCGGTTTACGGCTAGGCGTGGTCTTCCACATACCATGTATTCGGATAACGGTAAAAACTTTGTCGCGGCCGGTAAACACTTAAACGAAGTCGTTCAATTTTATAATGCAAGTCAACGGCAGCTTATTGACGGTTTTACAGTCAGAAAAGTGACATGGAAATATAACCCCCCGACAGGTAGTCATTTTGGGGGCATTTTTGAAGCCGGAATAAAATCGGCAAAGTACCACTTGAAGCGCGTAGTAGGTACTCGTGCTTTATCTTTCGAAGAGTTGGGTACTCTTTTTGCTAACATAGAAGCGATTTTAAATTCGCGCCCTTTGTGTAGTTTGTCTAATGACCCGAGTGAATTCGACGTCCTTACGCCAGGACACTTTTTAGTCGGTCGTCAATTGGTATCGGCTCCCAATTACGATCTTTCAGATATACCGTTGAATCGTTTAACACGATGGCAGTGCATTACGCAGGCCGCTCTGCACTTCTGGCGCCGGTGGAAGTCGGAATACTTGCACACATTGCAACAAAGGCAGAAGTGGTTTGTTGATACACCTAACTTAAACGTAAACGATTTGGTCTTAATTCATAACGATAACGTACCGTGTCAACAATGGAGTTTGGGTCGTGTAGAACAGATTCACCCTGGACGTGATGGTAGAGTTCGCGTTGTTACATTACGTACACAAAATTCACGGTTACAACGGCCTGTTTCCAAATTGAGTCCTCTCCCAAAAGAGCAGGACCAATAACTTTGTTATTTATTTCTATCATAATAATATCATTCATACACTTAATTATTTATTATACAGTCCATTAGCTTATCTTATTATAAAAAAATATAACTTAGTTTTCTTTGTCAACAATAAAGTACATTATAAGTAGTATATTTAATAATTCTACTCTTGTGATGTTATTACCTATTTTGAAATCACTGTTGATTTCGGTGGGGGGTAAATGTTAGGACACCGACCATGAATCCCTTCCAAAAACTCCTTTGGTTCGCGCCAAAAACTCCCGCCACCCCAAGCCAGGAAAAAAGAAAAATAAAGTGGACTCGACTACCGCCGTCGCGCGTTTCTATACAAGAAATTTCTAAAATAACATAAAAGTGTATTAATTCAAGTTGTGCTGTTTAAACTTAATCTGAAAGTGCACTAGCAGTCTCCAGAGCACCCCGGGGTCAGAAGAAACCAAATTCAACAATCCTGTAAGTACCTTTCCTTTGGTCGGTGTTTTGTATGGGCAAGTCTACTTTTCAGATTCAAAAATATCACTAATCTCAGTTATCCAACACCAACTATAAAAGGGTTCGGTAACTCTACCGTCATCCCCAAATTTCAATCTTCCATTCAAATTCGAATCGATGAGGTAGAAACTGAATTAAAGGTTTTGGCGGTGGATGATGCATACCTGAACACTCCAATTTTGATTGGGCAGAACTTCACGGATCAGGATTCAGTCACCGTTATGAAAGACAAAGACAGACTTGTCTTTTATCACACTGTTTCTGATATCTCCACTGTAGGTAGTGATACTATTGACTTGTACGTCGCGAAAGACGTTATAATCCTGAAAGGAGGACTGGTGGAAGTTTTTACTGCAGCGTCCTATACGGGTGATATATATACCGATGGAAGCACCAGGAGTAGTCCAAATCAAGAATACCACTTACACCAAGGCTGCTATAACGTTCAGGACGGTAAAACAGTTGTATTTGTTTCGGCTTTGACAAGCGCTCCATTAAATTTTAAAGCGAATAAGTTAATTGCCAGGGTTAGCCCCATCACTGAGACTAAAGTGGTCAATAAAGTTAGCATGCAATCGGGTAAAGAGGAAGGTGAGTTCCAACCGTTGGACAAAAATGATATTCAATTAAGCGACGATGTCGATCAATCTACACGGGAAAAATTATATCAGCTTATACAGAAATACAGGGTATGCTTCGCCACCACATTGGGAGAATTAGGTTGTGAAAAAGACGCGACAATGAACATAGAGTTGCATGATAAAACTCCAGTCGTTTATAGGCCTTATCGTTTATCACACCACGAACGTGAAACAGTTCGGAAGATGGTTGGTGAGCTGATTCAAAACGATATTGTGCAGGAGTCTGACTCTAACTATGCTAGCCCGATTTTGCTGGTAAAAAAGAAGAACGGGGACCTAAGACTCTGTGTTGATTACCGAGTTCTTAATAGTAAAACCGTAAAGGACAAGTATCCCTTGCCTTTAATTGATGATCAGCTCTCTAATTTGAGTGGTAACAAATATTTCACCACGTTGGACTTGGCTTCTGGCTATTACCAGATTCCGATGGGGGAAAAGAGTCGACATTTAACTGCGTTCGTCACTCCGGATGGACATTACGAATTCAAGCGTATGCCGTTCGGGTTGGCAAACGCGCCTTCGGTGTTCCAAAAGATGATGAATCGTCTCTTGGGTCCACGAAGATTTGAATCGGCTAATGCATATATGGACGATCTGCTCGTCCCGTCGGCTACCGTTGATCAGGGCCTCGAAAGACTTGAAGACGTCTTTCAATTGATTCAGAAGGCTGGTTTGACACTGAACCCATCAAAGTGTAGTTTCTTTGACGTCAAAATTGATTATCTCGGTTACGAAATTTCCGCAGAGGGCATCAAGCCAAGTGAGAGAAAGATATTGGCCGTGCGAGATTTCCCAACTCCAGGTAACGTCCACGAAGTGCGTCAATTCTTGGGGTTGGCTAGCTATTTTCGTAGATTTGTGAAAGGTTTCGGAGAAATTGCGAGACCTTTGACGGCATTGCTGAAGAAAGATTCACAATGGCGGTGGAATTCCGAAGAGGAAAAGTCGTTTAACTGTTTGAAGGTTCGGTTAATTGAACGACCTCTCTTGGCTTTGTACAATCCAGAATTGGACACCGAGGTGCATACAGACGCAAGTTCTCTGGGATTGGGTGGAATACTTATGCAGTGGCAGATTTCTCCGAGGGTGTTGAAACCTGTTGCATACTTTAGCAGACAGACCACTCCAGAGGAACGGCATTTTCACTCTTACGAGTTAGAAACTTTAGCCGTAGTCTGTTCGCTGAAGAAATTCCGACCCTATCTTATAGGATTGAACTTTTGCGTTTACACAGACTGCAATGCCCTCAGAACAACCCTGACTAAAAGGGATTTGATACCGCGCATAGCGCGTTGGTGGTTACAAATAAGTGAATATAATTTCACTATTGAGTACCGTCCTGGATGTCGAATGAGCCATGTTGACGCATTAAGTCGAAATCCTTCTAATGGAGATGGGTCTGCAACTACTGTAAATACATTGAATATAAATACGGAAAATTGGATACTTACGCTGCAGATGGCCGACTCCGAACTCAACAGAATCTTTAAAATTCTGAAACCAAGTTTAGATGAAGAAGTCTTGGAAGTAAAAAAGAATTATGTTATTGAAAATCATGCATTACATAGAAAAGTTGGAGAGGAGCTTCGATTGGTGATACCCAAGGACGCGAGGTGGCAGATTTGTAAAGCAAATCATGACGACGTGGGTCACTTTGGGCTTGCTAAAACACTAGAGTTGGTTCAGAGTAGGTACTGGTTTCCAAAAATGAGGCGATACGTAAAAAAGTATGTCTCTGCTTGTATCGACTGTGCCTTTAACAAGGATAGCGCGGCACGAACCAGCACGGGACTCTTACATCCGATACCAAAGGTTGAAGTGCCATTTGATACGTTGCATTTGGATCATTTGGGACCATTTGTGAGGAGCAAATCGCAGAACAACTATATCTTAACAATTGTAGATGGTTTTACAAAGTATTTATTCGCGCGACCGGTTAAGGATACCAAAACAAAAACCGTCATCAGAGTACTCGAAAATTTATTTTGTGATTTTGGGGTACCTCGTAGGATAATTTCGGACCGTGGAACTGCTTTTACTTCTGGCCAATTCAAGACATTTTGTAACAATAATGGCATAAAGCATGTGCTAAACGCAGTTGCCTGTCCTAGGGCAAACGGACAGGCGGAAAGGTTTAATCAAACCATTCTCAACGCGTTATCTGCCCAAAATTTTGGAGAAGACGAACGTGTTTGGGATCAGCAACTGCGTAAAGTACAATGGGGCATAAATAACACCCTTAATGCTTCAACAAAGAAAAGTGCTACGGAATTATTGTTCGGAATTAAAATGAAGGGTCCTAAGGATAACATGTTATCGGTCGAAAATCTCGAAATGAATGGTGAGTCTGCACCTTCATTGACTCCTGATGCATCTGGAGACAATGAATCGGCTGATGAACCCTCATTAGCCTTGGAAGATGTGGTGTCAAGCAATGATCCTGCTTCCTTACAACCTCCAACTAACGGGTCCGAAATAAGTGACGTTAGTAGTGAATCATTGACGACTTCAGATATTGAAAAGATAAGACAGGAGGCGTCTGCAAACATTAAAATTAGCCAGGAACGTCAGAAAAGAATCTATGACTCAAAAAGAAGTCCTGCAAGAATTTATTCGTTGGGAGATTTGGTAAAGATTACCAAAACCAATTTTAAGAATGATGGTAAGAGTAAAAAGTTGTTGCCTAAGTTCGTCGGACCTTACAAGGTGACAAAAAGCTTGGGCAACGATCGTTATCAGATTTCCAACGTACCTGGGTTTAAATCTAAAAAGTATGAGGCTGTTATAGCTGCTGATAGAATGCGCCCTTGGATTAATATTCAGTCATTAGATGGTAATAGATCCTCCCGTTCCCCTTCTGTTACCTCAAGGTCCTCGGACTCTGACTCTACTGACTCTAATTTGGGTAAAGATTAGGAATTGGGACTTACTTGGTAGTTTAAATAGATGTTAGAATAATAGAGAATTATTTAAAAACAAGTTATAATTTAGAGAAATAATAATAATATAGAGTATAAACGTATTTTTTTTTATTTTTATTTTTTATTTTTTTTGTATAAGAGTTAAAAATGAATCAATAAAAATAATTTAGTACATGATTGTAACTTTTATAAAAAAATTACTAAGTACATAATATTATGAATACAATAAGAAATAGTAAAGTATTGGAAATTCATACCGAATGTTGTGTTTGTAGCGTGCTTCGGAGTTAGCACGCAATCGGATGGCCGAATGTTGTGTTCTATTAATACTTATAATTTATTGTTTAAAATTCGATTGTTATTAAAATGATGTTATGTTGTTTTATATAAAAAAGGTGTGGATTTGATATTGGAATAATTTTGTGATATCTACTATTTTAATAAACATGTAAGTTAATACTATTTTGAGGTGATGGTAGTAAAAATAGGAACTATAATATTGTGTATAAATAATTATATTTAAATAAAATGTAGTAAAATGTTGTTAAATAATTCGTAACATATTATAAGTTACTCAGTTGATGCGTAGTTGCAATGCAGTAGGAGGGCGCTAGTAGAGTAAGAGTGGGGATGGAAAGCACGGAGGGAGTCGGCCAGCTAGTGCCCGGCAGTCTCATTGCAGCTACGTAGCCGAAAGGTGGTTAAAAATAGATATTGAAAGTATTGAATATACATTTGAAGTGAATATTGAAGGTGGTTTTATTATATTAGGATGTTTTGTAACAGACTGACTTCATATTGTTTTATTGTGAAATTGTTGAATCAATTACACCATTGTTAAAAGTGAAATCTTTATTATTTCCAACACCTTGGCTTTGTTTGCAATAGGAGGGGATCTTCTATACGGCGCCCAACATTTTAATCTTATTCTCCCCCTATTCTCTGAGTTCGGTGCCTATTTCCACGCCCTGGGAAACTAATATCTCATCATAAGACAACATCTATAGGGGTAACTCACCCCACACCTTTAAAGTATTACAAAATGTATGGTGAAATCGTGGCCCCTTACACTGTGCCCAAGCGTAACGTAATAAATAAGGCCTTAACCCCTATAATAATTGTTTAAAATATAGATTAACAATTTATTGAAAATGCATTAAGGCCCTTATATATCTGAAATGACCGTTTTCGTATACTACTTTCTCCTAAATTGGCTAGGCAAAAATGCCACAAAAATTTTGTTACCTATTGATTGATATCTTCCCTAGAATCGGAATGTTTGAAAAGTTTGTGGCATATTAATACTACACTAAAAATATAATTAAATGAAGATGTTTTCTACTTTCATTTCCCAACTCCTCCTTTATGTTTGTATGTATAATTGTATAATATAGTATGTGTATATGCACGTGTGTTCCAACTTAACTTCTAAACCACCTGTCAGAATTGGGTATGTAAGGTATTTTTGAAGGTATTTTTTTATACACGCTCCTTGTATTAAAATTTTAATATTGACATTTTGTTAGGGTAATGTGCCCAAACTGTGGGCGGTCCCTAAGAATACTTAGGCCCAATAAGATAGATACAAATAACATTTTGTTATTTTTTTATTACTTTCATTAAGTTTGTATCCATACTAATATTATAAATGCGAAAGTAACTCTGTCTGTCTGTCTGTCTGTCTGTTACTCTTTCACGCCTAAACGGCTCAACGGATTTTGATGAAATTTGGTATGGTGATAGATGATAACCTAGAAATGGTCATAGGCTATAAATAATCACGCCATCGTTCTTAGGGGGTAGGCAGTTGGCAGATAACTAAATTGATTTAGTGATTTGTAGTCGTTTTTGTTGGGACTTTTGCTCTTTCACGTCTAAACGGCTGAACGGATTTTAATGAAATTTAGTAAGGTAATAGTTGGTTATCTAAAAACGGTTGTACGATCAAATTGATCACGTCATCGTACTTAGGGGGTAGGAAGTAGGCAGAAAACTGAATTGAGTTAGTGATTTTTTTATGGTTTTTGCTGGGAGTTTTGTCTATCATGCCTAAACGGCTCAACGGATTTTGATGAAATTTAGTTAGCTGATAGATAGTAATCTAGAAAAGGATATGGCCTATTAATATTTATGCTATCGTACTTAAGGCGTAGGCAGTAGACAGAAAACTAATTAGGTTAGTGATTTTTAATTGTTTGTTTTAAAAGTTTGCCTCATTCACGCCTTAACGTCTGAACGGAATTTTATAAGACTTGGTTAATTTAAAGATAGGATCTTAGGCACGGACACAGGCTACTTTTTATAAGCTCATATTACTCACTATTAAACGACATTTAACATTTATTCCTAAACTAGCTGGTACCCGCGACTTCGTCTGCGTACTTTTAATTTGAATATTAAGGATTATATAAAAGGAACGGTATAGCATGTGATTAAAAAAGAGTAAGTAGGTATATTTAAAAAAAATAAAAAATATCTGTTTACAGTCGTTATAAAGTACCTATGTATTCCATTGAGTGGCAGAAATTACCTAGGAATATTTATCGGTCCCTTATGTCCAAGACACTTACAGGGGTCAGCGTCACGTTGTGTACAAAAATATTTTAAAATGACCTAATTTAAAACTTTTTTGTACACAACGTTTGCTATTTTGTTATTATTTGTTAAAATGTAGAAATTGTTTGGACTCGACACTCGCGAGCAGGCCACGTATACACCACGTGCGCTCCCCCACCACAAGACAGCGCCGTTGACTGCTGCCACACTTCGGCGAATGTGCGCGACGACGAACGACGACCGACGGCAGTGGCGGCGATGCAGAGTATTCGTTAAAAGGAACTTTATCTACAAAAGCCAAATTTTTTTAACTTGATACACCCAAAACTACTAAATATCATGTTCCTAGGTTCAGTGGTTAATATTTTGTATACAAAAAGTTTGGCTTTGTAGTTCCCGTTCCGAATCCGTTCCATTCCGTTCGAATTTCGGAAAATCCGTTTGTTGAAAAACTCTGCACATCCTAAGAGACCTACGTACCAAGTTTCATGGTTTTATCTTCAAAAATGACGAATACCCATACAAACATTCAACCCGTATTTCACCCCCATACTGGTAAAAATTTCAAAATGCTTGAACAAACGATTTTTTGTTTGTTATTTATTGCCTAAACACAAAATTTAATATTTTTATCTTGAAAAATGACGAACCTCATAAAAAATTTCAACACCTATTTCATCCCCTCAAAGATCGAATTTTCAAAAACGCTTTAACAAATTGTTTTTTTATTTCTTATCAAGTTCCTAAATATAAAGTTTCGTGGTTTTATCCCCAAAAATGACGAACTCCCATACAAACTTTCAACCCTCATTTCACCCCCTCACTGGTCGAAATTTCAGCAACGCTAGAACAAATGTTTAATTTTTTTTTTTATCAAGTGCTTAAATATAAAGTTTCATGGATTTATATTTTAAAATTAAAATATCCCATACAAACTTTCAACCCCTATTTCAATCTCTTCGTCCCTTCTTTTCGCAATAAAAGGTATCCTATTTTCTTTCTCAGGGTCTAAAGATTGTCTGTGCCAAATTTAATCAAAATCGGTTGAGAGGTTTAAGCGGGAAAGCGTAACAGACAGACAGACAGACAGAGTTACTTTCGCATTTATAATATTAGTAAGGATTATTTTCCCTCGTTAAATAGTAAACAAACTAAGTGTAGGTGTTATAATTTCGTTGACGAACTGATTACCTATCCGTTTCTTTGTCTAAAATGAGTATTACCTTATTACTATGATTGATTACTGGGCTTAAAGTTCGTATAAATGTCTATCGAATTACCTCCTCAAGTTTAAAGCGTAGCTAGTCATGTAGTACTATATTAATTATGTGGTGTAAGTAATTAGATTTTATCTGTATGTAATGTAACAGTCAGTTGAATAAAAAAACTTATACAAATCAGATCAATTAATTGGCGTAATGTGATTCTAGAAAGAGTTTTAATGTTAATAGATAGCTAGCTATAGCTATGTGTAGGTTCCTGTAGGAATGAGATATAACTGTTTAATAAAGACAGTTGCATCAAAATTTTATCATAAATTCCCTAAATTATGGCGCCTACCTACCCTCTAAGTTAGAAAAGTGATCAAATACTAACTTGAAGTCACTCAGTTTAAAAAAAAAACATCGAAATCATTCCAGTAGCTATGGCGTCATGCGCTTCTTGACACGATCACGAAATCTAGATTTCCGCGGGAATGAGGTATTTTCCCGCCATAAAAAGTAGCCTGTGTCCGTGTCTAAGATCCTATCTTTAAATTAACCAAGTCTTATGAAATTCCGTTCAGACGTTAAGGCGTGAATGAGGCAAACTTTTAAAACAAACAATTAAAAATCACTAACCTAGTTTTCTGTCTACTGCCTACGCCTTAAGTACGATAGCATAAATATTAATAGGCCATATCCTTTTCTAGATTACTATCTATCAGCTAACTAAATTTCATCAAAATCCGTTGAGCCGTTTAGGCATGATAGACAAAACTCCCAGCAAAAACCATAAAAAAATCACTAACTCAATTCAGTTTTCTGCCTACTTCCTACCCCCTAAGTACGATGACGTGATCAATTTGATCGTACAACCGTTTGTAGATAACCAACTATTACCTTAATAAATTTCATTAAAATCCGTTCAGCCGTTTAGACGTGAAAGAGCAAAAGTCCCAACAAAAACGACTACAAATCACTAAATCAATTTAGTTATCTGCCAACTGCCTACCCCCTAAGAACGATGGCGTGATTATTTATAGCCTATGACCATTTCTAGGTTATCATCTATCACCATACCAAATTTCATCAAAATCCGTTGAGCCGTTTAGGCGTGAAAGAGTAACAGACAGACAGACAGACAGACAGACAGACAGACAGACAGACAGAGTTACTTTCGCATTTATAATATTAGTATGGATTTTGATGCAACTGTCTTTATTAAACAGTTATATCTCATTCCTACAGGAACCTACACATAGCTATAGCTAGCTATCTATTAACATTAAAACTCTTTCTAGAATCACATTACGCCAATTAATTGATCTGATTTGTATAAGTTTTTTTATTCAACTGACTGTTACATTACATACAGATAAAATCTAATTACTTACACCACATAATTAATATAGTACTACATGACTAGCTACGCTTTAAACTTGAGGAGGTAATTCGATAGACATTTATACGAACTTTAAGCCCAGTAATCAATCATAGTAATAAGGTAATACTCATTTTAGACAAAGAAACGGATAGGTAATCAGTTCGTCAACGAAATTCAACGACACGAGGGAAAATAATCCTTACTAATAATCCTTACTAATTATAAATGCGAAAGTAACTCTGTCTGTCTGTCTGTCTGTTACGCTTTCCCGCTTAAACCTCTCAACCGATTTTGATTAAATTTGGCACAGACAATCTTTAGACCCTGAGAAAGAAAATAGGATACCTTTTATTGCGAAAAGAAGGGACGAAGAGATTGAAATAGGGGTTGAAAGTTTGTATGGGATATTTTAATTTTAAAATATAAATCCATGAAACTTTATATTTAAGCACTTGATAAAAAATAATTAAACATTTGTTCTAGCGTTGCTGAAATTTCGACCAGTGAGGGGGTGAAATGAGGGTTGAAAGTTTGTATGGGAGTTCGTCATTTTTGGGGATAAAACCACGAAACTTTATATTTAGGAACTTGATAAGAAATAAAAAAACAATTTGTTAAAGCGTTTTTGAAAATTCGATCTTTGAGGGGATGAAATAGGTGTTGAAATTTTTTATGAGGTTCGTCATTTTTCAAGATAAAAATATTAAATTTTGTGTTTAGGCACTAAATAACAAACAAAAAATCGTTTGTTCAAGCATTTTGAAATTTTTACCAGTATGGGGGTGAAATACGGGTTGAATGTTTGTATGGGTATTCGTCATTTTTGAAGATAAAACCATGAAACTTGGTACGTAGGTCTCTTAGGATGTGCAGAGTTTTTCAACAAACGGATTTTCCGAAATTCGAACGGAACGGAACGGATTCGGAACGGGAACTACGAAGCCAAACTTTTTGTATACAAAATATTAACCACTGAACTTAGGAACATGATATTTAGTAGTTTTGGGTGTATCAAGTTAAAAAAAAATTGGCTTTTGTAGATAAAGTTCCTTTTAACGAATACTCTGCATCGCCGCCACTGCCGTCGGTCGTCGTTCGTCGTCGCGCACATTCGCCGAAGTGTGGCGGCAGTCAACGGCGCTGTCTTGTGGTGGGGGAGCGCACGTGGTGTATACGTGGCCTGCTCGCGAGTGTCGAGTCCAAACAATTTCTACATTTTAACAAATAATAACAAAATAGCAAACGTTGTGTACAAAAAAGTTTTAAATTAGGTCATTTTAAAATATTTTTGTACACAACGTGACGCTGACCCCTGTAAGTGTCTTGGACATAAGGGACCGATAAATATTCCTAGGTAATTTCTGCCACTCAATGGAATACATAGGTACTTTATAACGACTGTAAACAGATATTTTTTATTTTTTTTTAAATATACCTACTTACTCTCTTTTAATCACATGCTATACCGTTCCTTTTATATAATCCTTAATATTCAAATTAAAAGTACGCAGACGAAGTCGCGGGTACCAGCTAGTAGTTTATACTTCTAATACACATGATGGGGATAAGTAATCCGCATTATTATCGAAGTTATTTTATTGGTGCTAATTCCTGTAAATACCATCTAATTTTATTTTAAGTTATATCTGTCATTTTCTTATCCGCCGAAAAGGAAAAGGACGGGTAATCGACAAGCATAAAATATATGGAACACACGTCAATTTTAAGGACAAATCTAAAACAACCGTCTAAAAATTTTACATCAGTCAATAACCCGACACAGGTAAGTAGACAGCACGTCAAACGGATTGCATACCAGCGACATACCTTTTTGATTCGCCCGGGTTATTCATTCATTTACTCATTCTTCCTAAAATTAAGAGCTGTGAATCATCCGTCCCTTTCCTTTTCGACGGATATGAAAATGACGGATATAACTTAAAATAAAATTAGGCGGTGTCTGCAGGAATCGGGGCCAATATATTTGTTAACTGTACACTCGTAGGACACCTTACTCTAGTGATGACTAGTGAAGGCCACAGATTATATTAATTTTACATACATACATACATAAACTCACGCCTATTTCCCACCGGGGTAAGCAGAGACTATAGAATTCCATTTGCTTCGATCCTGACACACTTCTTTTGCTTCCTCCACATTCATCAATCGCTTCGTACACGCACACCGGTTCAGAGTAGTTCGTATTAAACCTTTTCGAAGGACATCTCCAATTTGGTCAATGTAAGTTCTTCTCGGCCCTACCATCAACTTTCGCTTTATATACCGCTTTTGCAATTCTAATATCCTTCATCCGCTCTACATGTCCAAATCAACCTAACATTCCCTTCTCAATCTTAGTCACTATATCGTCTTTTACACCACATCTCTGTCGTATCACACTGTTTCTCTATCACTCAACTTCACACCGCAGATGCTACGCAAAGACCTCATTTCTACGGCATTAATCCTACTTTCATGCTTCTTCTGCCATACCCAACATTCACTACCGTACTTCAGCGTAGGGACAAGTACTGCATTGTGAAGAGCCATCCTCGCATCTTGCGAGATACATTGGCTACTAACAACTGCATGCATTGCCCCATTCACTGAACTACCCAATCTCACTCTCCTTTCTATATCTTCATCACATTTACCATCCCTTGTAAACAGAACCCAAATACACAAATTCATTCACTTGTTCCACTATTTCATTCCCAATGATAATTCTACACTCAGACACATTCTCTTCTCTTTCCATCACCAAAACTTTCGTCTTATTAACATTCACTCTCATACCCTTTTTTTGTAATTCACGTACCATTAGAGATACCATGTACTGAAGTTCCTCCGCCGATGATGCTACAAGAACTTGATCATCAGCATACAGGAGGCAGTTCAGAAGCAACTCCCCCATACTTACCCCACTCACAGATTCTTTCAATTCATTCAGACAACTATCCATGAATAGATTGAACAGCCATGGTGACGCCACGCATCCCTGCCTGACACCAACAGAGATGTCGAACCAGGAAGACAGTGCGCCATTAACTCTGACACACGCACTAGAACCCTTATACAAAGACTTCAGCGCGCGTATCAGGTTGCCGTCCAACCCATACTCGGATAGTACACACCACAGTTCATCTCTCATCACTCTACATAGACCTTCTCTAAATCTGTAAAGGCACAGAATACCTTCTGATGAACTGCCAGTTGTTTTTCGGTGATGCATCGAAGAGAGAAGACCTGATCCATGCATCCCATACCTCTTCTACATACCTCTAAATTTTCTCCTCTGTCTCTTTCATCAGACGTTCAATCAGTACTTTCGCATACAGTTGACCAACGACGCTGAGAAGGCTTATGCCACGGTAGTTCTTGCACTCTTGCTGTGAACCCTTGCCCTTAAACAACGGCACAATCACCGCCCTACACCAATCACTTGGCACAAGACCGGACGTATATTAATTTTATTTATTTATTATAAACGGCATTTAGCAAAGACCACTTGGTTAAACAGACTATCTTTAAAGGTCACAAGGTCAAATATATACTCGATAATTGCTAAAATAAACACCATCCGGCTGATTTACAGAAATAAAGCTAATTAAGACGAAATCTCGAAATGGTTTATAATTAACGTAACTTTTTTTCCCTTACATACCGAATTTAACAAATGAAGTGTCTTGGTTGTCCAGTAGTCACGCTAAATTTAATGTGGCGCCCTCTAGACGAAAACATTTTCGAATGGTAGTGAAAATTGTGATTACTTTACACCAATAAGCTATAATAAAGTGTATCGTGACAATTATGATTTTTACAGAACGCTCAAGGTCATTAGCGGCTATAGGGGCCTTAAAGCCAGTCATTAATGAAGGAGTGTCAATTAGCTTAGTAGATTTCAAAATTATGACCTTGTCATAATAAAAATATGATTATATGCGAACATTTATGTATTCATGAAATAGCTAGGTAATTTATCATAAAATATGTTAACACTTTCAAGGACAGAACGTCTAATGACGTTCCGATCCCAAGTGTCATATATAAGTCAATTTCGCCCAAATTCGCTTAAACCCATTTGACTTTTGAGTCAAAAGTTAAATGTACCTACCGACTATTTTTTTTTATTTATTTAATTTTTTTTTATGGTTTTTTTTCTTCGGTACCTTGACGTTGGTAGAATCATCGTTTCTAAACGATGCAGCCATAAACTTTAAAAAGTGAAGTGAAAGTGAAGTGAGTCAAAAGTTTTGATCCTCGATATTACCTATTATGAACCATCAATGATCCATGCTATCTGTCCGTGAAAGGGTTAAAATGCACTGCAAACGAAAAAGCGATGACAGCCGCCGGTGGGGCACAAAACAAAGTTTAATAATATGGTGAATTGTTATTTCAGGAGAATTTATTAAATTCAACAGAGCCATTGTATTATGCAAGGGACTACATAGATAATTATCCAGATAATTAACATAATTATATTATCTATCATCATAGACCTACAAAGATAAGAATGCAAGACTACATCTTCTACAAGACAATAATTAAAGCATTAGAAATAGACTTCTAAGGCCACCCCTCCCCCCCCCCCCCCCCCTCCCTTCCCTTATCACCATAAGGTTCATCATATCCATCTTTGGAATTCGTATCAACAGTGGCTGCAAGTTGTCTTTGATTACTTGTGGCTCTGCCCACCCCATTAGGGATTACGGGCGTGAGTTTATGTATGTATGTATGTTCTAAGGCCAATGATGAGACCTGTATATAGAATTTACCTTTTAGTCATATGGCTATTATCAACATTTACCACAGAAAATACTTCTAAGAGTTAGATACATATACACACAGCAGCATGCAGCATGTATACAGCAGTTATTAAATTATGTATATATCGTGGCCATATCATAGAATTGATCATTTCATGAAATGATCGACCATTTCATGAAATGGTCGTATTTCATGAAATAGAACAACATTCGTTGGCCACATCATGATGTGGTTTGGCCAGATCAATGAACACAAAACGTTTAACGATATGACCAACTAAATGCATGATTACTTCATGATATGGCCAAACGTTAGCGATCATATCGTAAAATAGTAACATTATCCACCGGTAGTGGCGCTGGTGTCGCTTTGTTTATGTTTTGCATAATGGCGGCGGACAATAATTATTCTTGTGTGAACGCGAATAATACGAATAATAATGAGCAAATACAAGATAAAAGTGCAGTGAAGCAATGTTTTGACACTAAGGTGAAAAGAAAAACTCGTATTAACAGTAGACAGCAACTTTATTTTTATTTTTAGGTTATATGGCAAATAATGAAGGTCGAGTGACCACGCTACGTAAATCAATGGACTATTATTGGATTTCAAAATGTGATATAATTAAAACTGCGAATGAAGAGATATTAATTTTTAAAAAGAAAAATATAGACGATCCTACTGTCCGTAAAGTTTCTTTTTTTGACGTGACTTATTGTAGATTTGCCGCAGATGGCATTAACTACTTGAAACGGGATTCTATTAAAACGCATAAATGTTTTTGTCATAATTTAAATTATCATAATCCTTTTTTTATAATTTTTACAAGGCATAACGGTAGGTTAGGGTGCGGCGGGGGTGGCCCTTGGGCCACCCCTACGCCGCCAGTATGTTTATCTTACACACGAAAAGTATACTGAATGATGACCAATGGCATGAAATAGTGTCAAAAAATATGACGACGACTTCAAAGCGAGATGCAGTTACGGCGTATATGTCAACTACATCAACACTCCGTTAATCGAAAATGACTTTTTAATTTTTATTTGACTTTTAAACATTGTTGTACTTGGTACTAGAGTAATACATTATTTCCTACCTTATTTCGCGTTTTTATTACACCACTTATCATGGACACTGTATCAGTTGTAACGTTGAAGAAATAATAGTCCGAAATTTGCGAGGATAAGATGGTGTCAAAGAGCAGCGTGAGTATGGCGCGAGATCAGCTGATGGACTGGTGGCCCACGTGACCGAACTAGTTTTTATAGAATTAACATATCTACCCCCCGCGCCCGCGTCTCTGGTGCCTGCGCGCTGTATAGACAGGCTACCCTCTGACACATGTGTTTATTTAAAAATAATGAAGGTGTTACAAAGCCATCAAATTATTCACGCCCATGCTCTCCATCAGGGTGGGCAGAAAGGTTTTTTTTTTTTTAAATTTTACAATTAGCATTTAGCACACAAGCATTTTAAGTTATTAGTTACAGTTTAATACATTCATTACAAGGTAGGCAGAGTAAGAAAAACAATAAATTATTTAAATCAATTCGCGTCGCTAACAACCCACCCCCCAGTGCTGCCTCAGCAGCACTCATCTCCCATAGGAATATGTGCGACGCGAGCCACTGATCGTCGTAACACTCCAGTCTTAGTTTTCACATCCACCACCCTAATGCGTCCATCTTTGCCGGGCAACACAGTTTGCACAACCCCTTTAGGCCACACGTTACGTGGAGAGTTAGGGTCTACCACAAGCACGAGGTCTCCCACTTGTATGGGCCTCTCCTCCTGTTGCCATTTCTTTCTAGGGCGCAACTCAGGCAGTATTTCTTTCACCCAGCGTGTCCAGAACAAATCGGCCAGACGTTGAGAAATTCTCCATTGTTTTCTTAGGTACGTGTCTGAGTTGTTGAATACTCCAAGTACTGGGAGGTTGGAGGACGATCCCAACAAAAAATGGTTAGGCGTGAGCGCCTCGTCACTATGGGGCTCGACTGTGACGTGTGACAGTGGACGGCTATTGACTATGTGCTCGACTTCTGCCATCAACGTACTGAGAACCTCGTCGCGGGGAGCACGTTCCTTCAGGACAATTTTCAGGCTGTCTTTTACAGATCGAATGAGCCGCTCCCAGGCTCCGCCCCAGTGTGGGCTGTTAGGCGGTATAAAGTTCCACGTGGTGCCGTAATTTACAGCTTCCCCTTTCAGCACGTCCTCGTTAAGTTCCAAGATAGACTTCTGCAGCTCATTACAGGCCCCTCTCAGGTTTGTACCGTTATCAGAGAACAATTGTAATGGCCACCCTCTTCTCGATGCCATGCGACGAAGAGCCATTATCAACGTGTCGGAAGTAAGGTTTGTGACTATTTCTATGTGTACAGCTCGTACGGTGAGGCATGTAAATAATACTCCGTACCTTTTTTCTCGACGTCGACACACTGTCACCTCCATCGGTCCGAAGAGATCCACACCACAGTACGTAAAGGCACGTTGATGATGAGCCATTCTGGCAGGAGGTAAGTCACCCATTCTGGGCGGCCGAGGTATCGTCTTTCTTATTTTACATAACATACATTGTGAAGCGACGTATTTTACGGTGGGCCTTATGCGGATAATCCAGTACCTTTGCTTCACTTCATTTACCACTGTCTCTTGGTTTCCGTGTGCAGCCTTCACATGAAAGTGACGCACGATGAGCCGAGCGATGTAGTTACGACCATCGAGTATCACTGGCTGCTTTGCGTCACGTGATATTTCAGATGCGGCGTTGATGCGGCCCCCGACACGGAGGATTCCATATTCATCGAGGAACGGCGTTAAGGTAAGTAATTTACTTGTTTTACATAATGTTTTTTTCTTTTTCAGGCGATCCAGGTCTTCAGAGAAAGATTTAGCTTGAGAGAACTTTATCAACATTCTTTCAGCTTTATTCATCATCGCGCCATCTATCTGACCGGTAAGCTTCTTACATTTTTTATCGATAAACGATAATACATAACATGTTGATTTCAGGAGGCGCAGCCAAGAAGAAAATCTTTCAGGTTGCGGGACGGCAGCGGCGAGGTCAGTCTCAGAGGTAACGTTAAGAGTTGTGATACATTCTAGGTCCACGTCAGGCACATCAAGCTGCCGTCGATCCATGGGCCAAGTCATCTCTTCTCCATACAAAAACGATGGGCCATAAAACCATTCTTTTTGCAACTCACTAAGGAAACATGTGTCGCGAGTCGCCATATCCGATACGTTCATTTTTGTCGGTACGTATCGCCATTCATTCGTATTTGTTATCTCGTCAATCTCACCCAGACGATGCGCAACGTAAACTTTATAGTTTCGTGTATGGTTGTGAATCCAATGTAGAACGGTAACTGAGTCGCACCAAAAATATCGCTTCATAGGCTTAAGTTTTCCTTCTTTAATTATGGTATCTGCCAATCTAGCGGCCAATAGCGCGGCTTGTAATTCTAAACGCGGCACGGAGACATGTTTTACAGGCGCAACTCGACACTTACTCGTAATGAATGCTATCTGCGCTTCACCGTTATCATTTAACCAACGCCAATACGCGACGGCACACATAGCTTTAGTCGACGCATCACAAAATACATGCATCTGTAAGTTGGTATAGTTATGAGCGTGTTGTTTATGCGACTGCGGCGGCGCAGGCGGCGCGGCCGGCGGCGCGGGCGGTGCGGGTGGTGCGGGCGGTGCTGGCGGCGGTCCAGCGCTGTTATTCGGTGCACTTGCACTCCCATCCGTATAGTCTGTCTCGCTTACTCTCGTAGCGGCCGGGTAATATCTAGGAAGACGTATCTTGTTTACGTCTTTTAACATAATAAGCCATTCCGTCCATTTTGCAAATATTTCGTTTGTTATTGTATCGTCCCAGTCTATGCCGGTTTTCCACGTTTCTTGTAACATGATTTTTCCTTTAATTGTAAATGGCGATAGAAACCCGTAGACATCGAAAAGAGACATTATAACACGGAGCATTTCTCGTTTTGTAGGTTTCTTCTCGCCGGACAAAATCGCTTCAGGAATGCGCTTGAAAGATACATCAAATCCCATTGTATCTTCTTTAGGAAACCAAATCAATCCCAGCGTGCGCTCGCCGTCGTACTGTTGTTCTAATTTAAATTTTACAGCTGTCGATCCCAAAGATTCCGTTGGTAGACTATTTATCACAGCTTCACTATTGCTCGTCCAGTTCGTAATTTCGAAGCCACCCTCTCTGTGAATCCCGATTACTTGTAGAATTGTTTCAATCGCCGTTTTTTCGTCATCAAAACAATCAATGTAGTCGTCCATGTAATGTTGTTTACATATCGCTTCTACGGCGGCGGGCTTCGATGACTCATAGCGCCGAGCATTTTTATTCTTTACAAATTGTGCTATAAACGGGGAACAATTTGCACCAAATATTAGGGATGTCATGGCGTATGTTTTTATAGTATCTTCAAGGCTGTCTCTCCAAATAAATCTGAGTGCATGTTGATCGGTAGAAATAATTTTCACTCTCAGGAACATATCGCGAATATCTGCGGTTACGGCGATTTTCTTTTCTCGGAATCTCAACATTATACCATATAGTGATTCGAGCAAATCTGGTCCCGTCAACAAATAATCATTTAACGATAACCCGTTACTTTTAGAAGCTGCGTCGAATACTAGACGTAACTTTTTTTTGTTCGGGTTGTCAACTCCGAAATGTGGAAGATACCAATTCTTTTGTGTACATTCCGGGTTTTCAAGTAATTTAGCATAATCGTTTTCTAATAAATGATTAATTCTGTCCTTATAGCGCAGAGCATAGCCTTCGTCTGCCTTTATTTTCCTCTCGACGTTACGTAAGCGCATAAAGGCAATTGGGTACGAGTCAGGCATCTTGCAGTCGACATTCTTCCAGGGTAGGCCTACGTGCCACCTTCCATTAATTAGCTGTGATGTTTTTTCCAAATGGTCCCACGCTCGTACATCATCAGAATTCTGGCGAAGGCACGTTGAAATTCCCATCGACTCAATTGTAAATGAGCGCCGAACGTCTTCCTGTAGATCTCGTAGAATGCGCTCACTCTCCGCGCTCATCGCGCTAGAGGTGATGAGCAGAGAGGTGTGTGCCGCGCCGTAAGCATCGGGCGCGCGCACACGGCCATGCACGCACCATCCCAACGGAGTGAGTGTTACATAAGGTCCGTCGGGTAAATTTTTATGTACTTGTAGGGGCAGTAACAAATGATAGTTGTCCTGACCGAGCAACAATTCCGGTTTAGATTGTCCATCACACAGATTAGGTTTTAATTTAGACATAAGTTCTTCGTTCATAATATTAGCAAACGACGTGTTTTGAGTAGGTAAATTAAGTTCTTTCACACTGCGTGCACGGATAGTAAACATCGTCCCGTCCTTGTTCGATGCACTAAAGTTCATAATCTCGCTCTCACACACCATCTCGTTACTGTCCCAAGCGCCGCACACTCGCATAGTTTGTTTGTCTCCCTTCAGTCCGATATGCGACGCTATACTCGCACTTATTAATGAGACAGTAGACCCATCATCGAGCAAAGCAACGGTACTTATTACACCATTTGGTCCGTGAATGTTAATAGGCACAGTTTTTAATAATACTTTACAACTGTTCGATTTATTTAGCGTCACAGTCTCGTATTCCGGTTCAGTCGATATGGTTTCCGTCACATTATTTACACTGTCTTGCACTCGCGAATTGTTTGTAATGTAATGTAACAAACGATGATGCGACTGTCCGCAATTGTCCTTATTACACACTGGCGCAGGGCAGGTTTCGCGACTATGGTGCGAAACTAAACACTTAAAGCATATTCCGTTACGCTTCACATACTGCCAGCGGTCCTTACGCAGGGCTTTCTTGAATTTCGGGCAGTCCGGTAAATTATGTTTATTTCTACGGCAAAACCGGCACTTATCGTTATCAACACTTTCATCGTTTTGTAGTAATATAGTTTGAGAACGGTTTTGAGGCTGATCACTGAATTTACGACGCGTAGAAAAATCAGTAGGAGTAAAAGCCAGCGCCACACCGGTTCTGGATGTTTTTATAGCTTCTTCTGTCAGAAACTCAGCTAATATAATAAGCTTCGGCTTGCAGCCAGTGTTGATGAGCGGGTAACTATACTCGGTCCATTTTGAGATTAACACAGTAGGTAATTTCGCCAGTATAGCCGAGACGACGTTCATTCCTTGTAGGTACTCTGAGTGGCCGATGGCAGTGACCGCAGCTACATAATTACGTACTTGAACAGAAAAAGGCACTATTTCCTTGTGATATTCTTGTAACAGAGGTCGAAGTTTGTTTATATCACGTACAATTCGCGATATAATGATGTCTGGATTTCCGAACTGGAGCTCAAGTGTAGACATAACTGTTTCAGGTGAACTACCACTGATCAGCAGGGCAGTTATAGCAGCCTTTGCTGGTCCATGAAGACATTTTCTTAATCTCCACAGATTTTCTCTCTCGGTGAAGTTACACACTTGCGAAGATTCCTCATATGCTTGCTTAAACTCGATCCATTCCAATGGGTCGCCGGAGAATGCAGGTAGGTCTCGCGGCGTACTTAAACGGCTAAGCATTGCAGAATTAGTTCCAGAAGCAGCGTTAGCAGCTAAATCCCTCACGGCGGCTGTCAGCATGCGGACGGTGTCCTCAGTACCGTCGCTCCGTACAGGGGGCACGTGCTGTGGGCACGCGACCGAGGCGAGCGGCGGCGGCGGCGGGCATGCTGGCAGCGGCGACAGCGCCGGGCCTGCTGGCGGCACCGGCGGTGGCTGCTCTTGTTGCGGCAGAGAGAGCAGTGGCTGTTGCTTAGCCAGTAATAGTGGGGTCATCCCGTCCTTTAATATACCAAATTGCGGCACAGAATGACCTTTCTTTTCTTCCTTTTCGTTGCTCTCCAGCCACTTATCTACGTCGTTGCTGAAATCTTCCTGTACTTCAGACTGTCGTGAACTGTATTTTTCATCCTCAAGTTCAGCCCTTTCAGCTTCGAGTTTCTTTTCGATAAGATCTAATTGAATACGCGCTTTCTCCTGTGCTGCTTCATATTCCAGCCTTTTCAGTCTTGCTGTAATCGAAGACGTAGCTGAATGCGATTTAGTAGGCATCTTCTTTGTTCTCTCGGACGCGGTAGGCAAGTTCGACATTGCGGGTAGTGGTTGTATTTTGCTTTCGCTACTACCTGCTACGACAATAATTGTTTCGTCAAAAACCTTTGTTTCAGGACTTTTCTCAGATTCTTCTGTAGGCAGGCTTTGTGAACTTCCGTGTTGTCCTTCATTTGCCTCCCGTTCTCTTCTCTCCTGTTCTTCACGTTTTTTTGTCGTACTCCGTGTACTAACCATCGATCGGTTTGGAGTGCGGTACATTTAATGTGGTTCCAGGAATAATCCGAGCTCGAAGACCAGTTTGTATCAGTTGTAACGTTGAAGAAATAATAGTCCGAAATTTGCGAGGATAAGATGGTGTCAAAGAGCAGCGTGAGTATGGCGCGAGATCAGCTGATGGACTGGTGGCCCACGTGACCGAACTAGTTTTTATAGAATTAACATATCTACCCCCCGCGCCCGCGTCTCTGGTGCCTGCGCGCTGTATAGACAGGCTACCCTCTGACACATGTGTTTATTTAAAAATAATGAAGGTGTTACAAAGCCATCAAATTATTCACGCCCATGCTCTCCATCAGGGTGGGCAGAAAGGTTTTTTTTTTTTTAAATTTTACAATTAGCATTTAGCACACAAGCATTTTAAGTTATTAGTTACAGTTTAATACATTCATTACAAGGTAGGCAGAGTAAGAAAAACAATAAATTATTTAAATCAATTCGCGTCGCTAACAGACACCCTACATTTATGATAATTGGCCAAACGTGGATGGAAATATCATTAAACGCTGACGTTTAAACGATATGGTCAGTTGAAGTTGGCCATTTCATGAAATACGACCATTTCATGAAATACGACCATTTCATGAAATGGTCGATCATTTCATGAAATGGTCAATTCTATGATCTGGCCACGACATATATGTATAATGAAATGACTACTACCAAAATCAAAAGTACAGATTAGATATTGCCTTACTCTTGTATATGTTATTTTCCAGAAGACATATTTTTAAAACGGTATTTTTATGGTGATGCAAAACTAATAACATTACATATACATATAAACACGATGTAAATATAAGTGTTGCAAACCAATGGCAAAATTGAATAAATTACTAAATATTAAAAAAATAAACTATACATACATTCCTCAATGCCCCGTTTAAAAGGAGAAACATTGCGTGACAACAAGTTTCTCATTTCATCTTCAGGTCTTTGTTCAATGGTGCTTGTAGGTACACAGCTAAGGATGGGCAGAGATTTATCCACACTGCAAGGCAATAAAAATAATCGTAAATATTGAGGGTACTTCTCAAATAAATTTTATACTACACCTGTCCGAAATGCCTTCTTCCTTTTTTAAAGAGGGGAGATGTTACTGTCATCCATACTAATATTATAAATGCGAAAGTAACTCTGTCTGTCTGTCTGTCTGTCTGTCTGTTACTCTTTCACGCCTAAACGGCTCAACGGATTTTGATGAAATTTGGTATGGTGATAGATGATAACCTAGAAATGGTCATAGGCTATAAATAATCACGCCATCGTTCTTAGGGGGTAGGCAGTTGGCAGATAACTAAATTGATTTAGTGATTTGTAGTCGTTTTTGTTGGGACTTTTGCTCTTTCACGTCTAAACGGCTGAACGGATTTTAATGTTTAGTAAGGTAATAG
Organism: Pectinophora gossypiella; assembly: GCF_024362695.1. Taxonomy (NCBI): domain Eukaryota; kingdom Metazoa; phylum Arthropoda; class Insecta; order Lepidoptera; family Gelechiidae; genus Pectinophora; species Pectinophora gossypiella. Next base: position 431,608 of record NW_026063254.1, on the reverse strand, counting down.
TTGGTTATCTAAAAACGGTTGTACGATCAAATTGATCACGTCATCGTACTTAGGGGGTAGGAAGTAGGCAGAAAACTGAATTGAGTTAGTGATTTTTTTATGGTTTTTGCTGGGAGTTTTGTCTATCATGCCTAAACGGCTCAACGGATTTTGATGAAATTTAGTTAGCTGATAGATAGTAATCTAGAAAAGGATATGGCCTATTAATATTTATGCTATCGTACTTAAGGCGTAGGCAGTAGACAGAAAACTAGGTTAGTGATTTTTAATTGTTTGTTTTAAAAGTTTGCCTCATTCACGCCTTAACGTCTGAACGGAATTTTATAAGACTTGGTTAATTTAAAGATAGGATCTTAGGCACGGACACAGGCTACTTTTTACGGCGGGAAAATGCCTCATTCCCGCGGATATCTAGCGTGATCGTGTCAAGAAGCGCATGACGCTATAGCAACTGAAATCATTTTGATGTTTTTTTTTTTAACTGAGTGTTACTAAGACTTCAAGTTACTATTTGATCACTTTTCTAACTTAGAGGGTAGGTAGGCGCCATAATTTAGGGAATTTATGATAAAATTTTGATGCAACTGTCTTTATTAAACAGTTATATCTCATTCCTTCTATGCTGTTCTGGGAGCATATAAAAAACATAGAACACGTTCAGCTGCTTCTCTTCCCGGGCATGTCGTAAAAACCGACAGAGGGATTGTGTCCTCTAACATGATGGACTAATGTTATGGGCGATAGGCTGATCCCTTATCACCATAAGGTTCATCATATCCATCTTTGGACTTCGTATCAACAGTGGCTGCAAGTTGTCTTTGATTACTTGTGGCTCTGCCCACCCCATTAGGGATTACGGGCGTGAGTTTATGATGAGTTATATCTCATTCCTACAGGAACCTACACATAGCTATAGCTAGCTATCTATTAACATTAAAACTCTTTCTAGAATCACATTACGCCAATTAATTGATCTGATTTGTATAAGTTTCTTTATTCAACTGACTGTTACATTACATACAGATAAAATCTAATTACTTACACCACATAATTAATATAGTACTACATGACTAGCTACGCTTTAAACTTGAGGAGGTAATTCGATAGACATTTATACGAACTTTAAGCCCAGTAATCAATCATAGTAATAAGGTAATACTCATTTTAGACAAAGAAACGGATAGGTAATCAGTTCGTCAACGAAATTATAACACCTACACTTAGTTTGTTTACTATTTAACGAGGGAAAATAATCCTTACTAATATTATAAATGCGAAAGTAACTCTGTCTGTCTGTCTGTCTGTCTGTTACGCTTTCCCGCTTAAACCTCTCAACCGATTTTGATTAAATTTGGCACAGACAATCTTTAGACCCTGAGAAAGAAAATAGGATACCTTTTATTGCGAAAAGAAGGGACGAAGAGATTGAAATAGGGGTTGAAAGTTTGTATGGGATATTTTAATTTTAAAATATAAATCCATGAAACTTTATATTTAAGCACTTGATAAAAAATAATTAAACATTTGTTCTAGCGTTGCTGAAATTTCGACCAGTGAGGGGGTGAAATGAGGGTTGAAAGTTTGTATGGGAGTTCGTCATTTTTGGGGATAAAACCACGAAACTTTATATTTAGGAACTTGATAAGAAATAAAAAAACAATTTGTTAAAGCGTTTTTGAAAATTCGATCTTTGAGGGGATGAAATAGGTGTTGAAATTTTTTATGAGGTTCGTCATTTTTCAAGATAAAAATATTAAATTTTGGTTTAGGCACTAAATAACAAACAAAAAATCGTTTGTTCAAGCATTTTGAAATTTTTACCAGTATGGGGGTGAAATACGGGTTGAATGTTTGTATGGGTATTCGTCATTTTTGAAGATAAAACCATGAAACTTGGTACGTAGGTCTCTTAGGATGTGCAGAGTTTTTCAACAAACGGATTTTCCGAAATTCGAACGGAACGGAACGGATTCGGAACGGGAACTACGAAGCCAAACTTTTTGTATACAAAATATTAACCACTGAACCTAGGAACATGATATTTAGTAGTTTTGGGTGTATCAAGTTAAAAAAATTTGGCTTTTGTAGATAAAGTTCCTTTTAACGAATACTCTGCATCGCCGCCATTGCCGTCGGTCGTCGTTCGTCGTCGCGCACATTCGCCGAAGTGTGGCGGCAGTCAACGGCGCTGTCTTGTGGTGGGGGAGCGCACGTGGTGTATACGTGGCCTGCTCGCGAGTGTCGAGTCCAAACAATTTCTACATTTTAACAAATAATAACAAAATAGCAAACGTTGTGTACAAAAAAGTTTTAAATTAGGTCATTTTAAAATATTTTTGTACACAACGTGACGCTGACCCCTGTAAGTGTCTTGGACATAAGGGACCGATAAAAATATTCCTAGGTAATTTCTGCCACTCAATGGAATACATAGGTACTTTATAACGACTGTAAACAGATATTTTTTATTTTTTTAAAATATACCTACTTACTCTCTTTTAATCACATGCTATACCGTTCCTTTTATATAATCCATAATATTCAAATTAAAAGTACGCAGACGAAGTCGCGGGTACCAGCTAGTTATTTATAAAGTTAGTTACGTCGCGATGCATATTAGGCCAAAAATATTTTAAACAGAGACGTTTGTAAGTTTTAAAAATACCGAAGTGTCCAGAAGTAGGATCACAGTGGTTTATGGAAATTATTTCGTTCCGGTGTTCTGAAGGTATAACTTCTTTCCATTGGAATTCGGTCGTCAGTGGGTTCAAACTCTTCACGTAACGAAATAACTTGTTGTTAGATACTTGGTAGTTAAGAAATGATGTTGGAGAATTTAGACATCCATTATAAATATTTAGAAACCAAGGGTCAGACGTCGTAGGTAGATTCATATTGGAAGTATTAGCATCTGTAGTGATAGCTGAAACGGGAACGGCTCGAGAAAGAGTATCGGGTACTATATTATCTGCACCGCGACGATGTTTAATTTCGAAATTATAGGCTGACAGCCGAACACCCCAGCGAGCTAGGCAACCAGTGGGATTATTCAGATTTAGAAACCACTTTAAGGCAGAATGATCAGTAATAACCGTAAATTTAAGACCATTATCAAGGTAGCATCGCCAGTGTTCTATAGCAACTAGGACTGCTAGGGCTTCTCGCTCAGTAGCGCTGTAGTTTCGTTCTTGATTAGAGAGTGACTTGCTCATGTATGCAATAACTTTCTCTTCACCATCCTGTCTTTGAATTAACACAGCACCGATGCCGTAGTCACTTGCATCTGTGTGGACTTCAAATGGCTTGGAGTAATCTGGGCAGGATAGTATGGGCGCTGATACTAGACTTTCCTTAAGTTTGGTAAAAGAAAAATTGGCTTCACTTGACCATTTGAAAGGAGGAGCATTCTTACCTTGAGAAGTGAGCTTATTAAGCGGAGCAGCAAGGGAACTAAAATTGGGTATAAACCTGCGGTACCATGAAGATGTACCTAAGAAGCGGCGAACTTCCTTGCGGTTAGTAGGCGTAGGGAAATTTAAAATGGCTTCCACCTTTTCAGGATCAGCATGAAGACCGTTAGAGTCGACCACATAACCTAAATATTTCAGTTGACTACGGAAAAACTGACTCTTAGTGAAGTTGATAGTTAGATTAGCAACCCTAAGCTTTTCCAGGACTCGGAGGAGAAGAGAAATGTGCTGTTCAAAGGTAGGTGAAACTATAATTATATCGTCGACGAAAACGAATACCATATGTTCGAACTCAGGTCCGTAGAAAAGAGCATCAACTAGACGTTGTTGAGTAGCCGGCGCATTTGTCAGACCAAAGGGCATAGTCTTAAATTGATAAGTTCCTCTAGAAGGTATATAGAAGGCTGTTTTACATCTATCTTCCTCACGTATAGGAATCTGCCAGAAGCTTTTAGATAGATCTAAACTAGTCAGATATTTTGCGTCGCGTAGGTTATCCAAAATCTCAGATATATATGGTAGCGCGTAAGCGTCTTTTTTGGTGACAGAGTTTAATTTTCTGCTATCGAGACAGAAGCGCAGTTCTCCGTTTTTCTTGGGCGTTAAAAGAACAGGGGACGACCACGGACTCTCGCACGGTTCGACGACATCTTCTCTTAGCATCTCGTCAAGTTGTTGGGTCAATATTTTTTGTTTTTCTGGGGACATTCTATAATACCTCTGACGTATGGGAGTAGTATCCCCAGTGTCGATGGTATGGGATATTAAAGAAGTGCGGCCCAGACCACGTTCTTCGTACGAGATTTCGCGAAACTGAGAAATAATGGTATCAGCAATAACCTTTTGATCTTCAGGTAGGGTGTCATAAGAACAAATGTGCGGATTCTCGTCCTGAGTTAGATTTGCTATGTTATGTTTAGACTCGTCACAAAGTAAAATGGAATGCAGATGTTTAGGAAAAAGATTAAATACGTTCCAGAAGTCCATTCCAAGTATCAATGAGTTTTTAACATCAGGTACAACGTAGACGTTGAGGATGTGTGATTCGTTTTCAAACAAAATAGGTAGATACATTAGACCTTTAGCTTCCAAGTTGTGGCCACCTGCAGCTACAAATCGTAAGGGAGGTTTACACTCATGTAATTTATAACCAGCATTTAGCAACTGTTGGTGTGCATTATTTCCTAGTATAGTAACACAAGAACCACTGTCGAGTAAACCAGTTATAGACATTCCGTTAATAGATATAGTTGCGTAAGGACGTGAGTTATGTTTTGTGTTTTGGACTGAAGAGAGAATAGCATGAAAAAAATTTGGAAATGAAATCCAGCCATTCATTCCAATCATCTTTATTAAAGAAGTTATTAATAGGTTTTAGGTGTTGACTATTACTGTCGCTGCAGCCCGTAGTTTTTAGTTTTTTGAGTTTTGTGCATCTGAGTGAGGTGTACAGATTGGGCACTCAGGGAAGCGAACACCCTTTTTTCCGCATTTGAAGCATATGGGAAAATGTGGTTCTTTACACTCTCGCAGACTATGCGTTGGAGTTCTGCATCTTGGACAAAATACTTTAGAAGATGATTCAACCCGATTATCATGAGAAACGACATTCACAGGTACAGTAGCCTGGGTAGCTTCATGTTTAACGTAGTCAGGTAAGTCAGGTTTATTATACTTGTTATAACCGTAGTTTTGTTTGTAGTTGTTATTTTTGTTGTAATCGTTATTATTGTAGTTAGTGTTTCTTTTGTAATTTAAGTTATATTTATTTTGATTAGTGCTATTAGCATAAGTTTTATTGCAGTTTCCAGATGAAGTGCTCGCTAGCGGACGGTAAGCGAACTCAGGAGCAAGTGTATCGCAAGTTAGTTTAGGTGGTTCCTGAAATTGAGTCAAGCGTGACTGTATATTTTCATAGTTGCGGCAAACAATTTTCAGCGAGTCAATATCAGAAATGTTAGAAGCAGAAGCAAGAGTGCTTGCATAACAGGGACGAATGTTATGTAGAATAATTTCCAATTTATCAGCTTCCGGTAAAGTTTTCCCAAGCTTAGCAAACAATCCATGCATGACTGACAAATAAATTGTTATACTTTCATGCTCTCCTTGTGTACGAGCACGGATTTCTGAGAGAAGGCGGTAATCATAGTCGCTTTGACTGAAATCCTGTTTTAACAGTTTGACTAAATCATCCCAAGATTCAACTCTCTCTTTTACGTAGCGATACCAATGTAAGGCATCATCAGTAAATATTTCATAGGCGTGTGACAAAATTTTATTCCTAGGAATGTTTCTAGATTCGATAAACTCATCGACTTTCTGGATGAAAGAACGAATGTAAGTTTTGCCAGAATATTTAAGTTTGCCGAGGTCCGAAGATAGATTCCGTTCGCAAGAAACGACTACCGGTGTTCCCTGTGGTGATTCAACAGCAGTGTCAGAATTGGATGTTGTCAGTGTTTTTGGCTTAAGAATCTTAAATTCGTTATATTGAATGTTAAATGTAGTGCAGCAAGATTTGTAATTGTCGGTGAGATCTGAAGGAACATTATTTATACGGTTTAAACGGTGGTATATATGATTCAAAAGCGTTTCCGTACGCAGGAATAAGTTTTTGTCATATTTAGTTTTTAGATTATTAATATTGGTTTGTGATTTAAGCAGGGAAGCCTTCATACCTAGCAAATCCTCAGCCGGTTCCAGATGCGATTCCAAGATATCCTCAGAAGGTAAGATTTTTGTTAATTTAACAATTTGTTTACGCAGCTCAGCAACACTATCAACCGAACCACCACGCAAAGCAACTTCGTACGACAGTTCTTCCTTTTGTAGTGAAAGATATTTAATAGAGTAGCTAGCCATTTTGTTGTAGATATTGGGAAAATTATTGCGCTTGAGTAAATGTTGCAAAATTTCACTTAAGATTAACAATCTTATTCTACGATCAACCAATATGTGACAGGTAAGTAAAAATAAAAATTTAGAATAAAAAATTAAGCAGTTAACGAAAGCAATTTTAAACAACTATGAGATGTTCGTTAAAAACTTCCTAGTATTATTTACTTGTGCCACATATAAGTTAAGAACATATTACAATTGTAATGATGACTCACCGGCACCTAAGAAAAACTAACATGCTAGGTATAACCCATAAAAGTACTCAACGCAGCACAACCTGTAGTGGGCGCCATTGTAGCATTTAGTTGCCACAGAATAGATAGTTGAGCGTCACAAATAAAAGAAAGTATTTTTTTAAGTTATATAACGAATCAGCTATATATAAATAGATCTCAGGATGAGGGGTCTGTGCTGTGTTAAGTACCTTCCGAATATCACTTCCCTGTCCGCTGCGTAGCTTGGAGAAGTAGCAGAGCTCGAGGCAGGTAGAAAAGCTCGCGGTGGGAAGAACAGCTCGCAGTAGGTAGAAGAGCTCGCAGTAGGTGGGACAGCTCGCGGTAGGTAGAAAAGCTCACAGTAGGTAGGAAAGCTCGCAGTAGGTAGAAGATCTCACAGTCGGTAGGAGAGCTCACAGTAGGTAGAAGATCTCACAGTAGGTAGGAGATCCCCAAGGTGGGGTTACACCAAAGAATTAGATGAAATTACACAACGTAGTATAAAATATTCAAAATTAGTTAACAGCCACGTTCCTTAGTAAAACGAACGGTTGCAAAGTGAAAAATGTCGCGTCACGAATGAAGTTTGCGGCGGACGGCCGTGTCACTCGTAGCGTACTTCACACTATAGCATCAACAAAACGTTTTATTATAAGTTTAATAGATATAGTTTAGTTTTAATAAGTTTTTAATTTAGTATTGTTTTTTTATTTATTTACGAGTATTAGATAGTTTATTTATTTATTAGATTTAGATTATTATTATTTTATATTTTTACTCCTACTCAAAATTACTGACTGAGATGTTTTATACGTCTTGCTATAAAATAATTGACAGGCGTTACAACGGTACCTATAAAATCGATCAAAATTTTACCAAGTCCTGGTTTTATAGTAGCTTTGATGAGGTTGGTAATTCACCTCACATCCTACACGATAGAAGAAGAAGTAGCTTTGACGATATCAAATTCGTTAAAATATATTTTTTTTTTTTATTGCAAAGAAATTCATGAACATAATACCTTAAACGCTAAGAAGCATTGTTAAACCCGACATGGGTTTGTCTCAACGCAAAATATAATCTAAACATCAGTTAGCAATCAGTTGTTCAACTTAACTTATAAAGGGTAGGTAACTTACAAAGAAATAATAAATTGCAAACATTTATGTCACACCATACTAGCTAGTAAACACGTAAACAAGTACGAGAGTAGGCATCATGCGAGCGGCTGCGCAGGAGCAATTCGTTCATTATACAGGCGGCTCCACAAATTCACACCGAAGTCTCGGCAAGAATTGAGTGCAGGTAGTTTTTTATTGTGTCATTTAAATTGTTTATATTTATTTGTGATTTAATGTTTCTGGGGATTTTATTGAGCAGATCAGGTATGATAAACTCGGACGTTCTTTTCCCATAGAAATTTATATATTTGGGTGTGGTCAGATATCCACTATTGGCCTGTCGAGTTTTTTTTTATATAGATTTTGGGATGTTGAATTTCGGTACGAAAGTATTGTTCCTTTAATATATTCAGTTTAAACATTGATTGAATAGGAAGAATTTTGCAGTAATTAAATAGTTCGAGATCTGTTGTTACATGTTTTTTTATGTTGTGAGGAATTAAAAGTTTAAGGATTCTAGTTTGTATTTTATAAATTTGGTTCAAGTGCGTTTTAAAAGTACGACCATAGCTACTCAGGCCATAGGATATTATACTATCAGCTAAGGATTTATACATGGAAAGCTTAACATTGTAGGGTATACGGTCTTTAATGATGTAAAATTTCGCCATGATAGCACGCAGTCTGTCACACACGCTGTTGATGTGTGGCTCCCAGTTAAACCTATCATCTATTATGAATCCGAGATATTTATGTTGCTTTACTTTTTGTAACAGCGAGCAGCTACATAGTCCACCCGTGTTAGCCTTTCCGTGGAAGCAGTTATGGCTGTGCGAAACTATTCTAGCAGTGTCAGCGGTTTTTAGGTGGCTCGAGTGTATGTGAAGCAGTTTCGTTTTTTGGGAGTTTAACACTAGGCCCGCATCGTGCAACCACATGCAGATTCTATCGTAGTCATCTTGGAGGATTCTCTCCGCTGTTTTGAGGTCCCTATCAGCAGCTATTAGGCAGGTATCGTCAGCATACAGGTATATCTTGCAGTGATCAACAACGTTACACATGTCGTTGACATAAGCAAGATAATGGAGAGGTCCTAATACCGATCCCTGAGCCGTTCCTTCGGTGACGGCTATTTCTTCACTCAGTGAATCCCCAACCTTCACTTGGTAAGACCTATGATCAAGGTAGCCACGGCACCATTCAAGCGCAGGTCCGCGAATTCCGGTGTCTTCCAACTTACCTATGAGTGTATTATGATCCAGAGTATCGAAAGCTTTACTGTAGTCAATAAATATTATCAGTACGTGTTTTTTATCATTTAAGTAAGAGTTTATGTCGTCTGAGAATCTTGACAATAATTGAGTTGTACTCCTTTTCGGCTGGAAACCGAACTGGAAAGGAGTCAACACCTTATGCTGATCATAAAATTTGTGAATTTTTCCACACACGTACTTCTCGACAATTTTATCGACCACCGGGAGCATGGTTATGGGTCTATAATTTGCGCAATCCTTATTGCTTCCACCCTTGAAAATTGGCCTTACAAGTCCCGCTTTCAGCTCGTCTGGATACTTTCCTGTACGTAAGCTGTTATTGATTAGGTTTGTGATTGTCATTACAATGTTTTCTGCTATTTGCTTTATGTCGATGGTACGTATTTTATCTACACCAGGAGCTTTGTTTGAGTTTAAATTTTGTATAATTTTAAGAATGTCTTTTTTACCAGCTTTTGGTAGTAACATAGATAGATTTATGGGGTTTTTGTATGATTCATCCATCAATTTAATTCTACAGTTAGGTAATATACTTTTGACATTGTCTTTAAACTTAACACTAAACATATTGGCAATGATGTTTTCATTCCCGATGTCATCAAAAGCTTTCTTAATGGTTTCATCAATGGATTTCGATATTTTCCCCGAAATTTCATTAATTATTTTCCATAGTTTCTTTATATCATTTTTACACATAAATATTTTATTTTGGTAATATTTATTTCTCCCTTGTTCAATAATTTTGTGCATTTTATTTCTTTGTCTATTATAATTTATTCGTGCTGTTTTATTTTTAGTGTCTTTTAGCCAAATTTTATATAATTCGTCTCGTTTTTTACACGCTCCTATTACTTGTTGATTTATCCACGGATACTGATTACGTTTGGAGTTACTTATTTTATCCATGTATTTTGATTTTAAGTAACACTCTTTTAAATTATTTTGTATCCCCCTGTATATAGCTTGAGGACAAGTCAGAGATTCTATAGGTTTCCAATCAATGTTTTGCAAATACTCTCGTATTTTTTATTGTTAAATTTCGGTATGTAATGCCGATGTAAATTACATAATTTCGGTATGTAAATGTGTTAATTAAAAGACCAAATATTGTTTAAGTATAGCAAATACGCCACTGATATGACAGGTAAATAGCTTCGCATTTTGTGTATACGTCCTATTTTCGACAGAAAAGTTAACTTTTAATTTACGAACAAATGACATCATACTAAGGGATATTGGTCGTGGTACCTACTAAAATTAAAGAAAGTTTAAACTTACCTGCCTGCGTAACCTGCATCTATATAAAAATTCAGCTTTTGTACTGTGGGCTCATAATCGTAGAAACTACCAGATTGAATAATCTGAAACTGTAAAAATGTAAAACACATTCAACCGTATTAAATGCGCCTAATACTAAGTTTGATATTGATAGAACGTTTGACCCACCACAACAAGATGGCGTCGACTCCACGCCGTGCACAGACCAAGTAGAGATGCTACGTATCAAACGGAAATGTTCCATAGTAAAAAAATTGCTCTGTGGAAACTGCTCTTATAGAACATGACAGCTCTTTTTTTTTAAATTGAATTATTTGCCTTGGAAGTTAATAGGTTTGGGTGGTAGAAATTTTAGCCTTTTTAAGCCTAAATCGCCTCCCTTTTTCACCCTCGTGATTAGATCTAATTATTTTCATTTGGAATGAGAATTTGAAATGAAATAGGTAGTGCTATTTATTAATTATTTTATTTTTTAATGGATTGTTTTCTGGATCTCATGTAATCAGAGTAAATTCTTGCACAAATTGATGTCAGAGATTTTTTCGTAACAATCTCAGGCCTTCTTCGTCTAGGGCGTCGAGGGGTGGAGTAAATGGGTGCATCTGTAATAAGAAACACAAAATAAAAAAATAATAATAACCTCACAACAGCTCTAAATTAACAGAAACAAATAAAACTCCTACTACGCCACACCCATACCTAGTCCATTCTGTCGAGGGCATTTTTTTTTGTGTTCTATCTGTAGATAAATATGAAAAGTAAAACAATATCAAAATAATTGCCCGTAACTGGATATTTGTGTATATCATACATATTAATCACTAGCTGGTACCCGCGACTTCGTCTGCGTACTTTTAATTTGAATATTAAGGATTATATAAAAGGAACGGTATAGCATGTGATTAAAAGAGAGTAAGTAGGTATATTTAAAAAAAATAAAAAATATCTGTTTACAGTCGTTATAAAGTACCTATGTATTCCATTGAGTGGCAGAAATTACCTAGGAATATTTATCGGTCCCTTATGTCCAAGACACTTACAGGGGTCAGCGTCACGTTGTGTACAAAAATATTTTAAAATGACCTAATTTAAAACTTTTTTGTACACAACGTTTGCTATTTTGTTATTATTTGTTAAAATGTAGAAATTGTTTGGACTCGACACTCGCGAGCAGGCCACGTATACACCACGTGCGCTCCCCCACCACAAGACAGCGCCGTTGACTGCCGCCACACTTCGGCGAATGTGCGCGACGACGAACGACGACCGACGGCAGTGGCGGCGATGCAGAGTATTCGTTAAAAGGAACTTTATCTACAAAAGCCAAATTTTTTTAACTTGATACACCCAAAACTACTAAATATCATGTTCCTAGGTTCAGTGGTTAATATTTTGTATACAAAAAGTTTGGCTTCGTAGTTCCCGTTCCGAATCCGTTCCGTTCCGGTGTATACGTCCTATTTTCGACAGAAAAGTTAACTTTTAATTTACGAACAAATGACATCATACTAAGGGATATTGGTCGTGGTACCTACTAAAATTAAAGAAAGTTTAAACTTACCTGCCTGCGTAACCTGCATCTATATAAAAATTTAGCTTTTGTACTGTGGGCTCATAATCGTAGAAACTACCAGATTGAATAATCTGAAACTGTAAAAATGTAAAACACATTCAACCGTATTAAATGCGCCTAATACTAAGTTTGATATTGATAGAACGTTTGACCCACCACAACAAGATGGCGTCGACTCCACGCCGTGCACAGACCAAGTAGAGATGCTACGTATCAAACGGAAATGTTCCATAGTAAAAAAATTGCTCTGTGGAAACTGCTCTTATAGAACATGACAGCTCTTTTTTTTTAAATTGAATTATTTGCCTTGGAAGTTAATAGGTTTGGGTGGTAGAAATTTTAGCCTTTTTAAGCCTAAATCGCCTCCCTTTTTCACCCTCGTGATTAGATCTAATTATTTTCATTTGGAATGAGAATTTGAAATGAAATAAGTAGTGCTATTTATTAATTATTTTATTTTTTAATGGATTGTTTTCTGGATCTCATGTAATCAGAGTAAATTCTTGCACAAATTGATGTCAGAGATTTTTTCGTAACAATCTCAGGCCTTCTTCGTCTAGGGCGTCGAGGGGTGGAGTAAATGGGTGCATCTGTAATAAGAAACACAAAATAAAAAAATAATAATAACCTCACAACAGCTCTAAATTAACAGAAACAAATAAAACTCCTACTACGCCACACCCATACCTAGTCCATTCTGTCGAGGGCATTTTTTTTTGTGTTCTATCTGTAGATAAATATGAAAAGTAAAACAATATCAAAATAATTGCCCGTAACTGGATATTTGTGTATATCATACATATTAATCACTAGCTGGTACCCGCGACTTCGTCTGCGTACTTTTAATTTGAATATTAAGGATTATATAAAAGGAACGGTATAGCATGTGATTAAAAGAGAGTAAGTAGGTATATTTAAAAAAAATAAAAAATATCTGTTTACAGTCGTTATAAAGTACCTATGTATTCCATTGAGTGGCAGAAATTACCTAGGAATATTTATCGGTCCCTTATGTCCAAGACACTTACAGGGGTCAGCGTCACGTTGTGTACAAAAATATTTTAAAATGACCTAATTTAAAACTTTTTTGTACACAACGTTTGCTATTTTGTTATTATTTGTTAAAATGTAGAAATTGTTTGGACTCGACACTCGCGAGCAGGCCACGTATACACCACGTGCGCTCCCCCACCACAAGACAGCGCCGTTGACTGCCGCCACACTTCGGCGAATGTGCGCGACGACGAACGACGACCGACGGCAGTGGCGGCGATGCAGAGTATTCGTTAAAAGGAACTTTATCTACAAAAGCCAAATTTTTTTAACTTGATACACCCAAAACTACTAAATATCATGTTCCTAGGTTCAGTGGTTAATATTTTGTATACAAAAAGTTTGGCTTCGTAGTTCCCGTTCCGAATCCGTTCCGTTCCGTTCGAATTTCGGAAAATCCGTTTGTTGAAAAACTCTGCACATCCTAAGAGACCTACGTACCAAGTTTCATGGTTTTATCTTCAAAAATGACGAATACCCATACAAACATTCAACCCGTATTTCACCCCCATACTGGTAAAAATTTCAAAATGCTTGAACAAACGATTTTTTGTTTGTTATTTAGTGCCTAAACACAAAATTTAATATTTTTATCTTGAAAAATGACGAACCTCATAAAAAATTTCAACACCTATTTCATCCCCTCAAAGATCGAATTTTCAAAAACGCTTTAACAAATTGTTTTTTTATTTCTTATCAAGTTCCTAAATATAAAGTTTCGTGGTTTTATCCCCAAAAATGACGAACTCCCATACAAACTTTCAACCCTCATTTCACCCCCTCACTGGTCGAAATTTCAGCAACGCTAGAACAAATGTTTAATTATTTTTTATCAAGTGCTTAAATATAAAGTTTCATGGATTTATATTTTAAAATTAAAATATCCCATACAAACTTTCAACCCCTATTTCAATCTCTTCGTCCCTTCTTTTCGCAATAAAAGGTATCCTATTTTCTTTCTCAGGGTCTAAAGATTGTCTGTGCCAAATTTAATCAAAATCGGTTGAGAGGTTTAAGCGGGAAAGCGTAACAGACAGACAGACAGACAGAGTTACTTTCGCATTTATAATATTAGTAAGGATTATTTTCCCTCGTTAAATAGTAAACAAACTAAGTGTAGGTGTTATAATTTCGTTGACGAACTGATTACCTATCCGTTTCTTTGTCTAAAATGAGTATTACCTTATTACTATGATTGATTACTGGGCTTAAAGTTCGTATAAATGTCTATCGAATTACCTCCTCAAGTTTAAAGCGTAGCTAGTCATGTAGTACTATATTAATTATGTGGTGTAAGTAATTAGATTTTATCTGTATGTAATGTAACAGTCAGTTGAATAAAAAAACTTATACAAATCAGATCAATTAATTGGCGTAATGTGATTCTAGAAAGAGTTTTAATGTTAATAGATAGCTAGCTATAGCTATGTGTAGGTTCCTGTAGGAATGAGATATAACTGTTTAATAAAGACAGTTGCATCAAAATTTTATCATAAATTCCCTAAATTATGGCGCCTACCTACCCTCTAAGTTAGAAAAGTGATCAAATAGTAAGTAACTTGAAGTCTTAGTAACACTCAGTTTAAAAAAAAAACATCAAAATGATTTCAGTTGCTATGGCGTCATGCGCTTCTTGACACGATCACGCTAGATTTCCGCGGGAAAGAGGCATTTTCCCGCCGTAAAAAGTAGCCTGTGTCCGTGCCTAAGATCCTATCTTTAAATAAACCAAGTCTTATAAAATTCCGTTCAGAAGTTAAGGCGTGAATGAGGCAAACTTTTAAAACAAACAATTAAAAATCACTAACCTAATTAGTTTTCTGTCTACTGCCTACGCCTTAAGTACGATAGCATAAATATTAATAGGCCATATCCTTTTCTAGATTACTATCTATCAGCTAACTAAATTTCATCAAAATCCGTTGAGCCGTTTAGGCATGATAGACAAAACTCCCAGCAAAAACTATAAAAAAATCACTAACTCAATTCAGTTTTCTGCCTACTTCCTACCCCCTAAGTACGATGACGTGATCAATTTGATCGTACAACCGTTTTTAGATAACCAACTATTACCTTACTAAATTTCATTAAAATCCGTTCAGCCGTTTAGACGTGAAAGAGCAAAAGTCCCAACAAAAACGACTACAAATCACTAAATCAATTTAGTTATCTGCCAACTGCCTACCCCCTAAGAACGATGGCGTGAATATTTATAGCCTATGACCATTTCTAGGTTATCATCTATCACCATACCAAATTTCATCAAAATCCGTTGAGCCGTTTAGGCGTGAAAGAGTAACAGACAGACAGACAGACAGACAGACAGAGTTACTTTCTCATTTATAATATTAGTATGGATTAGTATGGATTGATTCAAGATGTGTAAAACTTACCACTCTTGTACGTTTCTCTGGAACTTCAACTTTGCTGTAGGAGTGGTCTTCCCGCAGCCTCCTCTTGCAAAAATTGTGCTCATGAGAGACATTTTCTGAAAAGTAATAAATTTCAGTGAGTTGCATTCTCAGACTTCTGCCACTGTTCTTTTCACTACCAACTGTCCCAAACAGACCAACTTATCTAAGCAGAACAACAAACAGAGCATCAATTGTCAATAGAATAGCCACTTAATAATAAATAATGTGATACATTATTTTAAATAACTCTGAGGATACTTACTGGTTCCATCGGCATCGTGGTGTAAGCCTTGGGGCATACCAGTAGTGATCTCATCAGCACTAAATAATGTTGGATAGGCATCGACGCGGAGGCAAGATCTCACGCGTGGCGATGAGAAAAACCTTTTCTGCTTTCTTAAGTTCAGGACACTTCGCAATCTTTCAGAACCAATCTACCCATTTTTGGAGTTGTATCTCAGATTTCGGAAATCTACAAAAAATTACGTCCTTTCGTCTACTATCACAACTCACAACACTACACTTATGGTACATGGTGAAAGTTAGATAATACAGCTACAAAAATTGAGAGGATAAGTTACGGAATGAAACGAATTAAATGTTGTGGAGTAACTTTGAAAATGTCATGTCGAACAAGATGGCGACTGGTCTTTACACTCTGGTATGGCAGCCGAAATAGGAAAGAAGTATGAAGAAGGGGCGGGGTGGAACTGTCATGTTCAATATGAGCGCACCATAGACTTAATGCGAGAGTGATATGTATGAAGATAACCGCCCATGACGCCGTGTAATCTAATCTGCATAGAACGAATCACGAACGAATGTTGAATGTGTCTGGGACAAAGACCTTGTATAGAATAGACGGATAATATTTTAGAGTGACGATCAAACTATCACAGCTCTCTTTCTTCCCTATGGCAACAATCTCTGTGGAAAAAAGAAACAAACATAGACAAACACCGCTGTCTAGAACGTCAGTGTTTACCGTTTTGAGATGTTGTGGTAGTCAGCTGGATACCAAACCTGCCGTTAG
Source organism: Pectinophora gossypiella (assembly GCF_024362695.1). NCBI lineage: Eukaryota > Metazoa > Arthropoda > Insecta > Lepidoptera > Gelechiidae > Pectinophora > Pectinophora gossypiella. Next base: position 415,279 of record NW_026063254.1, on the reverse strand, counting down.
TTTTTTGGTGTTTTGGGACATTATTTTAACTTTTTATATAAACAATCTGTGAAATAGTTATTCATTATGAACCATGGCTTGCGTAGCTATTGGTTGTGAGAGTAGAATGGGTGTTATAATGGAGAACGATCAAACAATGTCTCACCATGGGTAAGTTATCGACCACATAATACATGTTTGTGTGCAAGAAATACATTACCTGGTCTGGTTTTTGTAAAGTTTATTGAGCCCTAAACACGATGCAGACGCATATTTTCAGCAAAGCCGTCACATTTGTACAAATAATTGATTTCACATTTTACGTTAATCAGCTTTGACAGATCATGTACCCAAAGTATTATACAATACAATACAATACAATACAAAAACTCTTTATTGCACTTGAATCACATTAAAAATACTTAGTAGTAGTATTATAAGTAGTGTTGTCCTTTGATATCGATAACATAATATTATGTTTGAATGTAACATCTACATGTTGCGTTATTCTATTCACGTTTAATTTATTTTTCGACCTGTTTCCGATTTGGATGAAGATTACATAAAGATATTGTATTTTCCAGATTTCGTAAATATCCTAATTTACGAAACAAGAAATTAAGAAACAATTAGATTCAGACCATGAAACGAGATAATTCTCTCTTCTGAAGGACGCCTTCTCCTTATTTAAGCTTGTGCCTGTGATTTATAGCAACCAAAGGGTGGCCGCAATGTCGTATTAAAATGATACTATAGTATATGTGGACTAGATGGACCGTCCTCGACCTCCTCGGCCATAACACCTTGCGAAATGACATAGATTTAAAAATGATAAATTGACCTTTAACAAGTTTGTCCATGATAATTACGTTGAATAAGTGGTTCTGAATCTGTCACCGCAACGTACGGTTCTTCTTAGGTATCTTTCTATCAGGGTACAAATAGGTATCGTTTTAACTAATTTACTTGTGGTTCTACCCACCCAGGTATGGATACTAGGTCGTTATTTCTGTATTTAATTAATCATTCAATTTGTAATGTATATTTTTTTAGATCTTGGACTAACATGAAATATTTAGCCAATAATAATGTCGATAAAGACATGGAACGGCACTAGTGGTTCTGATACAAAAACATATACTATAGGTACGTTTCTATAACAAACCCGCTACACGAGTACACCACGACGGTAAAAAATTAAGCAAAATTAAAAATTTTGGAAAAACCCACGACGGTAAAAATATCATCGAAAAATAATAAAATAATTCAAAACCCCCGACTTAACCCAATTATTATGTAACGAAATATTATATTATTAGACTTAAAAATACTTTCTAAAAAAGAGTTGATATCTCGAGACATCGGTAATAGATATACTTAAGTACCTAAACAATGAATATGGATGTTTACAGTTTTTTCCTAACGTGTCTGTTTCTCGAAGATATCCTTAAATGTAGCGATAATAATTTTACCATAATACATAACCGAGGAATATCCGTCGGGGGCTGCCATTAACCCAGCTAAAGTTTTTCTAGTGACGTGAATACAATTATTGAAGAATTGTAGATGTTTAACGACGATTTAAAATACACTTATGAGTATGATTAAATTTTTGTTGAAATTTTATATAGAAAAGGCAGCCCCCGACGGATATTCCTCGGTTATGTATTATGGTAAAATTATTATCGCTACATTTAAGGATATCTTCGAGAAACAGACACGTTAGGAAAAAACTGTAAACATCCATATTTATTGTTTAGGTACTTAAGTATATCTATTACCGATGTCTCGAGATATCAACTCTTTTTTAGAAAGTATTTTTAAGTCTAATATAATATTTCGTTACATAATAATTGGGTTAAGTCGGGGGTTTTGAATTATTTTATTCTTTTTCGATGATATTTTTACCGTCGTGGGTTTTTCCAAAATTTTTAATTTTGCTTAATTTTATTTCAGACTTTTTAGAGAGCATATACGAATTATAATCTATATAATGTGTAGGTAAGATCTCGCAAAACAATAAGTGTGATTCATCCTACCACATAATATTAAGTCCCTCTATAACACTCATCTGAGAACATGCACCAATCACCCACGAACTCATTCCTGAAATCCGCATTGAAATCAGACAATACGTTTTAATTTTAATAATATTGCAATATAAACGTTTCACACTAATATAGCAGCGCCTCCTAGTGAGTTAATATCATAAGACTTATCTTAGACCATGCACCATTCAACTACGAACCCATTGCTGAAAACCGCATTGAAATTGGACAATTCGTTTTAATACTATTTTTCACTAATATTGTAGCACCCTCTAGAAAGACGTAATTTTTATATTATTTGGGAACATGCAATAAGCTACCACGTACACATTGCCGAAAACAGAATTTATTGTAATCGGACATTTCGTTTTGATTATATTGCAACATTGTTTTGCACTAATATTGTGGCACCCCCTAGTGAGTTACAGCCATGACACCTGTCTAAGAACATGAACTCATCAAACACAATCCCGTTATTAAAAACCGCCTCAAAATCGGATCATTAGTTTAAAAGATAGGTGGTAACATTACTTTGCACAAACGCACACACAAACATCTCTCACCCTAAACGCATATACCTGCTCCGTTCCGTCGTGGGTAATAAATGTAATTAAAATTATACTAACCGTAATTAACAACACTTTGCTTTACTTATACATAACATACATAAACTGCCTATATACGTCCCACTGCTGGGCACAGGCCTCCCCTCAATCAACCGGAGGGGGTATGGAGCATACTCCACCACGCTGCTCCACTGCGGGTTGGTGGAGGTATTTTTACGGCTAATAGCCGGGACCAACGGCTTAACGTGCCCTCCGAAGCACGGAATCATCTTACTTTTTCGGACAATCAGGTGATTCAAGCCTGAAAAGTCCTTACCAAACAAAGGATAGTCTCACAAAGTGATTTCGACAATGTCCCCATCGGGAATCGAACCCGGACCACAAGATCGTGAGCCTAACGCTCTAACCACCTCTCTAACCACGAACGAATTACCTAAAGCACCGTTTTATAGTTAGAACTTGTAGCAAATATAATGATAAATACAATAGCATTGACATATTTCATCTTAAGCACAATCAATTTGTATCTGCCCTCAAAACGTTGGAACAAATGTAGCATCAACTTTTCTTTCTATTTTTGTATTGCTTGCTTACTTAATTTATTTATTGCTTCTGTCTACTTCTCAGTGATGCATGTATTAGTTATAAGTGGAGACTTCATTGGCTAATGTACAAACTATTTGCATTTTTAAATTGTTATTTAAGCTGTTTGTTTCCCGATTTGAAATAAATAAATAAATAAATAACCACTAGACCACGGAGGCTGTTTACTTAATACTACCTGATTATTGAGTGATGGGTTCAAGTTTATGAATTAAACTAGCTGGTACCCGCGACGTCGTCTGCGTACTTTTAATTTGAATATTAAGGATTATATAAAAGGAACGGTATAGCATGTGATTAAAATAGAGTAAGTAGGTATATTTAAAAAAAATAAAAAATATCTGTTTACAGTCGTTATAAAGTACCTATGTATTCCATTGAGTGGCAGAAATTACCTAGGAATATTTATCGGTCCCTTATGTCCAAGACACTTACAGGGGTCAGCGTCACGTTGTGTACAAAAATATTTTAAAATGACCTAATTTAAAACTTTTTTGTATACAACGTTTGCTATTTTGTTATTATTTGTTAAAATGTAGAAATTGTTTGGACTCGACACTCGCGAGCAGGCCACGTATACACCACGTGCGCTCCCCCACCACAAGACAGCGCCGTTGACTGCCGCCACACTTCGGCGAATGTGCGCGACGACGAACGACGACCGACGGCAGTGGCGGCGATGCAGAGTATTCGTTAAAAGGAACTTTATCTACAAAAGCCAAATTTTTTTAACTTGATACACCCAAAACTACTAAATATCATGTTCCTAGGTTCAGTGGTTAATATTTTGTATACAAAAAGTTTGGCTTCGTAGTTCCCGTTCCGAATCCGTTCCGTTCCGTTCGAATTTCGGAAAATCCGTTTGTTGAAAAACTCTGCACATCCTAAGAGACCTACGTACCAAGTTTCATGGTTTTATCTTCAAAAATGACGAATACCCATACAAACATTCAACCCGTATTTCACCCCCATACTGGTAAAAATTTCAAAATGCTTGAACAAACGATTTTTTGTTTGTTATTTAGTGCCTAAACACAAAATTTAATATTTTTATCTTGAAAAATGACGAACCTCATAAAAAATTTCAACACCTATTTCATCCCCTCAAAGATCGAATTTTCAAAAACGCTTTAACAAATTGTTTTTTTATTTCTTATCAAGTTCCTAAATATAAAGTTTCGTGGTTTTATCCCCAAAAATGACGAACTCCCATACAAACTTTCAACCCTCATTTCACCCCCTCACTGGTCGAAATTTCAGCAACGCTAGAACAAATGTTTAATTATTTTTTATCAAGTGCTTAAATATAAAGTTTCATGGATTTATATTTTAAAATTAAAATATCCCATACAAACTTTCAACCCCTATTTCAATCTCTTCGTCCCTTCTTTTCGCAATAAAAGGTATCCTATTTTCTTTCTCAGGGTCTAAAGATTGTCTATGCCAAATTTAATCAAAATCGGTTGAGAGGTTTAAGCGGGAAAGCGTAACAGACAGACAGACAGAGTTACTTTCGCATTTATAATATTAGTAAGGATTATTTTCCCTCGTTAAATAGTAAACAAACTAAGTGTAGGTGTTATAATTTCGTTGACGAACTGATTACCTATCCGTTTCTTTGTCTAAAATGAGTATTACCTTATTACTATGATTGATTACTGGGCTTAAAGTTCGTATAAATGTCTATCGAATTACCTCCTCAAGTTTAAAGCGTAGCTAGTCATGTAGTACTATATTAATTATGTGGTGTAAGTAATTAGATTTTATCTGTATGTAATGTAACAGTCAGTTGAATAAAAAAACTTATACAAATCAGATCAATTAATTGGCGTAATGTGATTCTAGAAAGAGTTTTAATGTTAATAGATAGCTAGCTATAGCTATGTGTAGGTTCCTGTAGGAATGAGATATAACTGTTTAATAAAGACAGTTGCATCAAAATTTTATCATAAATTCCCTAAATTATGGCGCCTACCTACCCTCTAAGTTAGAAAAGTGATCAAATAGTAAGTAACTTGAAGTCTTAGTAACACTCAGTTTAAAAAAAAAACATCAAAATGATTTCAGTTGCTATGGCGTCATGCGCTTCTTGACACGATCACGCTAGATTTCCGCGGGAAAGAGGCATTTTCCCGCCGTAAAAAGTAGCCTGTGTCCGTGCCTAAGATCCTATCTTTAAATAAACCAAGTCTTATAAAATTCCGTTCAGAAGTTAAGGCGTGAATGAGGCAAACTTTTAAAACAAACAATTAAAAATCACTAACCTAATTAGTTTTCTGTCTACTGCCTACGCCTTAAGTACGATAGCATAAATATTAATAGGCCATATCCTTTTCTAGATTACTATCTATCAGCTAACTAAATTTCATCAAAATCCGTTGAGCCGTTTAGGCATGATAGACAAAACTCCCAGCAAAAACTATAAAAAAATCACTAACTCAATTCAGTTTTCTGCCTACTTCCTACCCCCTAAGTACGATGACGTGATCAATTTGATCGTACAACCGTTTTTAGATAACCAACTATTACCTTACTAAATTTCATTAAAATCCGTTCAGCCGTTTAGACGTGAAAGAGCAAAAGTCCCAACAAAAACGACTACAAATCACTAAATCAATTTAGTTATCTGCCAACTGCCTACCCCCTAAGAACGATGGCGTGAATATTTATAGCCTATGACCATTTCTAGGTTATCATCTATCACCATACCAAATTTCATCAAAATCCGTTGAGCCGTTTAGGCGTGAAAGAGTAACAGACAGACAGACAGACAGACAGACAGAGTTACTTTCTCATTTATAATATTAGTATGGATTAGTATGGATTGATTCAAGATGTGTAAAACTTACCACTCTTGTACGTTTCTCTGGAACTTCAACTTTGCTGTAGGAGTGGTCTTCCCGCAGCCTCCTCTTGCAAAAATTGTGCTCATGAGAGACATTTTCTGAAAAGTAATAAATTTCAGTGAGTTGCATTCTCAGACTTCTGCCACTGTTCTTTTCACTACCAACTGTCCCAAACAGACCAACTTATCTAAGCAGAACAACAAACAGAGCATCAATTGTCAATAGAATAGCCACTTAATAATAAATAATGTGATACATTATTTTAAATAACTCTGAGGATACTTACTGGTTCCATCGGCATCGTGGTGTAAGCCTTGGGGCATACCAGTAGTGATCTCATCAGCACTAAATAATGTTGGATAGGCATCGACGCGGAGGCAAGATCTCACGCGTGGCGATGAGAAAAACCTTTTCTGCTTTCTTAAGTTCAGGACACTTCGCAATCTTTCAGAACCAATCTACCCATTTTTGGAGTTGTATCTCAGATTTCGGAAATCTACAAAAAATTACGTCCTTTCGTCTACTATCACAACTCACAACACTACACTTATGGTACACGGTGAAAGTTAGATAATACAGCTACAAAAATTGAGAGGATAAGTTACGGAATGAAACGAATTAAATGTTGTGGAGTAACTTTGAAAATGTCATGTCGAACAAGATGGCGACTGGTCTTTACACTCTGGTATGGCAGCCGAAATAGGAAAGAAGTATGAAGAAGGGGCGGGGTGGAACTGTCATGTTCAATATGAGCGCACCATAGACTTAATGCGAGAGTGATATGTATGAAGATAACCGCCCATGACGCCGTGTAATCTAATCTGCATAGAACGAATCACGAACGAATGTTGAATGTGTCTGGGACAAAGACCTTGTATAGAATAGACGGATAATATTTTAGAGTGACGATCAAACTATCACAGCTCTCTTTCTTCCCTATGGCAACAATCTCTGTGGAAAAAAGAAACAAACATAGACAAACACCGCTGTCTAGAACGTCAGTGTTTACCGTTTTGAGATGTTGTGGTAGTCAGCTGGATACCAAACCTGCCGTTAGTTTTTTGGTGTTTTGGGACATTATTTTAACTTTTTATATAAACAATCTGTGAAATAGTTATTCATTATGAACCATGGCTTGCGTAGCTATTGGTTGTGAGAGTAGAATGGGTGTTATAATGGAGAACGATCAAACAATGTCTCACCATGGGTAAGTTATCGACCACATAATACATGTTTGTGTGCAAGAAATACATTACCTGGTCTGGTTTTTGTAAAGTTTATTGAGCCCTAAACACGATGCAGACGCATATTTTCAGCAAAGCCGTCACATTTGTACAAATAATTGATTTCACATTTTACGTTAATCAGCTTTGACAGATCATGTACCCAAAGTATTATACAATACAATACAATACAAAAACTCTTTATTGCACTTGAATCACATTAAAAATACTTAGTAGTAGTATTATAAGTAGTGTTGTCCTTTGATATCGATAACATAATATTATGTTTGAATGTAACATCTACATGTTGCGTTATTCTATTCACGTTTAATTTATTTTTCGACCTGTTTCCGATTTGGATGAAGATTACATAAAGATATTGTATTTTCCAGATTTCGTAAATATCCTAATTTACGAAACAAGAAATTAAGAAACAATTAGATTCAGACCATGAAACGAGATAATTCTCTCTTCTGAAGGACGCCTTCTCCTTATTTAAGCTTGTGCCTGTGATTTATAGCAACCAAAGGGTGGCCGCAATGTCGTATTAAAATGATACTATAGTATATGTGGACTAGATGGACCGTCCTCGACCTCCTCGGCCATAACACCTTGCGAAATGACATAGATTTAAAAATGATAAATTGACCTTTAACAAGTTTGTCCATGATAATTACGTTGAATAAGTGGTTCTGAATCTGTCACCGCAACGTACGGTTCTTCTTAGGTATCTTTCTATCAGGGTACAAATAGGTATCGTTTTAACTAATTTACTTGTGGTTCTACCCACCCAGGTATGGATACTAGGTCGTTATTTCTGTATTTAATTAATCATTCAATTTGTAATGTATATTTTTTTAGATCTTGGACTAACATGAAATATTTAGCCAATAATAATGTCGATAAAGACATGGAACGGCACTAGTGGTTCTGATACAAAAACATATACTATAGGTACGTTTCTATAACAAACCCGCTACACGAGTACACCACGACGGTAAAAAATTAAGCAAAATTAAAAATTTTGGAAAAACCCACGACGGTAAAAATATCATCTTATTCTTTTTCGATGATATTTTTACCGTCGTGGGTTTTTCCAAAATTTTTAATTTTGCTTAATTTTATTTCAGACTTTTTAGAGAGCATATACGAATTATAATCTATATAATGTGTAGGTAAGATCTCGCAAAACAATAAGTGTGATTCATCCTACCACATAATATTAAGTCCCTCTATAACACTCATCTGAGAACATGCACCAATCACCCACGAACTCATTCCTGAAATCCGCATTGAAATCAGACAATACGTTTTAATTTTAATAATATTGCAATATAAACGTTTCACACTAATATAGCAGCGCCTCCTAGTGAGTTAATATCATAAGACTTATCTTAGACCATGCACCATTCAACTACGAACCCATTGCTGAAAACCGCATTGAAATTGGACAATTCGTTTTAATACTATTTTTCACTAATATTGTAGCACCCTCTAGAAAGACGTAATTTTTATATTATTTGGGAACATGCAATAAGCTACCACGTACACATTGCCGAAAACAGAATTTATTGTAATCGGACATTTCGTTTTGATTATATTGCAACATTGTTTTGCACTAATATTGTGGCACCCCCTAGTGAGTTACAGCCATGACACCTGTCTAAGAACATGAACTCATCAAACACAATCCCGTTATTAAAAACCGCCTCAAAATCGGATCATTAGTTTAAAAGATAGGTGGTAACATTACTTTGCACAAACGCACACACAAACATCTCTCACCCTAAACGCATATACCTGCTCCGTTCCGTCGTGGGTAATAAATGTAATTAAAATTATACTAACCGTAATTAACAACACTTTGCTTTACTTATACATAACATACATAAACTGCCTATATACGTCCCACTGCTGGGCACAGGCCTCCCCTCAATCAACCGGAGGGGGTATGGAGCATACTCCACCACGCTGCTCCACTGCGGGTTGGTGGAGGTATTTTTACGGCTAATAGCCGGGACCAACGGCTTAACGTGCCCTCCGAAGCACGGAATCATCTTACTTTTTCGGACAATCAGGTGATTCAAGCCTGAAAAGTCCTTACCAAACAAAGGATAGTCTCACAAAGTGATTTCGACAATGTCCCCATCGGGAATCGAACCCGGACCACAAGATCGTGAGCCTAACGCTCTAACCACCTCTCTAACCACGAACGAATTACCTAAAGCACCGTTTTATAGTTAGAACTTGTAGCAAATATAATGATAAATACAATAGCATTGACATATTTCATCTTAAGCACAATCAATTTGTATCTGCCCTCAAAACGTTGGAACAAATGTAGCATCAACTTTTCTTTCTATTTTTGTATTGCTTGCTTACTTAATTTATTTATTGCTTCTGTCTACTTCTCAGCGATGCATGTATCTATCCATACTAATATTATAAATGCGAAAGTAACTCTGTCTGTCTGTCTGTCTGTCTGTCTGTCTGTCTGTTACTCTTTCACGCCTAAACGGCTCAACGGATTTTGATGAAATTTGGTATGGTGATAGATGATAACCTAGAAATGGTCATAGGCTATAAATAATCACGCCATCGTTCTTAGGGGGTAGGCAGTTGGCAGATAACTAAATTGATTTAGTGATTTGTAGTCGTTTTTGTTGGGACTTTTGCTCTTTCACGTCTAAACGGCTGAACGGATTTTAATGAAATTTAGTAAGGTAATAGTTGGTTATCTAAAAACGGTTGTACGATCAAATTGATCACGTCATCGTACTTAGGGGGTAGGAAGTAGGCAGAAAACTGAATTGAGTTAGTGATTTTTTTATGGTTTTTGCTGGGAGTTTTGTCTATCATGCCTAAACGGCTCAACGGATTTTGATGAAATTTAGTTAGCTGATAGATAGTAATCTAGAAAAGGATATGGCCTATTAATATTTATGCTATCGTACTTAAGGCGTAGGCAGTAGACAGAAAACTAGGTTAGTGATTTTTAATTGTTTGTTTTAAAAGTTTGCCTCATTCACGCCTTAACGTCTGAACGGAATTTTATAAGACTTGGTTAATTTAAAGATAGGATCTTAGGCACGGACAAAGGCTACTTTTTATGGCGGGAAAATACCTCATTCCCGCGGAAATCTAGATTTCGTGATCGTGTCAAGAAGCGCATGACGCCATAGCTACTGGAATGATTTCGATGTTTTTTTTTAAACTGAGTGACCTCAAGTTAGTATTTGATCACTTTTCTAACTTAGAGGGTAGGTAGGCGCCATAATTTAGGGAATTTATGATAAAATTTTGATGCAACTGTCTTTATTAAACAGTTATATCTCATTCCTACAGGAACCTACACATAGCTATAGCTAGCTATCTATTAACATTAAAACTCTTTCTAGAATCACATTACGCCAATTAATTGATCTGATTTGTATAAGTTTTTTTATTCAACTGACTGTTACATTACATACAGATAAAATCTAATTACTTACACCACATAATTAATATAGTACTACATGACTAGCTACGCTTTAAACTTGAGGAGGTAATTCGATAGACATTTATACGAACTTTAAGCCCAGTAATCAATCATAGTAATAAGGTAATACTCATTTTAGACAAAGAAACGGATAGGTAATCAGTTCGTCAACGAAATTCAACGACACGAGGGAAAATAATCCTTACTAATAATCCTTACTAATTATAAATGCGAAAGTAACTCTGTCTGTCTGTCTGTCTGTTACGCTTTCCCGCTTAAACCTCTCAACCGATTTTGATTAAATTTGGCACAGACAATCTTTAGACCCTGAGAAAGAAAATAGGATACCTTTTATTGCGAAAAGAAGGGACGAAGAGATTGAAATAGGGGTTGAAAGTTTGTATGGGATATTTTAATTTTAAAATATAAATCCATGAAACTTTATATTTAAGCACTTGATAAAAAATAATTAAACATTTGTTCTAGCGTTGCTGAAATTTCGACCAGTGAGGGGGTGAAATGAGGGTTGAAAGTTTGTATGGGAGTTCGTCATTTTTGGGGATAAAACCACGAAACTTTATATTTAGGAACTTGATAAGAAATAAAAAAACAATTTGTTAAAGCGTTTTTGAAAATTCGATCTTTGAGGGGATGAAATAGGTGTTGAAATTTTTTATGAGGTTCGTCATTTTTCAAGATAAAAATATTAAATTTTGTGTTTAGGCACTAAATAACAAACAAAAAATCGTTTGTTCAAGCATTTTGAAATTTTTACCAGTATGGGGGTGAAATACGGGTTGAATGTTTGTATGGGTATTCGTCATTTTTGAAGATAAAACCATGAAACTTGGTACGTAGGTCTCTTAGGATGTGCAGAGTTTTTCAACAAACGGATTTTCCGAAATTCGAACGGAACGGAACGGATTCGGAACGGGAACTACGAAGCCAAACTTTTTGTATACAAAATATTAACCACTGAACTTAGGAACATGATATTTAGTAGTTTTGGGTGTATCAAGTTAAAAAAAATTGGCTTTTGTAGATAAAGTTCCTTTTAACGAATACTCTGCATCGCCGCCACTGCCGTCGGTCGTCGTTCGTCGTCGCGCACATTCGCCGAAGTGTGGCGGCAGTCAACGGCGCTGTCTTGTGGTGGGGGAGCGCACGTGGTGTATACGTGGCCTGCTCGCGAGTGTCGAGTCCAAACAATTTCTACATTTTAACAAATAATAACAAAATAGCAAACGTTGTGTACAAAAAAGTTTTAAATTAGGTCATTTTAAAATATTTTTGTACACAACGTGACGCTGACCCCTGTAAGTGTCTTGGACATAAGGGACCGATAAATATTCCTAGGTAATTTCTGCCACTCAATGGAATACATAGGTACTTTATAACGACTGTAAACAGATATTTTTTATTTTTTTTTAAATATACCTACTTACTCTCTTTTAATCACATGCTATACCGTTCCTTTTATATAATCCTTAATATTCAAATTAAAAGTACGCAGACGAAGTCGCGGGTACCAGCTAGTACTTATAATAAATCTGTAGAGAGGTCAATTCTGTACATTAAATATTTTTTCAAAATAACTATCAGGGGGTGATAAGTGGTCGATACTGATGCCAAAAATGCAATCAGTAAAATTTTTGTCTGTCTGTCTGTCTGTCTGTCTGTCTGTCTGTCTGTCTGTATGTTCCTTATAGAAACAAAAACTACTAGACGGATTTTAATGAAACTTGGTACAATTATTCTTCACACTCCTGGACAGGTTATAGTATACCTTTCATCACGCTACAATCAATAGGAGCAGAGTAGTGAAGGGAAATTCTTTTGTATGAAAAATCTAAACCACTCAAGTTAGACGTTTGAAATTTGGCACGCAGGTACCTTAGATACCGTAGAGGTACACTAAGAAAGGAATTCCCGAAATTCTCACGGGAACGGGAATGCGGGAAAATCCTTTTGTATGAAAAATCTAAACCACTCAAGTTAGACGTTTGAAATTTGGCATGCAGATACCTTAGGTACCGTAGAGGTGCACTAAGAAAGGAATTCCCGAAATTCCCACGAGAACGGGAATTAGCGGGAAAATCCTTTTGTATGAAAAATCTAAACCACTCAAGTTAGACGTTTGAAATTTGGCATGCAGATACCTTAGGTACCGTAGAGGTGCACTAAGAAAGGAATTCCCGAAATTCTCACGGGAACGGGAATTAGCGGGAAAATCCTTTTGTATGAAAAATCTAAACCACTCAAGTTAGACGTTTGAAATTTGTCATGCAGGTACCTTAGGTACCGTAAAGGTGCATTAAGAAAGGAATTCCCGAAATTCCCACGAGAACGGGAATTAGCGGGAAAATCCTTTTGTATGAAAAACCTAAACCATTCAAGTTAGATGTTTGAAATTTGTCATGCAGGTACCTTAGATACCGTAGAGGTGTACTAAGAAAGGAATTCCCGAAATTCTCACGGGAACGGGAATTAGCGGGAAAATCCTTTTGTATGAAAAATCTAAACCATTCAAGTTAGATGTTTGAAATTTGTCATGCAGGTACCTTTGATACCGTAGAGGTGTACTAAGAAAGGAATTTCAATTCCCACGGGAACGGGAATTAGCGGGAAAATCCTTTTGTATGAAAAATCTAAACCACTCAAGCTAGACGTTTGAAATTTGTCATGCAGGTACCATAGGTACCGTAGAGGTGTACTAAGAAAGGAATTCCCAAAATTCTCACGGGAACGGGAATTAGCGGGAAAATCCTTTTGTATGAAAAATCTAAACCACTCAAGCTAGACGTTTGAAATTTGGCATGCAGGTACCATAGGTACCGTAGAGGTGCACTAAGAAAGGAATTCCCGAAATTCCTACGGGAACGGGAATTAGCGGGAAAATCCTTTTGTATGAAAAATCTAAACCACTCAAGTTAGACGTTTGAAATTTGGCATGCAGGTACTTTAGTAAACTTAAAGCTTAGTTGCAACAGGATATTACAAAATTCCCACGGGAACGGTAGTTAGCGGGAAAAAACATTTGTATGAAAAAATCGAAACCGCGTAAGATAGATGTTTTCAATTCAATTCAATTAAATTATTTATTGCATTCCATGTAGTACAATGGGGTGTTACATAGGCATAGGAACTAAAACATGGACCCTGTAGGGCACAGCAACGTTGAAGGGAAGAGAGGAAGTGTGTATTAAAATGAAAACTCAATGAACAATCAATTAAAAAAAAATCAATTCAATCAATTGATTCAATCTAGCATGCATGCATACCTTAGTAAATATAAAGTTTATTTTTGGCTGTATTTTGAAAAATGGGAGTTATTGGGAAAAAAATTGTACTTATGAAAAAATCTAAACTGCATAAGTATGCACTCCCACACACACAAAGATCTCTCTCTTATATAACACGCCACGCGGACGAAGTCGCGGGCAAAAGCTAGTTAGTTATAAGTGGAGACTTCATTGGCTAATGTACAAACTATTTGCATTTTTAAATTGTTATTTAAGCTGTTTGTTTCCCGATTTGAAATAAATAAATAAATAAATAACCACTAGACCACGGAGGCTGTTTACTTAATACTACCTGATTATTGAGTGATGGGTTCAAGTTTATGAATTAAACTAGCTGGTACCCGCGACGTCGTCTGCGTACTTTTAATTTGAATATTAAGGATTATATAAAAGGAACGGTAGAGCATGTGATTAAAAGAGAGTAAGTAGGTATATTTAAAAAAAATAAAAAATATCTGTTTACAGTCGTTATAAAGTACCTATGTATTCCATTGAGTGGCAGAAATTACCTAGGAATATTTATCGGTCCCTTATGTCCAAGACACTTACAGGGGTCAGCGTCACGTTGTGTACAAAAATATTTTAAAATGACCTAATTTAAAACTTTTTTGTACACAACGTTTGCTATTTTGTTATTATTTGTTAAAATGTAGAAATTGTTTGGACTCGACACTCGCGAGCAGGCCACGTATACACCACGTGCGCTCCCCCACCACAAGACAGCGCCGTTGACTGCCGCCACACTTCGGCGAATGTGCGCGACGACGAACGACGACCGACGGCAGTGGCGGCGATGCAGAGTATTCGTTAAAAGGAACTTTATCTACAAAAGCCAAATTTTTTTAACTTGATACACCCAAAACTACTAAATATCATGTTCCTAGGTTCAGTGGTTAATATTTTGTATACAAAAAGTTTGGCTTCGTAGTTCCCGTTCCGAATCCGTTCCGTTCCGTTCGAATTTCGGAAAATCCGTTTGTTGAAAAACTCTGCACATCCTAAGAGACCTACGTACCAAGTTTCATGGTTTTATCTTCAAAAATGACGAATACCCATACAAACATTCAACCCGTATTTCACCCCCATACTGGTAAAAATTTCAAAATGCTTGAACAAACGATTTTTTGTTTGTTATTTAGTGCCTAAACACAAAATTTAATATTTTTATCTTGAAAAATGACGAACCTCATAAAAAATTTCAACACCTATTTCATCCCCTCAAAGATCGAATTTTCAAAAACGCTTTAACAAATTGTTTTTTTATTTCTTATCAAGTTCCTAAATATAAAGTTTCGTGGTTTTATCCCCAAAAATGACGAACTCCCATACAAACTTTCAACCCTCATTTCACCCCCTCACTGGTCGAAATTTCAGCAACGCTAGAACAAATGTTTAATTATTTTTTATCAAGTGCTTAAATATAAAGTTTCATGGATTTATATTTTAAAATTAAAATATCCCATACAAACTTTCAACCCCTATTTCAATCTCTTCGTCCCTTCTTTTCGCAATAAAAGGTATCCTATTTTCTTTCTCAGGGTCTAAAGATTGTCTGTGCCAAATTTAATCAAAATCGGTTGAGAGGTTTAAGCGGGAAAGCGTAACAGACAGACAGACAGACAGAGTTACTTTCGCATTTATAATATTAGTAAGGATTATTTTCCCTCGTTAAATAGTAAACAAACTAAGTGTAGGTGTTATAATTTCGTTGACGAACTGATTACCTATCCGTTTCTTTGTCTAAAATGAGTATTACCTTATTACTATGATTGATTACTGGGCTTAAAGTTCGTATAAATGTCTATCGAATTACCTCCTCAAGTTTAAAGCGTAGCTAGTCATGTAGTACTATATTAATTATGTGGTGTAAGTAATTAGATTTTATCTGTATGTAATGTAACAGTCAGTTGAATAAAAAAACTTATACAAATCAGATCAATTAATTGGCGTAATGTGATTCTAGAAAGAGTTTTAATGTTAATAGATAGCTAGCTATAGCTATGTGTAGGTTCCTGTAGGAATGAGATATAACTGTTTAATAAAGACAGTTGCATCAAAATTTTATCATAAATTCCCTAAATTATGGCGCCTACCTACCCTCTAAGTTAGAAAAGTGATCAAATACTAACTTGAGGTCACTCAGTTTAAAAAAAAACATCGAAATCATTCCAGTAGCTATGGCGTCATGCGCTTCTTGACACGATCACGAAATCTAGATTTCCGCGGGAATGAGGTATTTTCCCGCCATAAAAAGTAGCCTGTGTCCGTGCCTAAGATCCTATCTTTAAATTAACCAAGTCTTATAAAATTCCGTTCAGACGTTAAGGCGTCAATGAGGCAAACTTTTAAAACAAACAATTAAAAATCACTAACCTAGTTTTCTGTCTACTGCCTACGCCTTAAGTACGATAGCATAAATATTAATAGGCCATATCCTTTTCTAGATTACTATCTATCAGCTAACTAAATTTCATCAAAATCCGTTGAGCCGTTTAGGCATGATAGACAAAACTCCCAGCAAAAACCATAAAAAAATCACTAACTCAATTCAGTTTTCTGCCTACTTCCTACCCCCTAAGTACGATGACGTGATCAATTTGATCGTACAACCGTTTTTAGATAACCAACTATTACCTTACTAAATGTCATTAAAATCCGTTCAGCCGTTTAGACGTGAAAGAGCAAAAGTCCCAACAAAAACGACTACAAATCACTAAATCAATTTAGTTATCTGCCAACTGCCTACCCCCTAAGAACGATGGCGTGATTATTTATAGCCTATGACCATTTCTAGGTTATCATCTATCACCATACCAAATTTCATCAAAATCCGTTGAGCCGTTTAGGCGTGAAAGAGTAACAGACAGACAGACAGACAGACAGAGTTACTTTCGCATTTATAATATTAGTATGGATAATAATTAAGAATGAAGTGAAATGATACGAGAACAGTGAAGTAACTTTTGTCTAAGTGGCTAGCACAATGGGCATTCCAACCAAATACAAAGGACTCGATTGTTGGCAATACAGTATAGGAATGATTGCACTTAACATATGCAATGCAGATGTAGAAAGCTTAATGGTTTTTGGGAAAAAACCAACTTGAGAACGTGTGGGAAGAATGTTAGAGAGAACACAAGGATCGGGGACTTAACCATCGGACGTCGCGGGAGCAGGTCGTGGTCGAAGTAAGGATTGTGAGTGGACTTGCCCATCGGACGTCGCGGGAGCAGGTCGTGACCGACGGGAGTGTTGTGAGTGTAGTGAGTGGAAAGACTGTAGGGGTTGGAAAGACTGTAGGGGTTGACGCTCGAGTCGTACGGTGTTGCTGAGAGGAACAAAGCGATCTGAAACATCGGTTTCAGGTCTCAAGTAAGAATAGGTGTAAGATTAGGATTGGTTAGAATCATTGGGGGTGTGACAAAAGAAGTATAAGTTGGATAAGTCAGTAGATTAACTCTAAAAAATATATTGCTTCTTTTGTGATTGAGGTATAATTTTGATATCATAGCAAGGGTTAAACGTCTAAGTACTCAATCAATTTCTACTTATATTATTTACTAGCTGGTACCCGCGACTTCGTCTGCGTACTTTTAATTTGAATATTAAGGATTATATAAAAGGAACGGTATAGCATGTGATTAAAAGAGAGTAAGTAGGTATATTTAAAAAAATAAAAAATATCTGTTTACAGTCGTTATAAAGTACCTATGTATTCCATTGAGTGGCAGAAATTACCTAGGAATATTTATCGGTCCCTTATGTCCAAGACACTTACAGGGGTCAGCGTCACGTTGTGTACAAAAATATTTTAAAATGACCTAATTTAAAACTTTTTTGTACACAACGTTTGCTATTTTGTTATTATTTGTTAAAATGTAGAAATTGTTTGGACTCGACACTCGCGAGCAGGCCACGTATACACCACGTGCGCTCCCCCACCACAAGACAGCGCCGTTGACTGCCGCCACACTTCGGCGAATGTGCGCGACGACGAACGACGACCGACGGCAGTGGCGGCGATGCAGAGTATTCGTTAAAAGGAACTTTATCTACAAAAGCCAAATTTTTTTAACTTGATACACCCAAAACTACTAAATATCATATTCCTAGGTTCAGTGGTTAATATTTTGTATACAAAAAATTTGGCTTCGTAGTTCCCGTTCCGAATCCGTTCCGTTCCGTTCGAATTTCGGAAAATCCGTTTGTTGAAAAACTCTGCACATCCTAAGAGACCTACGTACCAAGTTTCATGGTTTTATCTTCAAAAATGACGAATACCCATACAAACTTTCAACCCGTATTTCACCCCCATACTGGTAAAAATTTCAAAATGCTTGAACAAACGATTTTTTGTTTGTTATTTAGTGCCTAAACACAAAATTTAATATTTTTATCTTGAAAAATGACGAACCTCATAAAAAATTTCAACACCTATTTCATCCCCTCAAAGATCGAATTTTCAAAAACGCTTTAACAAATTGTTTTTTTATTTCTTATCAAGTTCCTAAATATAAAGTTTCGTGGTTTTATCCCCAAAAATGACGAACTCCCATACAAACTTTCAACCCTCATTTCACCCCCTCACTGGTCGAAATTTCAGCAACGCTAGAACAAATGTTTAATTATTTTTTATCAAGTGCTTAAATATGAAGTTGCTAATGTTATGGGCGATAGGCTGATCCCTTATCACCATAAGGTTCATCATATCCATCTTTGGACTTCGTATCAACAGTGGCTGCAAGTTGTCTTTGATTACTTGTGGCTCTGCCCACCCCATTAGGGATTATGGGCGTGAGTTTATGTATGTATGTAAATATAAAGTTTCATGGATTTATATTTTAAAATTAAAATATCCCATACAAACTTTCAACCCCTGTTTCAATCTCTTCGTCCCTTCTTTTCGCAATAAAAGGTATCCTATTTTCTTTCTCAGGGTCTAAAGATTGTCTGTGCCAAATTTAATCAAAATCGGTTGAGAGGTTTAAGCGGGAAAGCGTAACAGACAGACAGACAGACAGAGTTACTTTCGCATTTATAATATTAGTAAGGATTATTTTCCCTCGTTAAATAGTAAACAAACTAAGTGTAGGTGTTATAATTTCGTTGACGAACTGATTACCTATCCGTTTCTTTGTCTAAAATGAGTATTACCTTATTACTATGATTGATTACTGGGCTTAAAGTTCGTATAAATGTCTATCGAATTACCTCCTCAAGTTTAAAGCGTAGCTAGTCATGTAGTACTAATTATATTAATTACTAGCTTTTGCCCGCGACTTCGTCCGCGTGGCGTGTTATATAAGAGAGAGATCTTTGTGTGTGTGGGAGTGCATACTTATGCAGTTTAGATTTTTTCATAAGTACAATTTTTTTCCCAATAACTCCCATTTTTCAAAATACAGCCAAAAATAAACTTTATATTTACTAAGGTATGCATGCATGCTAGATTGAATCAATTGATTGAATTGATTTTTTTTTAATTGATTGTTCATTGAGTTTTCATTTTAATACACACTTCCTCTCTTCCCTTCAACGTTGCTGTGCCCTACAGGGTCCATGTTTTAGTTCCTATGCCTATGTAACACCCCATTGTACTACATGGAATGCAATAAATAATTTAATTGAATTGAATTGAAAACATCTATCTTACGCGGTTTCGATTTTTTCATACAAATGTTTTTTCCCGCTAACTACCGTTCCCGTGGGAATTTTGTAATATCCTGTTGCAACTAAGCTTTAAGTTTACTAAAGTACCTGCATGCCAAATTTCAAACGTCTAACTTGAGTGGTTTAGATTTTTCATACAAAAGGATTTTCCCGCTAATTCCCGTTCCCGTAGGAATTTCGGGAATTCCTTTCTTAGTGCACCTCTACGGTACCTATGGTACCTGCATGCCAAATTTCAAACGTCTAGCTTGAGTGGTTTAGATTTTTCATACAAAAGGATTTTCCCGCTAATTCCCGTTCCCGTGAGAATTTTGGGAATTCCTTTCTTAGTACACCTCTACGGTACCTATGGTACCTGCATGACAAATTTCAAACGTCTAGCTTGAGTGGTTTAGATTTTTCATACAAAAGGATTTTCCCGCTAATTCCCGTTCCCGTGGGAATTGAAATTCCTTTCTTAGTACACCTCTACGGTATCAAAGGTACCTGCATGACAAATTTCAAACATCTAACTTGAATGGTTTAGATTTTTCATACAAAAGGATTTTCCCGCTAATTCCCGTTCCCGTGAGAATTTCGGGAATTCCTTTCTTAGTACACCTCTACGGTATCTAAGGTACCTGCATGACAAATTTCAAACATCTAACTTGAATGGTTTAGGTTTTTCATACAAAAGGATTTTCCCGCTAATTCCCGTTCTCGTGGGAATTTCGGGAATTCCTTTCTTAATGCACCTTTACGGTACCTAAGGTACCTGCATGACAAATTTCAAACGTCTAACTTGAGTGGTTTAGATTTTTCATACAAAAGGATTTTCCCGCTAATTCCCGTTCCCGTGAGAATTTCGGGAATTCCTTTCTTAGTGCACCTCTACGGTACCTAAGGTATCTGCATGCCAAATTTCAAACGTCTAACTTGAGTGGTTTAGATTTTTCATACAAAAGGATTTTCCCGCTAATTCCCGTTCTCGTGGGAATTTCGGGAATTCCTTTCTTAGTGCACCTCTACGGTACCTAAGGTATCTGCATGCCAAATTTCAAACGTCTAACTTGAGTGGTTTAGATTTTTCATACAAAAGGATTTTCCCGCATTCCCGTTCCCGTGAGAATTTCGGGAATTCCTTTCTTAGTGTACCTCTACGGTATCTAAGGTACCTGCGTGCCAAATTTCAAACGTCTAACTTGAGTGGTTTAGATTTTTCATACAAAAGAATTTCCCTTCACTACTCTGCTCCTATTGATTGTAGCGTGATGAAAGGTATACTATAACCTGTCCAGGAGTGTGAAGAATAATTGTACCAAGTTTCATTAAAATCCGTCTAGTAGTTTTTGTTTCTATAAGGAACATACAGACAGACAGACAGACAGACAGACAAAAATTTTACTGATTGCATTTTTGGCATCAGTATCGACCACTTATCACCCCCTGATAGTTATTTTGAAAAAATATTTAATGTACAGAATTGACCTCTCTACAGATTTATTATAAGTATAGATATAGATGTGGTGTAAGTAATTAGATTTTATCTGTATGTAATGTAACAGTCAGTTGAATAAAAAAACTTATACAAATCAGATCAATTAATTGGCGTAATGTGATTCTAGAAAGAGTTTTAATGTTAATAGATAGCTAGCTATAGCTATGTGTAGGTTCCTGTAGGAATGAGATATAACTGTTTAATAAAGACAGTTGCATCAAAATTTTATCATAAATTCCCTAAATTATGGCGCCTACCTACCCTCTAAGTTAGAAAAGTGATCAAATACTAACTTGAGGTCACTCAGTTTAAAAAAAAACATCGAAATCATTCCAGTAGCTATGGCGTCATGCGCTTCTTGACACGATCACGAAATCTAGATTTCCGCGGGAATGAGGTATTTTCCCGCCATAAAAAGTAGCCTGTGTCCGTGCCTAAGATCCTATCTTTAAATTAATCAAGTCTTATAAAATTCCGTTCAGACGTTAAGGCGTGAATGAGGCAAACTTTTAAAACAAACAATTAAAAATCACTAACCTAGTTTTCTGTCTACTGCCTACGCCTTAAGTACGATAGCATAAATATTAATAGGCCATATCCTTTTCTAGATTACTATCTATCAGCTAACTAAATTTCATCAAAATCCGTTGAGCCGTTTAGGCATGATAGACAAAACTCCCAGCAAAAACTATAAAAAAATCACTAA
Source organism: Pectinophora gossypiella (assembly GCF_024362695.1). Classification (NCBI taxonomy): domain Eukaryota; kingdom Metazoa; phylum Arthropoda; class Insecta; order Lepidoptera; family Gelechiidae; genus Pectinophora; species Pectinophora gossypiella. The sequence continues at coordinate 393,381 of NW_026063254.1, read as the reverse complement.
CTCAATTAAGTTTTCTGCCTACTTCCTACCCCCTAAGTACGATGACGTGATCAATTTGCTCGTACAACCGTTTTTAGATAACCAACTATTACCTTACTAAATTTCATTAAAATCCGTTCAGCCGTTTAGACGTGAAAGAGCAAAAGTCCCAACAAAAACGACTACAAATCACTAAATCAATTTAGTTATCTGCCGACTGCCTACCCCCTAAGAACGATGGCGTGATTATTTATAGCCTATGACCATTTCTAGGTTATCATCTATCACCATACCAAATTTCATCAAAATCCGTTGAGCCGTTTAGGCGTGAAAGAGTAACAGACAGACAGACAGACAGACAGACAGAGTTACTTTCGCATTTATAATATTAGTATGGATTCACTAAATTTCTCTTTAACAACCGTTCCAAAATTGACATATAGGTACAAATGAATCTGGATATTACTACATGAATATTATAATCATCATCATCAGCCGTACGACGCCCACTGCTGGGCATAGGCCTCCCCCAAGGATCTCCACGACGATCGGTCCCGCGCTGCCCGCATCCAACGGCTTCCCGCGACCTTCACCAGATCGTCGGTCCACCTTGTAGCGGGCCTACCCACTGAGCGTCGTCCGACACGTGGTCGCCATTCCAGAACCCTTCTGCCCCAGCGGCCATCGGTTCTCCTCGCTATGTGTCCTGCCCACTGCCACTTCAGCTTTGCAATTCTCCGAGCTATGTCGGTGACTTTAGTTCTCCTGCGGATCTCCTCATTTCTGATTCGATCCAGCAGGGAAATACCGAGCATAACTCTCTCCATTAATAATATTATAATATTTATAATTATTATTTTAGTAAGTATATCAATTATGTTTTATATTATGATTATGTTGAAGATAACAATTTATATAAGGCCGCCTATTGTACTTATGTTTTTATTCGTATGTCCTTTGTATATGTCGTTGTGCAATAAAGTATTATTGATTGATTGATTGATAACAATTTATATTATTTCCTTCTCAACCTTCCATTGAAAGTTCCTTAACTTGACAAACCTATCTTGTTGAAATATCCTGGAGCACTCTGCATAATGACAAGTGAATATTTTTATGTACATTATTAACAGAATATGTTATATTCTGTATACATTTAACCATTTGAAAGATTTATGGTTAGTGCCATATTTATTATGTCACATCTACTGTTACTCTACCAGACGGTCATACCTGCGTTATTTATTAATAATATTCTCGACATCATCCAGGCTGTTGTCCTAGCGCTCGATCGTACTTCATCATACTACTACTACTTATATAAATAAATTATCGACGAGTTGCAGTCCTTAGAGACTGTTAGGGTTATTCTAATTTAAAAAAAAAACAACAATTTTATTATTTCAATTTCATTATAAGTTCTATTTTTTCTTAAAATGGCAACTCTAATTTAAAATGGAATCTTCATTCTTTAAAACGATTGGTTAACGTTGATCGATACGTTGACCAATCGTAGCTCGGGGTTTTCGCGGGAAATGGACGTACGGAATTGTAGAAGGGACGAGTTGCACGGCAGTCTGGCAGGAGGAGTGAAAGGTGTAGGACGAAAAACAATACTAATACGAAAGTGTAAATAAAGGTAATAAAAGATTTACTAGCTTACTCTTGGTTTTCAATTCGTGAGTGCCGTCAAGAAATAGTGAGCTTATATTTCAGAAGTGGGATCAACAGTGTTATTTTAACACGTAAGTACCCGCTCAATTTTTTATAATTTATACATAATCTCCGCTTACTATAATGAATACATAGCGGTTGTCTTCATGATCTAGTATATTATAAAATGTGTGCCATGTGATTCTAAGTGTTAAAACAAACAACTATTAGTTTTGCACGTTATTTATTCCAAATTCGTATTACACAACTCTGGACACGCGTTGTCCGCTCAATAGTCTAAAAAGAACTGTATAACTTACCGCCTTTTTCTGATACGTCAAACACTTGTCATTTATTGCCGATGGTGGCGCCACAAGCATCCGAGACGAGTATTTTATACAAATCGATTAACTGATCGATAAAATAGAATCGCTAACATTCGGCCATTCTGACAAATGTCTGACCTCAGACAAAGAATCGGTTTCAAAAAACACTGTATTATGTTTCTAAAATATCATAATTAAGTATTTAATTCAATTTAAGTCTTTTCTAAATGTAATTCGGCCATCCTGTGTGTAGAATGTCCTCATTCCTGTTCGTTTTAGTCATTTCTTCAAACATGTAGATATTTTAACTTGTCTAGCTTTTCCTAATACTCCCAATGCTCTATTTTAAAAATCTTGTCATCAGCAGTCGGGAGCATGCTCAGTCCCTGATTTATCCAGCAATTGCGATGGCAGTAGGCTTACCCCATCGTCTAATGCAACAATGCAATTATCGGCAGCACTCTCGCCCCGAAGGTTTGCAATTTGTCATCAGTTCGACGTGATGCAGCTTTCGGCAGCGCGCTCGCTCCGAAAGTTTGCATTCCGTGTTCAGATTTTGGTGACAGCTATCGGCAGCACGCTCGCCCCGAAGGTCTGCACCTTGAACAATAAGATAACTCCGAAGAAACATCTATTCGTATACTAAAGGCTTATTTTCATTAGTGTAATTACAGAATTAAGAACAGAATTAGACGAAATAAGTATGGCAAGAGAAAAGGTTTGGACAAGAAAACAAACTTCTACAATTATAACAGACCCAGATTTTTAATATCGTATTGATGGATTACTAACGATTAACATTTGCATAAAGTGCCAAAATCTAAAAATTATAACATATTCAATCATAATTATAACCTAATTACATATCGGTATGATCATTAAGAACTTTCTGATATACTGTTTTAACTAAATTTATTTATTCTGAATTATTATTATTGACCGTGTCCGTTCTATCCTCAGTATCGGAGCTTTTATCAGATTCTATCGACATATCCTCATTTTTATTAGAGTCTGAGAAACTTATCCATGGCTTGATTTTGTCCGCAGTGAATACGTTTCGGTATTTTCTTCTAGTATGTCCCTCAATACTACTGACCTCATATCTGTCATGACCCAATACTTTAGTTACCTTGTAAGGCCCACTATAACGCGGTAGAAGCTTATTGCTTTCGCCAGGGTTGTTAACCTGTTTTTGCACGAGAACAAGATCGCCTAACTCATACACTTTAGCTGAACATCTACTTCTATTGAACCTTTTTGCCATCTCAATCTGATTATCTTTTATTGTATTAGTTACTTCTTGCCTAATCTTATCAACGGTTGCTTCTTCAACATTCGCGTCTTCATAAGTTAGGTCATGTAGATGTGACTCGGAGATGTTGATGGTCCGCTTTCCGAAAACAACTTCGGAAGGAGTCTTACCAATACCTTTATTTAAGGTGTTGTTCAAACTCCATTGAACCGTGTTAAGGTGAGAGTCCCAATCTTTGTCGTTTTCTCCATGTGTGAGAGCAGCCAGGGATGCCAAAATTGTACGATTGTACCTTTCTATTTGGCCATTGGCCCTAGGCATAGCTACGGCATTTTTTATATGCTTTATTTCCAAATCCAAAGCAAATTCACCGAATTCGCTAGATGTAAAACTGGTACCTCGGTCTGATATGAGCAGCTTCGGTGCTCCAAATATGCCAAATACGTCCTTAAGAACGGCAATGGACGTTTTGCTTTTCGTGCTTCGAACAGCACGCAAAACAATAAATTTGGTGTAACCATCGATTATTCCTAAAATGTATGTATTGCCCAGCTTGCTCTTCACGAACGGACCTAAATGGTCAATGTGCACACTATGGAATGGTACAGGAGTTTTTGGAATTGGGAATAAAAATCCTTCTTTTTTTCCTGCTGGCTGCTTGGCATAAGCGCATGGAATACACGAGCGTACATACTTTTTAACGAAAAATGTCATACCTGAAAACCAGTAAGTCTGCTTGATTTTGTCAAGTGTCTTTTCAAATTCCATATGTCCACACTCATCGTGGCACATGTGGCAAACTCTCCACCTGGCATCTGATGGAACAACCCATTTCAGAGACTCACCGACTCTCCTATAAATCTTACCGTCTTTTAGAGCATAGTCATTCTTCACCTGTTTCGCATCAGCGCAGTTATTATCTAATATGCATTTTAAATGTACCAAGCGGGGATCGGTGAGTTGTATATCATCCAGTGAAGAAGACTCTTTTGAAATCTTAAGCGTGTTGAATTCTGGCGTATTCTCTAAATTGGGTTTCTCCACAGGATTGCGGCTTAGCGCGTCCACGTGACTCATCTGCGTTCCAGGCCGATATTCTATAAAAAAATTAAACTCCTGCGCCTGTAACCACCATCTTGCAATACGTGGCACAAGATCTCGCTTGGTCCAGGTGAGACGGACTGCTTTACAATCAGTAACGACCTTAAATTCTACCCCAAGCAGATAGTTTCTGAATCTATTCAACGACGCCACAACCGCCAGTGTCTCAAGCTCGAATGAGTGAAAATGTCGTTCTTCAGCCGTGGTTTGTCTACTGAAATAGGCTACAGCACGACACGGAGACTTTTCATCAGGGCGTTGCATAAGTATTCCGCCGATGCCAATCTGACTGGCGTCTGTGTGCAATTCAGTCAAAGAATTCGGGTTGTATATAGCCAATATTGGACGAGAAACAAGTATCTCTTTAATTTTCTGGAAAGCTTCTTCCTGTTCATTTCCCCAAATCCATTTTTCGCTAGTTTTGGTAAGAGTCGTCAACGGACGAGCTATAGATGCAAACCCTGGGACAAACCGTCGGAAGAAGCTAGCAAGGCCGATGAACTGCCTTACTTCATGGACGCTTGCAGGTCTTTTGAAAGACGCCACAGCGTCTATTTTCTTTTGTCCAGGTTTTACACCAAGATCTGAAATCTCATACCCTAAGTATTCTATGGACGTCCCAAAAAAGTGGCATTTGCTCAAATTAAGCGTAAGACCTGCTTCTCTAAGGGCAGCAAGGACTTCGTTCAATTTTGACATGCCTTCAGGAATGGTCTTAGATGCAATGACGATATCGTCCATATAGGCTAGGACCCCCGGAACTTTCCTGGCACTCAAAACTTTATTTATTAGTCGTTGGAATACGGCGGGCGCGTTGCATAACCCAAAGGGCATTCGATTGTACTCGTAATGCCCTTCTTGAGTAACAAACGCCGTTAAGTGTTTCGAACTCTCCGCAATAGGTACCTGGTAATACCCCGAGGCCAAATCGAGTGTGGTAAAATACTTTTGTCCACTCAGATTGTCTATTTGGTCCTCAATCAACGGCATAGGATATTTGTCTTTACAAGTCCTTTTATTCAAAGCGCGGTAATCAACGCATAATCGTAGTTCCCCGTTTTTCTTCGGTACTACAATGACTGGACTTGCGTATTCACTTTCAGATTCGCGTATTATCCCATTGGCACATCAGTCTTCGATCATGCTCTTAACTTTTTCACGTTCTGGACGTGAAAGGCGGTATGGTCTGTATGTAACAGGTGCGTCATCCTTTAATTTAATATGCATTTCAGTCAATGTAGTTTTTCCCAGCTCAGCAGTAGAAAACGCAAAACAGTCTTTGTTCTCATTTATTAAGTTACATAATTCTAATTTTATGCCGGCATCGAGTTCATTATCAGTCTTTATTTTGTCTACGCCTATCGTGATAGAAGCCTCTGAAAGCTGTTCGCAGACCGCCAGTTTGCAAACATTAAGGGTGGTCTCATCGCTTTTTGTAACGTCTCGTCCGTTAATTTTCCTTGAAAAAATAAATTCCGGTAACATCATTCCCCTAGCTATCAATAATCCTTGAGGCAACTTAACAGTCGTCGAACTCAGTCCTAAGATGATAACGTCTGCACACCCATCAACGAGATTGTAGACTCCTGGTAAGATGATGAACTCAGATCCCGGTTTTAAACAAGCTTCGGACGCAATGTACAAGCTTGATTGCAGCGGGCAGTCTTTGGCAACGACTGAAACAACAGTTACTCCTGTAACGTCAACTGGATCTTTAATGCTTATTTCTACTTTATCCAGTGCTTTAAAAAGGATTAATTCCGAATCAGTTTTATATATCCTTACATTTGGCAGTTCAGTAAGATTTTGCCCAACCAAAACCGAGGTGCCCTTCGGTAACAAAAAATCAGGAACCACAAAAGCATTAACAGTTTCAGTAATATTATCTATTTGTACCTGTATTTCAATTTGAGCGCTGGGCCTTATGGACCCATTGGCGAAACCTTTCAGTAGTGGCAAGTTACTAATATCACCAATTTGCTTATTTACGAGTTGAACTTTGTCGCTAATAAGTGTGCACTCACTTCCGAGATCGACAAAAGCTTTTGCAGCGTGGCCATTAATTATAACATCTTTAAAGTATTTGTCACCTAATGCCGTCTCCGATATTATTTTCATTACAGTCTTAGTGTCTTTCTTTTCCCCGGACTCCCTCGTCGAACCCGCTCCGAATTGATTTCTATCTAGGCTTACGGGAATCTTATCACACTTTGACGCATTATGGCCTATCCTCTTGCATTTGCCGCACCTAATTAAATCTTGTGGGCAGTTTTGCCAAAAATGTCCCTTGTCACTGCAATTAAAACAGATCTGGTCATAAGCTGTCTTTTTATGTTTTTCTTCCGTTGTCACACCAACCTGCGTGCGTGTCATCGGTACTAATGCAGAACGATTACGGGAAGTTACATTCACATTAGACTTAGGCGCCTCCTCGCGTTTCGTGGATATTTTCCGGAAATACGTTAGAACATCATCAGGGTCTTTGAAGCACAGTCCTTGTGCATTCATCCGAACATTATTATCAAAGATGCCGTGGGTTAAACAGTCAACCGCGTTGAGCCCGGTTATATTGCAGCGGTTAATGAGACGCATTTTATCGTAGTAGTATTCCTCTAGTGTCTCAAGCCTCCTACTCCTACGACTAAGCATCTCCGTTAGGAGATCGCCATAATTATCCTCGCAAGGGAAAGCTTTTAGCAGTTTTTCCTGCCACTCAACCCAAGTAAACTTCACACTAGTAAGACCATCATACCAGCGTTTGGCCAATCCGGTAAGACGCGGCAGTGAATAATAGATGGTTTGTTTCTCTGACCACCCGTAAACATCAGCACTTTCGTTTATTTTACACAGCCAATTCTTCATTGACTGGGCTTTAGCTTGTGGATTAAATTCAGGGATTATATTTTGACCCGAATACCCTTGAGGAGCACGATTCTTACCTTCAATCGCTTTAACTAATTGCATAAGTACTGAATTATTGTCTGACGTTTTATAACCCGTATATATTCGTTCTTGGTTTCTACTAGAAGAGCATCGCGATTTTGAACGTTTACTAGAGCGAGTACGATCGGGTGATGAGGACGATGATGAACTTCGTTTGTTTCGTCGTCTCTTCATCTGTAAACTTCGTGATTTTCTATGTCTATCATCTGATTCGCTGCTTGTCGACGTTGACGCGGGGGTCGGGCTTCTAGTTCTCTTCTTCTTCGAACGTGGTCGTTCACGGTTTTCGTCATCCGACACGTGTAAATTTTTAGAACGTTTGCGTTTTTTATTTCTATGATTAAGCCGTACGTTTAGCGGTGGCGTACCTGGTTCAGACATTACTGTTTTGTCCCGAAAACAAAAGGAAAATACTATTATTAATGTCTACTTCGATTTTGAATTAACAACATATATTATTATTATTATTTCATATATATATATTACACACCCTAATATATATATATATATATATTATATATATATCTTACAAACGTATAATTTAGGTACTAATATCTACAACTCAAATTATTAGCGATTTAAATTTATCGATCTTCTTTTTTTTTACGATTTATTACATTACTTACGTAATGAAGCGCTTCTTATGTACATATGACACTATATACATAACATTATATAAGGAAATTAACTACACTAACGTTTCACGTTAAAAACTCGACATAATACCTACGTCAATCTGAGTATAAACTAGGAAGAACATTTATTACCGTTTCAATCGAAAACCGTTCGAATAAAACAATTTGAAAAAAAGAGAAAGTCAAATCACTTTATACTCTTGTCACACTTAATATAACAAAATGACCCGCTAAAATGACTTCTTATTTCTTATTCCTCAAAACACGGTACCTAGTCCAGCACTCCGTGTTCTTAGTCAAGTTCGGGCTATGTAATTATATGATTCGACTTGACACATCTCACTATTGATTATACTTTTAAACTTTTACACTCGTAGACAAAAAGGAAGAAAAAAAAACAAATCTCAAAGGCAAAATTTCAAGTTACTTGCGTAATACAGTCAAGTGCACAAGGTAATATCGCATTCTGTTTCTTCGAATCAGGTTCCTAATTGTACTATTTATAGGAACAATACTAATTGTGCACTCGGCCGTAAACGTAAATTTTGTCATAAGAATTTAATCGAACTCACCAGATTTTTTTCGGTTACTGCACTATGTAGTCGCGGTGTGATCCCACTTCTGAAATGTTAAAACAAACAACTATTAGTTTTGCACGTTATTTATTCCAAATTCGTATTACACAACTCTGGACACGCGTTGTCCGCTCAATAGTCTAAAAAGAACTGTATAACTTACCGCCTTTTTCTGATACGTCAAACACTTGTCATTTATTGCCGATGGTGGCGCCACAAGCATCCGAGACGAGTATTTTATACAAATCGATTAACTGATCGATAAAATAGAATCGCTAACATAAGGTCATGGGTTCGATTCCCCAGGTAAAGCATGCGGATCGGAAGTAAATGCTTACTGTATTAGAATGTGACTCGGTTCTAATCTAGGGAGTATAACAACGTTCTAGGTTTCATGAAGGTTAAAACGAGACATATACGTACAGAATAATGTCTTCCCTCAAGCCATCATAGTATAGTTTGGATAACCTGTTACTACAATATAGTTATGGCTTATTGTGGGGAATGGATTGCGTCTGTCCTCCCCTACAGGGATTAGGTTTATGGGATATGCCTGTATGTACCACCAACGGAAGCAGGGTATTTTAGAGGGGATGACATTTTATTCTTTTGGTCTACGACCTACCGTTTTCGAGATAATCGCCATTTTGATATTACTGATGTCTGATCGGTAGTTATTAACATTGAATGGATTTATTTTATAGAGGTTGGATTTATTTATCCCAGTGTTTTTTTTTAATATATATAAAATGTATTTTCTTTTCTCTAAAGCTGAATAATTTTATTGTGAATCATTGTATAGACAACTACTCGCCTTCTGACTATATTTCTTCTAGTCCGCTGTCATCATCATCATGATGTGTCTGTGTGTGTGTGTCGTGTTGGTCATTGATTATTCACACTTGATTTTATTTGCGAGTTCTAGATCATGGAACCACCAGACCGCCATCAGAGTCGACACTCCGACGGCCGGAGAGTGGAGACTCCGACCTCTAGACGGGATGCAGCTTCACGAAGTCGGAGTCGACTACGTGATGACGCTCGAAGTCCCCCGAGAGAGAGGAGTCGAAGCCAGCGGACTTTACGAAGTCCAGACAGGCAAGATGAAGACTTGGAGCAAGACCGTGCGCGAATCAAGGCTTTAGAAGCTGAACTGCTGAGGGAACGCGAGCGTTTACTTCGTTCGGAGCGGTGTCGATCCACTTCTATGCGACGCGACATGTATGAGCGTGAAGAGGTGCCGAGACGCCGCGATCACCACAGTCTACGCCCTGCCACATCGAGCCAGTGCGGTGATGACAACAGGCGCGGTTGGCAACGAGAGCAAGCAGAGCGCCGGAACGACGACGACGGATATACAAGGTCACGTAGCCCCTCTATTTCAAAAAAAGATTTGATTGATATTTTCAATTGCCTGAAAGAAGGTCTGACGTCTCATCCGTCTACCAGTGAAGCGCGGCCTACATCTAAAATTGATCACACTAATATGTTGCCAAATTTTGATCCCTCCGCGAAAAATCAACGCATTGAGGTCTGGCTGAAAAAGGTCAACGAGTGCGCCACTGTTTACGGATGGGACGACAGGACTATTATTCACTTTGCAACGCAAAACTTCAAGGTTTGGCCAAAACCTGGTATGAGGGGTTAAATTCTGTTTTATTCACATGGAAAGAGTGGCAAGACAATCTCATGGCTGCATTTCCCTTCGAACAGAATTATGGTCAAGCCTTGGAGGAAATGCTTAGAAGGAAGAGCCGATTTAATGAACCAATTGAGGTTTATTTTTATGAGAAGCTAGCGCTGCTCAACCAATGTGATATTGTGGGTAAACGAGCGGTGGACTGTTTGATTCACGGTATAAGCGATAGGACACTTAGGTCCGGAGCCTGTTCATTACGTTGTTCCCATCCTAACGAGTTGTTGCAATATTTGATGAGCAGCAAAGACACTAATCATTCTATTGATCGAAATCAGTTTAAAAACAAGACCGATAGTACCAACAATAACAGTCAGCAAGGGTCTAACTCAAAACCAGGTACTAAACCTGGCCCAGCATCAGGATGTTATAACTGTAAGGAAAGAGGGCATAGTTTTCTCCACTGTCCTAAACCTATAATGAAATGCACTAAATGTAACTTACTTGGCCACTTAGCAGAAAATTGTTATGCAAGTGCTAAAACTGATAGGGCTTCTAAACCCAACAACGTGCAGAAAACAATGTGTATTGGTGGTACTATTGATCAGTGTAACGAATCTAATCGAGCTTCCAAATTCCTCAAGAAGGTTTTTATCAATAATGTAACTTTCGAAGCTTTCGTAGATTTTGGGAGCGAGGCGCCACTCGTAAGGGAGTCACTTGTTCGCAACTTGGGTTTGTCTCACGATGGTGTTCGGAGTCACTTGAAAGGATTCGGCAACAGTATTGTTCAAACACTTGGAGAGCTACGTCTTACCCTCAATGTTGACGGAGTAGAGGCTGAGGTACTTTGTAAGGTGGTGGCTGATAGCTTGCTGGAAAAAACAGTGTTGATAGGCCAGTCTTATACCGAGCTGGCCCACATCATTGTATACAAGGACGCGACCAAACTCCAGTTCATCGATGTTGGCAAGGAACTACCTTCCCCAGATCTACAGATAAATGTGGTATCGCCTCTCGCTGTTAGGTCGACGGACGTGATTGAAGTCTACGGGCCCGCCTCGGTTAGAGCTAGGATTGAACCTCCCTTTAGTGGCGATGTTCTTTTGAAAAGTGTCATGGCTGGCAAGCCTAATAATGAATATCTCATTTGCGGAGGATTTCATCATTCCAACGATAGCCAAGTCGTGGTCACTGTTCTCCCATGTTCTGGTTCCTGTGTCGTCTCTGGCGATACGGTGTTATGCAGGGCTGAAAAGGTTGATGTGGTTAATAGAGTTATCATGGAGCCAACTGCAGTTGAGGATAGAGGACTGGATAAGAATGAAATCCGCGTGGGTGATAGCGTATCGGACGACATGAAGGAGAGTCTTGTTCATTTATTAAATAGATATAATCATTGCTTTGCAACTTCGCTTAAGGACTTAGGCTGCACAAATGCAGCTGAAATGAACATAGAACTAAATAGCGAACGTCCGATTATCTATCGCCCATACAGATTGTCTCACCATGAGCGGGAACGGGTGCGCTCAATGATAGCGGAGATGTTAGATGCAGGAATCGTAAGGGAATCCGTCTCTCAATACGCTAGCCCGATACTTCTAGTTCGAAAAAAAGATGGTTCACTCAGGCTTTGCATAGATTACCGAATGCTGAACTCTGTTACCGTTAAGGAGCGGTACCCGATGCCGATAATAGAGGATGAGATAGCTCGTCTGAGTGGACAAGCTTGTTTTATAACACTTGACCTTGCTTCAGGTTATTACCAGGTGCCGATTAGTGAACAGTGCAAACACTTAACATCCTTCGTTACGCCGGACGGTCAATACGAGTTTAATCGCATGCCGTTCGGCCTAGCGAACGCCCCCGCTGTGTTCCAGCGGATGATGAATTCGATACTGGGGGCAGCACGTTTCACGAATGCTACGGCCTACATTGATGACATCCTCATATTTGGCAAGGACGCAACAGAGTGTTTGCTGCGGTTGGAGGAAGTGTTACAGGTGATCGAGAAGGCAAAGCTCACCCTGAATCTTTCGAAGTGCGAATTTTTGCGAGATAAGATAGACTATCTTGGATACGAAATTAGTGTAGCCGGAGTGCGCCCAGGCGAGAAAAAGATATCGAGTGTTATGAACCAATGCAATAATAGGGGCCATATTATTGCAGCGCTCTAACACAGATGACCATTTTCGTCCAGTAGCATACTACCAGTGTTCGGAAAACCCATTTAAAAAGTTAACCGATATAAAAGGTTAACAGATTCAATCGGTATCCTTTTATTACGGTAACACGTTAATCTGTTAACCTATTGAAACCTGTTAACACATATCAAGGGTTAACCTCGGTTTTATAGGTTATTACTAACGAAGAGTAAAATATTAAAACAAACTCAGCTGGAAAGAGAAAGATAAGCGTTTTTGAAGAATCGGCTATATTCGACAAAATTGAATGGAATCGTTAAAAATCGACTAAAATCGTCTGGATTTGAGTAAAATTTACAAAATTGATTGGAATCGATTTTGTATCACTCGACTGGATTCCAGGTTATTCACCTACCTTAATGACACATCGGAGTTGGCAAAGTGGAGTTGGTAATGCGGAGTACAGTATCCCTCAACGCAACTTTTTCTTCTGGGGGACTTCAACGCCTACCATCAAGAGTGTTTGTACCCGTTCCAGAAGACCGACCATGCTGACAAAGGCTGACAAAGAGGTGCAGGCTTTTGCCTTGTCACTAAGTTTCTCACAGCTGGTAAATTGCGCTGCAAGGGTACCTGACGTTGCCAACCATACCGCCAACTGCTTGGACCTTCTGCCGACAACTGATCCGGACCGATATCAAGTATCAGTGACTTTCCTTTAGGAACTTCCGGCCATTGTTTGGTGAGATCTCTATCTGTCTATCCCCCATCTGATCTTAACCGCAGAGAATCCAGGCGAATATGACTATACAAGTTAGCAGACTGGTATGAGATATAATAATAATAATAAAGATCTTTTTATTTGTTCTCCACAATGAAGAAGGATCTATCCTTGGAGTGAGGTATGCTTTTCTTCAGAAGACCCGACGAGCTGCGCAGACCCGCATACCGGGTGTGGGCTGAAGAATATACCTGCAAAGCTCCTAACTCTGAAGAAAACTCCGAATAACGCGGCCAAGTCTTGCAAGAGGACAATACGCGGAGCTCGTTTCGACCATATAAGTAGGCCAAATCGGTGCGAAACTGGCTAAGTACCCAACTGGTATTTATCTAGCTAATTTCTGCCGTCTGTTGTTGTCGCCATTGCTGAAACCTGATGGATCGCTGACCTATACCGCGCACGAGAAGGCAAATTTATTTATCTCCCCACCTGCGACTCTCGTCTAGATGCTGAGAACAATATTCCACCTAGTGTACCTCCTTGTGATCTGGCAATGGCAATACTGGGCTGAAAAAAATTTGAATGCCATCGAAACTACAAGAAGAAGAAGAATGGCAGAGATCTGTATCCGGCGACATGAGGTCCTAAAAATGCTTCACATTCTAGACGTGAATGAGTTCCGTGGTCCAGATGGTATTCCAGCAATCGTACAGCAGGACTGTGCACTTGAGTCGTCTCCAGTACTGACACGGCTCTACCGGCTCTCTTTGGGTTCAGGACTAGTCCCGAACCCATGTAAGCTTGCCTATGTGCAGCCTGTGTCCAAAAAAGGTAGTCGTGCCGTGCCGACCCTGCTAACTACCGCCCCATCTCAGCGAACTTGAACAATTCCCTTCTAGCGTACCTTCACCAACGATCTATTTAGTGACCGCCAATTTGGTTTCTGCCGTAATAGGTCAACTGGCGATCTTCTTGTGTACGCTACACACTTGCGAGGCTCTTGCCGTGTCCTTTGATATCACAAAGGTTTTTGATAGGGTTTGGGAGAGTCTTATTGGAAATATAGCCATAGGCTTATTGGAAAGCTTCCGGCATATGGGATCCCTTCTAGCCTGTGTAATTGGATATCTGACTTTCAGAGGAATAGACGGATTCGGGAAGTCGTCGATGGGTGCTCGTCTGATTTACATGGTATTAGTGCCGGAGTCCCTCAGGGATCTGTTCTCTCTCCCACTATCTTCCTGCTCCAGATCAATTATCTGCTGATTTATGTCCTATGGGTATGCAGACGATAGCACAGTGACGGAGAACAAGCACCAGGGATGTCAGCGTTATCAGAACTTGTTATCAGAATCTTATGAATCGTGTGAATTTGACCCTTAAGTCCGTCTCAGAACGGGGTGACAACAACTTGGTCGAATTCAACGCTTCCAAAACCCAGGCATGTCTGTTCACCGCGAAACGAATCTGGCTCCAATGTTCCGGAGTGTACCCATTAGTGATGTAACGAATATTAGCATTCGCGAATATTTTTTGTAGATATTCGTATACGCATTCGCGAATGTCTAAAAATTTACATTCGTTACACCATCACTAATATCCACGTCAATTACCAACTATCTCGAGCTCTATGGTATGGACCTAATTGCCAACCTAAACTTCGGCTGCTACACCGAGTCGATAACAAAATTGCAGCCAAAAATCAGACATCCTTTCTAAAGTCAGATGATACTTCCCCTCAGAGCAGTTGCTCGATCTGTACACAGCACAGGTTCGTTGTTGTATGGAGTACTGCTGTCACCTTTGGCGAGGCTTTGCCAGCTCTCGGTTGGCCGCTCTCGACTTGGTGGAGCGTTGAGCATTAAAGCCCGTAGACAATGAGTCGTTAGTGAAGACTCGACTCCAAAGTCTACAGACGAAGGGTAGCGGTTTTTTATAGGATACACTTCGGTGTGCGGTTCAGTATGTGCAGGAACTTCATGAGTTAATTCCACCCACACTATTCCATCTTCAAACAACTAGTCGTCGGCAGACATTTCATGTTGTGGATATACCACCAATCCGCACTAAACGTTTTACCTCTTCATTTTTGATGCGAATAGCAAAGGACTGGAACTGTCGTCTGCATTTCCAACTCGTTATAATTTGGCATTCTTCAAGGCTAGGGTGAATAGGCATTTACTTTACATCCACATCGTCCCATACCACCAGGTGAGACTGACGCGGTTTTCAAACGCGGTCAAACGTGAGTCTAATATTATTAATAAAAAACTGTCGATTTTAGTAGTTTCCAGGCGATTTTGTGGAATCCAGTCTAGTGGAGTGGATTCAAGTCATTTGTGTCAGTTTAAGTCCATTCAAGCTGATTGTGACGATTCTAGGTGCTTGTCAAATCCAGTCCATTTTAATTGATTCTAGTCGAATCCAGTCGATTCCTCGTCTAAAAAATAGACTCGATTCAAGTCTTTAAATAAATATACGCATCATACAAAACCGTAACGTACCATACGCCTAAACCATGCGATACGGACTTCATCCTATGGCTAGATATTAAGATGCATCCCAATTCCATCTCAGATCAGAGTAATATTCAAGATCACTCAAACAAGTGAGTAAGAGAGCGTTATTATATTGTCTAGATTCCATGACGACTGCCTTCCGATTTCATACTAGTAACCACATCTTGCGTCATTTTAAAATGGAGTTCTTATAACCACCTGGTTACCATCAGATCTTGAATACTAACCAGAGCTAGAATGCTCGTCAAGGCAAATTATTTTTACATCGAGTTTCAAAGTTGACAATACAAATGACCACCTGGTCATCATCACACCCTGAGTATCAACCAGCAACAACCACCTAGAGTCAGAGTTCTCATCAAGACAAAACAAACAAACCCAAACTTGGAGGTCTTGCGTCATTTAAATTTCGAGTTCCTACTTTTTGGTTATCATCCAATCCTAAATACCAACCACCAATAAAGTTCTCATCAAGACAATTCAAACAAGCCCAAACTCGAAGGTTATGCGTTATTTTAGTATCGATTTCCTAACTTATGACCACCTGGTCATCATCAGACGCTGAATACCAACCACCAAAGCCAAGAATAGCTAGAAGGCTCATCAAGACAAATCAAACAAGCCCAAACTCGGAGGTCTAGCGTTATTTTAATATCGAGCTCCTATCCTTATAACCACCTGGTTATCATCACACCCTGAGTATCAACCACCATCAACCACCTAGGGTCAGAGTGTTCATCAAGACAAGTCAAACAAACTCAAACTCGGCGATCTTGTGTAATTTTTTTGTCGAGTATATATAATAATATAATATAACCTGGTCATCATCAGACCCTGGATCCTTCCGTCATGTCTACAAATCTTCTCGTAATTATCACCTATTAAACAAAAAAAAAGTAACCAAATCGGATCATGTGTTCTGCAACTACGTTACGACCTTTCCGCGTAGCGTCGCTGGTTAAAAGTAAACGTCGAAATAGTAAAAAACAAAGCGCGTAGAACGATTAAACGACGCCGACAAGTGCCTACAGGTTGCTTGGCGCAGCGTTGCCAGCATTCGTTTCGCACGACGGAATGGCAACATGCAAAATAACCGTTTGTAAAGCGGTTAACCTATCATTCCTGTTAACCTTTAATTTCTGTTAACAGTGTTCGCATTAACCCCCTTGATAAAGAATACCGAAATGTTTCGGTATACGCCTGTACTGTTAACACATATTTATTTCGGTTAATAACTGAATTATTTCTGTTATTAACCCTAACCGGAGGAACACTGCATACTACAGCCGACAAACTTCACCTGAAGAGAAAAATTTCCACTCGTACGAGCTGGAAACTTTGGCAGTAGTATGCTCGTTGCGAAAATTTAGGGTCTATTTGCTGGGAAAACAATTTAAAATTGTAACAGACTGTAGCGCGCTTCGCTCTACCTTCATAAAGAGGGATCTAATACCCCGTATAGCGCGCTGGTGGCTGTTGCTACAAGAATTCGACTCCTCAGTCGAGTACAGGGCAGGTGTCAAGATGGGAATCCTATAGATAGCGATGACAATACCACTGATCAATTTCCCACAGTAATGTCGATCACTGGCGACGATTGGCTGCATACGCTCCAGCTTGGTGACGGAGAATTACGCCGGATCTGCGACATACTGAGTACTGACCTTGATGTTAAGGGACTTCAATATATCAAGGATAATTACGTGTTGAAGGGCAATAAACTGTATCGGTACATAGACGGTGACAAAAAACAACTTACGTTGGGTGGTTCCGAAGGGTGCAAGGTGGCAACTTTGCCGGATGAACCACGATGACATCGGCCATTTTGGTGTGGAGAAAACCCTCGAGAGAATAAAGAAAAAATATTGGTTCGCCAAAATGACCAAATTTGTTAAAAAATACGTTAACTCCTGTATTGAATGCGCTTTTGCTAAAAACAATACAGATAATCGCGAGGGGTCTACTCCACCCCATTACAAAAGTCGATCAGCCTTTTCACACTGTGCATGTTGATCACCTTGGACCCTTCGTTAAGTCGAAGAGAGGATATACTCACTTACTCGTCGTCGTGGATGGGTTTACTAAATTCTGTTTCATTAAACCCGACAGGAACACCAACAGTCAGAACGCTATTAGGGTTCTCGATGATATTTTCTGTACCTTTAAGAGTCCCAATCGTCTTGTGAGTGATCGTGGCAGTTGTTTTACCTCGCACAGTTTTAGGGCTTTCTGTCTTGATAAAGGAATTAAACACATCCTCAACGCTGTAGCGAGCCCACGATCAAACGGACAAGTTGAGAGGTACAATCGTACCACCCAAGTAGCAATCAAGAATTGTGATTAAGTCATATATGTCTAAACTTTAGCTAAAGTGAGATTTATCCAAATCAAATAGGACTTATTAGGACTTCATAAATTCATTTCCTTCTTTAATTCTATATAGTTTTCAACAAATCCTACTTTAGATAATTTAGAATACACAAAACCAAGTTAAGTATTCACAAAACTATTTAGTCTTATCTCAGCCTACTGTTAAGTCTACAAGTATTCTTTTACTTTACTCAGATTATTTGAAGGCTCACTTAACACTAAATTGATTTAGTGAAGTATCAGTTTAGTCTTGTAAAGTAAAAATTGATTGCCTAGATATACTTAAGGCAATTTTTATTATTTGTTGCTCCTATACAAGACTGTTTTATTCGTTTTTGACTACAATAAGTAAAACATAAGAAAAGTCTATTCAATGGACGATAAAATCGAAATAGAAGCAAGCAGAAAGATGGATGAAGTCCAAATAATAAAATGATCTGTGTAGCGTGTGACCTACCTAATAACCGCCCTCTGTAGGGTAATCGAGGCAACCCACCAAAGTGTATTTGCCAACGTGTACTGACATTTCTCGCCGTTTCGTTAGATGGCGCGCGTCGGGCGTGCGGGCCTTGCTCACAAGTACTTATATTATTATTAGAAGACACGCCCTCCCTCGCGCCCCGCGCGCGCCCTTCTACGTCCCGCCAGTGGGCTCGGGACCTTTGACCATATAGGATGTGTTAATGTGTACTGTGCGTTTTAAGTCGAACTGTGTGTTGCATTGTAGTTTTTTTCTGTGCCGTTAATTAATATTAAAAGTAGTTCAAGAAGGAACAAGGCCTTTTACTGCTCACGCCCGCTACAACTGGACGCCCAACGTTGTGGATTGAACTTCGTGTTTGAAGCGAACACGCGTTCCCTTTGAGAAATGCCGCCGAAGAAAAAACGACAAAGCGCTGGGAGCGCCGACAACACTTTGAACGACAGCATCACAATGCCACAAGGTGCATTAGAGGCTATCCTCGCTACGTTGCAGCAGTCACAGCAGGATTTTTGCATGCAACTTTTGAGCGAGGTGCGTTCATCAACACCCACCGCGCAACCCGACGCGGCCGCCATTGCTGCTGCCGCCGCGGCCGCCGCTGCCGCCGCGGGCGGTGCTACTACTGTAAGCGGAAACCTGTCGCAATGTAGTGCTCATTACAGCGGCTCACCAGAAGAGTCGTTGGAGAATTTCGTGGACTCCGTCGAGATATACAAGTCGTGTCTGAACGTGTCCGACGAAAACGCTTTGCGTGGATTTCCTATGCTACTGACGCATAGCGCGGCTTTATGGTGGCAAGGTGTTAAAGACAGCACGTACACATGGAAGGATGCCCTACTCAGGTTACAGGGAGCATTTGGAGAACGTCGCCCCCCGTACCGTATTTACAAGCAGTTGTTTTCCTTGGTACAGGCTGAGGAGAATACGGAGTTGTTCGTCGCGAAGGTACGAGCACTTTTATCTCGCTTGCCCATAGACGATTTAAGCGAAAAAGTGAAGCTCGATATGACCTTCGGACTCCTAGATAGGCGAATAAGAAAACGCGTCGACCGAGATTGTTTGAACAGCTTCGATGATCTGCTCGCCAGAGCACGTAATATTGAGGATAGTCTGAAGGAGTCTAATGTTCCAGTCCGCGAAGAAACAAGTTTGTCTGCGCGCAACGTCGCCGGCTACAACTCGCCGCCGGCGCCGCCCCCCGCGTGCGCCGCCGTCCCCGAGAGTTTTGCCGCCCCCGCCGCGGCCACCGACCATCGCGCTTCGACGTCGTGTTTCGTGGAAAAACATGTAACTCATTCTTCAGACAGGCCTAAGCGTTTGTTTTGTGTCTATTGCAAACAGAGTGGACACGTCGTTGCAGATTGCAAAAAGTTAAAATCAAAAAGTGATACTACACCGGTTATATCCGATAGTGATAAGAGTGATAACGCGATTCGGTGTTACGGTTGTGGTGCGAGTGGCGTAATTCGGTCTAAGTGTCCTACGTGTAATCCTGACACGGGTCAGGCCTTTTACTCGCTCACGGCGTCAACATCAAACGAGCTTTCCGCGCCGCCGCTTCGTCCACCCCGCGTGGACGCGCGGGCGCGTAGCGTCGTCATCGAGTCATCACAATCACTTCGTGACGTCACGCATGGCGCAAGGTCGCGCATGCGCGGTAACGTGGACGTTGACTCCAGCTTCGGCGCGAACTCGCGCGCCGCCGCCGATGGCCACGCCCACTTGTCACCCGCGCGCTACGTCACGGGAGTTAACCCTTCGCACGCCGACGAGTGTACAGCGGTGACAGGTAACACGTCGTTGTACGGCGTTTCGGAACATTCAAGTGAGTTTTCTAAAAATGATTGTTTTAGCGATGTTGGTAATAATATTTTGTCTGAATGTGTTGTAAATGTACAGGACAGTGAGGCCTTCCGCCGCCCTATTTTAGATATAAATGTAATAGGAGAGCGTGGGACTGGATTGGTGGATTCCGCAGCTAAAACTTGCGTGGCTGGTCACACTCTGTACTCTGTCCTGATAGAAAAGGGTCACTTACTTACGCCGTGCACACAAATTGTAAAACTTGCTGACGGTGTGAGTAAAGTATTAAATGTTTTTACCACGAGGTTAGAGGTGACACTTAAACACAAAACTTTGATGGTAGATTTTTTAATTTTCCCTGATGCGAAAAGTAACGAAACGTTACTCGGTATAAACTTTTTAAAGAAATTTAATCTCGTTGTAGATTTTGGTAACGCTAACTGGTACTTTGCTGAACGTAGTCAGCTAAAGTTTGACTTGCAGTTTGAGAGCGTGTTGTCACCTCCTTCCACGTGCGCTGCGATGGACGTCCTCCGGGGTGATGGGGTAACCTTGCCTAGTGGTGAACAACGTGAGGAGCTTGCCCATCCCTTTATCGAGAAACAAGATATTATAAAGTCGGTGTTGCGTAGTGTTTCGCCTCATAAAAAAGAGCTTATGCGCACGGAGGAATGTGGGGAAAATAGAAAGACTCAGTTGGGTATGATGGGCCCTGTCGTTATTAACGCTCTTACGCGAAGTCCCAGGGAATTGCGTCGAGCGCAGCTAGATGACCCGGAGCTGAAAAAGGTTATTACTGTTTTGGAGAATAGTAAGTTTGTGTCTAATAATGTCAAGCGTTGGACAGGAAGAGGATACTTCATGCAGCAGGGAGTGTTGTATAAGTACAGCCCTGATGTTGGCAAAGGGGAGCCGCAGTTGGTTGTTCCTGCTAGTCTCCGGCCAGACATCTTAAGGGAGTGTCATGCGCTAGCTGGTCATAAGGGGCTAGATAGGACATTACATAGGGTCTCACAGAACTTTTATTTCCCAGGTATGCGTCACGTCATTGCAGACTATGTTATGGCTTGTGCTTCATGCCGACAGTATAAGCCTGGAAATGAAAAAGCTTCTGGTCTGTTACAGGGACCTATTTTGAATCAGAGAGAGGTCTTAGTTGACTTGTTTGGTCCGTTCCCTCCGAGAGAGCAGGGGGAGAAGTGGATTTTGATAGTAGAAGATTCTGCGACTGGATTGGTGGAGCTTTATGACTTGAAGGAAGGTACTTCAGAGGCCTGTGCTCGCGTCTTGATAGAAGAATACTTTGCTCGTTATGGTTTTTCATGTCGCATTGTTTCGAGTATGGAAGGTTTTGTGCCTCGTATCACTCCTTATTTGAGGAGTTTTCTTAGTTCATTGGTGTCTGTGAGGGATCAAGCTGAGATACAACAGGATAAGCGAAAAGGTTACGTCGATAGGTCTTGCAAGGCAGGAGAGGTATTCTCTATAGATGATGAGGTGTTGGATAAGTTCCATGTATCACAGCTCAGTCGTTTTCGTAATAGGGATGATACGCCTCCTAGTCCAGAAGTGACAAGACGTCCCGGGGGTCGTCCTCGTGCGTGTGTACCCGTGGTGCGAGTTCATGAACGTGCCTGTTCTTATGAACTCGAGGGGGAGAGTGTAGCGTGTGACCTACCTAATAACCGCCCTCTGTAGGGTAATCGAGGCAACCCACCAAAGTGTATTTGCCAACGTGTACTGACATTTCTCGCCGTTTCGTTAGATGGCGCGCGTCGGGCGTGCGGGCCTTGCTCACAAGTACTTATATTATTATTAGAAGACACGCCCTCCCTCGCGCCCCGCGCGCGCCCTTCTACGTCCCGCCAGTGGGCTCGGGACCTTTGACCATATAGGATGTGTTAATGTGTACTGTGCGTTTTAAGTCGAACTGTGTGTTGCATTGTAGTTTTTTTCTGTGCCGTTAATTAATATTAAAAGTAGTTCAAGAAGGAACAAGGCCTTTTACTGCTCACGCCCGCTACATCTGGTGATTTTCGAAGGCAGAATATTAAATACTTACAGAAAATTAACCTGTGATAATGCACATCCCACTGTTTTTGTTAGCGATGCGATATCTTCTTTATTGCCATCATTTTTTTATATCGATTGGTATAACACAATCATTTAATTTTGGCAAAAAAATCGTAAGTTCCTGTTTTTCAAATCCGATCCAGCGTGTGGCGGCCCAGGTAACTACGTCTCGCACAAATCTTCTCAAAAATGACTAAGCTAGTCTAACCTAATCTAAGCGCACGGCAACACTACACCATGAAAAATCGAGTTTTATATTAAAACCTGCTAAGTTCAAATATAAAATTAGGTACCTATTAGTCTAATAATAAATAAATCCAATCAAAAACATAAATGTGAAATGAGAGCCAAGTTCAATATTATGCAATGCTTTGGTTGTTGACTTCAACGACAAAAGAAGTGAGATCTAAATGGGTGCCAAGTTCAATGGTCAGTCCTGAAATTTATTTATAAGTAACAGTATAACATATCATATCTTCTTATAACATAAATATATTGTAGCCTAAGGTCTGTCTTATTGTAGGTAAGTACATATCCTCGTAACGCGTGGGTCCTTTTAAAAGGACAAATTCAAAACTAAAAGTCGACTTTATAGATATAATACATTTGAATACCTATTAAACTCGTTTAAGATTCACGTTAAGTTAAAAAAAATAATATGCCAGTAAAATGGATGTGAGTAATTGTGTTGTATCGTGGGCGAAAAGCTGACAACCTATCACCGCTAAACACATGTTCCAACTTGCTTACCTACCCTTAAAGTACTTGTCGAATATGGCATCAAGTGGTTTTATGATCACTTAGTGCTCTGCCTACCCCGATATAGGCGTGATTGTATGTTATGTTAAGTTAATCCACATACCTACCACAAAAAGACCGGCTGTCATGAGTTTTGATTACTTACTGATTCTTGCATCTATAGTTAGGTACAGGCACTAATTAGGTATTTATGTTAAGCGTTCATAATAGAATCTAATTATTTATGCCAGTTTATTATTTTTTCCTTTATATTCATCTAATTACCTATCTTACCAAATACCAAATTTTAACTCTCTAGGATCATCTGGAACTGGGTTAGAGTTTTGATTTATAGGTCAGTCAGTCAGTGATAAAGTCATCGGGAATTGGGCCGCCTTTTTTAACAATAATGTTTTTGGTGGGCTTAGAAACTACCGCGCACACACACGACGTTAATCAAATTGCAAGGGTTCTTCGTATATACAATATTCAACGGATACTCGTAAATTTTTACAATAATCACATTGTTTCCGTTGGCAATTAGAAGCGCGGTGATCGTACCTACTTTGCGTCAGCGAACCATGTAGGTACCTATGAGAATGTATGCGCGGAGACTCATTAGCAAATTGAGTTTATGTTTGTTAGTTCCAATTGCGATAAATATTAAATAATTAAGTAAATCACATTCCTATCCAAGTAAGAACTCAGCATAACAATATTTTTTATCTTCCACGAGTCGAAAAACTTACCTCTCAAACAAACATACTTTCCATAGGTTTTAAAAGCTTGTTCGATTTTAATTGTTACTTGTTACATAGATGATTCTGGCACAAAATAAACAAACATGATTTTACGACATTACTTTACTAAATCAAAATAGAGGATCACTTTAGACATAAGAGTTTTAAGTAGGAATTCACTAAATACTTTTTGTCTTAAGTTGGTATACTCCTAGACAATTGAAGTAAAATTTATCTTAACTAGTACTTGATGAAGTGCAACTTGACTTTACTTTTCTAAACTGATTCTTACGAAATCAATTGTTTCTAAAGTCTTACTTCATTTAGAAAAATATTACTTAACGCCATTTTGCACTTACAGGAAGAAAACATGTAATATTTTTTTGACAATATTATCGTCAAAAACTGAAGTAAATTAATATATATCTCTGTTGTAGTAACAATTACTGCGTTCAGCTGTCACATATTAATACAAAATGAATTTCTCTATACTATATGTCACCATTTTTTATAATTTGCTGAATAATCAATCCAAATTTTATTATTATTTTTCTGGTATATTAAAGGCCCTTCTGTTTTTTAACACTTTCTATCGATTTTACACGAGAAACAATCATGCGTTTATAATTTCCTGTATGTGAAACGGCAGAATAACCTTTTGTTAAAACAACTTAACAAATATTTTAGACGCCATTTTCTTACAGACTTCATTTCTTGTGTTAATGTAAATGTTCGCCATTATATTCTAAAATAAAGACGCGTGAAGTAAAAATCGTTTTAGTATGACCTGAAGTTTTACTTCGTTAAGTTACAATTGACTCAGTGCAATTCAATCCTATAGTCTTAACTAAGTATTGTAGATATCTTCAAGTATACATTTTTGGTATTAAGTGATACTACAAGAATTCTAAGTTTAGAATACGCAAGAACATTGTCTAAAGTAGGGTTTAAGTCTGACTTAACGTTGTCTTAAGTCTGTCTTGTATAAGAGTTAAAGTATGTGCCCACTTTTACTAAACTGTATCTTCAAGACATCTTGAGGGATATCTTGGAGACATATAAGACTTATCCAAGACAAGGGCTTGATTTAGTCTACTTGCCTTCAAGATATCTACAATTCTCTTTTAAGACAATCGGTTGCTACTTGGGCATTCTCGATTCAATGAGAGCAGCGGCTATAAAACATGGTGATAAGGATTGGGATAGTCATATTGGTACCATTCAGTGGGGAATGAATAACACAATTCAAAAGACGATCGATAAAACTCCATCCGAGGTGTTGTTTGGTCCTTGTATGAGTGGCGAAAAGAATCTAATTCTTGACGAAATAGCGACGGAGACACGAGGTGATTGCGACGTTTCAGAAATGCGGGCGGAAGTCAAAAAGAGAATTGATAGCCAACAAATTAAACAAAAGCTGGCATATGACAAAGGTAGGAAACCGGCATATACATATAGCATAGGGGATCTTGTCAAAATTATTAAAACTTCTTTCAGCAATGACGGGCAGAGCAAAAAGCTAATGCCAACGTTCGTGGGGCCTTATCGTGTTGCCGAGGTCTTAGGTAGAGACAGATATAAATTAGTCCCTATTCCAGGCATGAGTAACAGTCGAAATAGGCGTCCCACTATAGTCGCGGCTGACCGCATGAAGCCGTGGATACACATATCGGCATTAGAACTGAATGATCAGGAAACCGATCATGAATCAAATTCGGATGGTGTTAACGACGATAATGAATGAGCGAATGTTTTTACTTTAAACGAAAATTGTAATTATTGTAATTTATGCTTGTATGGTCCCTTATAAGAGGCAAATAACTACAGATTGGTATTTTGTTACAGATCAGACGCGAGGATCGATCGGTTCGCGTTTGATTCAACCTACTCAAGCACTGTCACAAGTAATCGAGTTCTTGGACGACAGCATTAATGTATTTACAACAATCGAGCAGTATACATGATAGTATTTTTCTATAATCGTGTAATCGAAAAATAATCGAGTTTGGGGTAATTTAATCGAGCTAATACTATGTTTGTGAGTCTGATTTTTCTCTGTAATCGAGTATTAGAAATGTTAAGACTTAACTCTATAATTGATCGTTTGAGCGAAAATTTAATCGAGCAGCTATCTCATATTGTTAATCGATGCTCTTCCTATCAAGCATATTTATTTTGTATCTTGTAGAATTTGTTTTAATACTTATTTATTACTATGATTTATTCATTCGTTAGTTAGTAGAATATAAATATATAATATTGTGAGTTGAATGGCTCTTTACTTAACATATAAGATTACTAGCTGGTACCCGCGACTTCGTCTGCGTACTTTTAATTTGAATATTAAGGATTATATAAAAGGAACGGTATAGCATGTGATTAAAAGAGAGTAAGTAGGTATATTTAAAAAAAAATAAAAAATATCTGTTTACAGTCGTTATAAAGTACCTATGTATTCCATTGAGTGGCAGAAATTACCTAGGAATATTTATCGGTCCCTTATGTCCAAGACACTTACAGGGGTCAGCGTCACGTTGTGTACAAAAATATTTTAAAATGACCTAATTTAAAACTTTTTTGTACACAACGTTTGCTATTTTGTTATTATTTGTTAAAATGTAGAAATTGTTTGGACTCGACACTCGCGAGCAGGCCACGTATACACCACGTGCGCTCCCCCACCACAAGACAGCGCCGTTGACTGCCGCCACACTTCGGCGAATGTGCGCGACGACGAACGACGACCGACGGCAGTGGCGGCGATGCAGAGTATTCGTTAAAAGGAACTTTATCTACAAAAGCCAATTTTTTTTAACTTGATACACCCAAAACTACTAAATATCATGTTCCTAAGTTCAGTGGTTAATATTTTGTATACAAAAAGTTTGGCTTCGTAGTTCCCGTTCCGAATCCGTTCCGTTCCGTTCGAATTTCGGAAAATCCGTTTGTTGAAAAACTCTGCACATCCTAAGAGACCTACGTACCAAGTTTCATGGTTTTATCTTCAAAAATGACGAATACCCATACAAACATTCAACCCGTATTTCACCCCCATACTGGTAAAAATTTCAAAATGCTTGAACAAACGATTTTTTGTTTGTTATTTAGTGCCTAAACACAAAATTTAATATTTTTATCTTGAAAAATGACGAACCTCATAAAAAATTTCAACACCTATTTCATCCCCTCAAAGATCGAATTTTCAAAAACGCTTTAACAAATTGTTTTTTTATTTCTTATCAAGTTCCTAAATATAAAGTTTCGTGGTTTTATCCCCAAAAATGACGAACTCCCATACAAACTTTCAACCCTCATTTCACCCCCTCACTGGTCGAAATTTCAGCAACGCTAGAACAAATGTTTAATTATTTTTTATCAAGTGCTTAAATATAAAGTTTCATGGATTTATATTTTAAAATTAAAATATCCCATACAAACTTTCAACCCCTATTTCAATCTCTTCGTCCCTTCTTTTCGCAATAAAAGGTATCCTATTTTCTTTCTCAGGGTCTAAAGATTGTCTGTGCCAAATTTAATCAAAATCGGTTGAGAGGTTTAAGCGGGAAAGCGTAACAGACAGACAGACAGACAGAGTTACTTTCGCATTTATAATTAGTAAGGATTATTAGTAAGGATTATTTTCCCTCGTGTCGTTGAATTTCGTTGACGAACTGATTACCTATCCGTTTCTTTGTCTAAAATGAGTATTACCTTATTACTATGATTGATTACTGGGCTTAAAGTTCGTATAAATGTCTATCGAATTACCTCCTCAAGTTTAAAGCGTAGCTAGTCATGTAGTACTATATTAATTATGTGGTGTAAGTAATTAGATTTTATCTGTATGTAATGTAACAGTCAGTTGAATAAAAAAACTTATACAAATCAGATCAATTAATTGGCGTAATGTGATTCTAGAAAGAGTTTTAATGTTAATAGATAGCTAGCTATAGCTATGTGTAGGTTCCTGTAGGAATGAGATATAACTGTTTAATAAAGACAGTTGCATCAAAATTTTATCATAAATTCCCTAAATTATGGCGCCTACCTACCCTCTAAGTTAGAAAAGTGATCAAATACTAACTTGAGGTCACTCAGTTTAAAAAAAAACATCGAAATCATTCCAGTAGCTATGGCGTCATGCGCTTCTTGACACGATCACGAAATCTAGATTTCCGCGGGAATGAGGTATTTTCCCGCCATAAAAAGTAGCCTTTGTCCGTGCCTAAGATCCTATCTTTAAATTAACCAAGTCTTATAAAATTCCGTTCAGACGTTAAGGCGTGAATGAGGCAAACTTTTAAAACAAACAATTAAAAATCACTAACCTAGTTTTCTGTCTACTGCCTACGCCTTAAGTACGATAGCATAAATATTAATAGGCCATATCCTTTTCTAGATTACTATCTATCAGCTAACTAAATTTCATCAAAATCCGTTGAGCCGTTTAGGCATGATAGACAAAACTCCCAGCAAAAACCATAAAAAAATCACTAACTCAATTCAGTTTTCTGCCTACTTCCTACCCCCTAAGTACGATGACGTGATCAATTTGATCGTACAACCGTTTTTAGATAACCAACTATTACCTTACTAAATTTCATTAAAATCCGTTCAGCCGTTTAGACGTGAAAGAGCAAAAGTCCCAACAAAAACGACTACAAATCACTAAATCAATTTAGTTATCTGCCAACTGCCTACCCCCTAAGAACGATGGCGTGATTATTTATAGCCTATGACCATTTCTAGGTTATCATCTATCACCATACCAAATTTCATCAAAATCCGTTGAGCCGTTTAGGCGTGAAAGAGTAACAGACAGACAGACAGACAGACAGACAGACAGACAGAGTTACTTTCGCATTTATAATATTAGTATGGATAATTGATTTTCTTAAATGCAATATGTTTATATCAATTTCTTTTTTAAATAGCATAAGTATACAGTTATTCTGATATGTGTACCTTCAATCATTATTTATGTTAATGAACATATTGTATGTAAAGGCTGTGCAACTGGTCTTAACTCCGATTGTTAGGGTGCCTCCCGGGGTCGTATGCGGGGACGCTTACGATGTCAGGACGGTCGATTGTTAGGGTTATTCTAATTTAAAAAAAAAACAACAATTTTATTATTTCAATTTCATTATAAGTTCTATTTTTTCTTAAAATGGCAACTCTAATTTAAAATGGAATCTTCATTCTTTAAAACGATTGGTTAACGTTGATCGATACGTTGACCAATCGTAGCTCGGGGTTTTCGCGGGAAATGGACGTACGGAATTGTAGAAGGGACGAGTTGCACGGCAGTCTGGCAGGAGGAGTGAAAGGTGTAGGACGAAAAACAATACTAATACGAAAGTGTAAATAAAGGTAATAAAAGATTTACTAGCTTACTCTTGGTTTTCAATTCGTGAGTGCCGTCAAGAAATAGTGAGCTTATAGGACGAACTAACGATAGCCTGTCTACGTTACTATCATCGAATACCATCTTTTATATGACCTGTCTTAATGCTCTTTCTCATTTATAATACCAATACTGGACGTAGTCACGACATTATCGCACCTCAAGTTAACGTGTCCTTAGGTGTAGACCGACATTTGATGAAATCCTGGTATTATCTACCAAAGCTGGGAATGTTATATTGCATGTTATGTATATGAGACTGACCATACATCAAATTTGATGATACTAATTGAATAAAGTAAGCTATGAAGCTGATTGGTGCTGAGTGCTGCTCATCCCAATTCCTTATACTTTATTTTATACTTCAGAGATATTTCATCTCTGCAACGAGGCCGAACGGCTCATCATTACAAAATATATCCTAATCGGAGAGGGGCCAAAATCAGGGTAGGGCCTCATTCGCCGGTTGAGCGTGGACGGGGCTCGGAAGGCACCCTATACCATTACATTGTTGGTATGGGATTCTAATCTTTTTCCTGTGTACCTTGATAGTTCACAATAATAAAACCTAATCCCTAAACGAACAAATCCTTATATAATTTTACCTAAAGGTGTGTCCAAACATCGAGCGGCAATCGAGCGCGGCTGCCGCGCTCTGTTTAGACGACAGCCGCGCGCGAACGCTTCTGGCTAGCTGCCGCGCGCGAGCATTCTTAGTCAACATTCGGCAGTAATTGTGTTTGGACGTATTTCTGCGCGCAAACATGATTCTGATGCCAACAGAAGCGCGCGGCATATCTTGGTTGTGCCGCGCAGTACTGCCGCGCAAACATTAGTTGGCTTTGTCCAAACTAGAGCGCGGCAGAAATGTGTCCTACAAATGCCGCGTGTTGCTGCCGCGCTCTTGTTGCTCAATGTTTGGACACACCTTCAGAATATTTATAATTATCGATTTTTATATTATACTAGCTGGTACCCGCGACTTCGTCTGCGTACTTTTAATTTGAATATTAAGGATTATATAAAAGGAACGGTATAGCATGTGATTAAAAGAGAGTAAGTAGGTATATTTAAAAAAAATAAAAAATATCTGTTTACAGTCGTTATAAAGTACCTATGTATTCCATTGAGTGGCAGAAATTACCTAGGAATATTTATCGGTCCCTTATGTCCAATACACTTACAGGGGTCAGCGTCACGTTGTGTACAAAAATATTTTAAAATGACCTAATTTAAAACTTTTTTGTACACAACGTTTGCTATTTTGTTATTATTTGTTAAAATGTAGAAATTGTTTGGACTCGACACTCGCGAGCAGGCCACGTATACACCACGTGCGCTCCCCCACCACAAGACAGCGCCGTTGACTGCCGCCACACTTCGGCGAATGTGCGCGACGACGAACGACGACCGACGGCAGTGGCGGCGATGCAGAGTATTCGTTAAAAGGAACTTTATCTACAAAAGCCAAATTTTTTTAACTTGATACACCCAAAACTACTAAATATCATGTTCCTAGGTTCAGTGGTTAATATTTTGTATACAAAAAGTTTGGCTTCGTAGTTCCCGTTCCGAATCCGTTCCGTTCCGTTCGAATTTCGGAAAATCCGTTTGTATCCGGAAAAACTCTGCACATCCTAAGAGACCTACGTACCAAGTTTCATGGTTTTATCTTCAAAAATGACGAATACCCATACAAACATTCAACCCGTATTTCACCCCCATACTGGTAAAAATTTCAAAATGCTTGAACAAACGATTTTTTGTTTGTTATTTAGTGCCTAAACACAAAATTTAATATTTTTATCTTGAAAAATGACGAACCTCATAAAAAATTTCAACACCTATTTCATCCCCTCAAAGATCGAATTTTCAAAAACGCTTTAACAAATTGTTTTTTTATTTCTTATCAAGTACCTAAATATAAAGTTTCGTGGTTTTATCCCCAAAAATGACGAACTCCCATACAAACTTTCAACCCTCATTTCACCCCCTCACTGGTCGAAATTTCAGCAACGCTAGAACAAATGTTTAATTATTTTTTATCAAGTGCTTAAATATAAAGTTTCATGGATTTATATTTTAAAATTAAAATATCCCATACAAACTTTCAACCCCTATTTCAATCTCTTCGTCCGTTCTTTTCGCAATAAAAGGTATCCTATTTTCTTTCTCAGGGTCTAAAGATTGTCTGTGCCAAATTTAATCAAAATCGGTTGAGAGGTTTAAGCGGGAAAGCGTAACAGACAGACAGACAGAGTTACTTTCGCATTTATAATATTAGTAAGGATTATTTTCCCTCGTTAAATAGTAAACAAACTAAGTGTAGGTGTTATAATTTCGTTGACGAACTGATTACCTATCCGTTTCTTTGTCTAAAATGAGTATTACCTTATTACTATGATTGATTACTGGGCTTAAAGTTCGTATAAATGTCTATCGAATTACCTCCTCAAGTTTAAAGCGTAGCTAGTCATGTAGTACTATATTAATTATACTTCGCGCTTCGTCTTCGAGATTAGTAACTTAGATCATTCGACAACATGTAGTAACGCATAGGTACCACCACTCGTTCACTTTATAGTTGAGGGTGGTTCACTAATGTTTTACAAAAAACGTATAACAAATAATCATTTTACAAACAACGTTTGGAAAACTAATCATTTGACAAACTTTCATTTCGCAAACATATTACTTTAAAAACAATCATATGACATAATACAGATTCCGCAAATGTTTTACTTAGAAAATAATTCAACTGTTAAAATATTATATTTAAAATAATCACATGACTAAATAATTCGTTTGCCAAATTGGTGATTATACAAAAAGTTACAAGATTAATTATTATTTTTTTAAAATAACTATTTTTATGTGAAGCCGTACAAAAGGCGGTATTTTAGAATAATTTTATTGTAGTACCCACTTATTGCCGCACTATTTCGTTTATTGCACTGTCTTTTAAAATAAGTGTGACTGACGCGTATTGTTTTTTTTAACTATAGTAAACAGAGAAAGATTTTTGTTGATTAACATAGATTTTGGTTATTACAAAAAGTTAGAAAATAAATTATTACTTAGTTTTTAAAAATAACTATTTAAACTCTTGAACATATTGTTTATAGGCCAGAAATAATTTTGTATTAATACTAATACCATAGAAACTTAAATCTTCAAAAAAACAACATACTACGTGAATTAAGTGAAATAAGTAGAATTCGGTTCTGGCACTCGCCGGCCGCTGCCGCGGCACGCTCGCTTCGCTCGCTCGGCTCGTGCGTTGTGGTCGCAGTTCTAACCTAACCTAACCAAACATTGGAAAATAAATGATTATTATAATTATTTAACTTCTTTATTATTATTGGACTTTCATGCATGAACCCAAAGTAATGATATACACGTACTTAATAGCTTACTACTTTCTTCTAAAATGATCTTTTTTCATACGTTTTTTGTTAAACTATTGTAAACTAAGAAATATTTTTGTTGATTAACATAGATTTTGGTTAATAAAATATTTACCAAGCAATGCATTTTGTCAAATGTTATTTTTGCTTTACGTTATTTTGCCGTCTAACATGTTTAAAAAATAATCAATTTGTAAATTAATGTTTTAGCGTAATAATTATTTTTTTTGTAAATATATTGTGTAATGAGTAGTTTATTAAACAATAGTTTGTAAAATGATACATTTATCAAATATAGTTTTGACAAATGTTGTTTTTCAAATGAAAATTTATTATTTGTTTTTTGTCAAATAATCGGACACCAGTTGAGGGTATATACTAAACAAAACAGCAATATTTTAAAATGAAGGTATATGTCGCTCGTTCACTTGCCGCCTGTCGCGTCCTCTGGTCGTCATTCGCATTAAAGTGCTCAACCACTCCACGTGTAATTTCGCAATATTTTTTTTTTTTTCTTACTAAAAATTATAAATATAAATTCATTTTTTTTTTTTTTAATATTCAAAAATGCCAAAAAGTGAAAAGCGTAAACGATCACGTTCGCGCTCAAATGAATTTGAATCGTTTGCTAAAAAGCTTAAAAGATTATTCGATTCTGTTGAAAACAATTCATCACGACAACGACGACGTCACCGTATCATCGAATCATCACCGGAATCATCATCGAGGGAACCCTCGCCATCTCCGAATAACCATCAAGGTAATTACCGTCAATTATATATTATAGGTAAAGTGTGACTCCTTATCAAGATTTCGACCGATCTGTCCTTGACCTACTTATCAATGCAACCTGAGCAGTTTTAGGGACTGTCTCGCCGCATTGTTATTTGGTTACTATATAAACCACAAGCAACCTAACCAGTTTTTGGGACTGTTTTTAAAGCTTATCATAGAATTGCAACCTGTACAGTTTAGGGGACTGTACGACGCATGTTCTATATCTATCTATAATTTCAACACCATAATCATTAACACAACCTAAACCGTTTCAAGCGTTAAACTGGATTTATCCTTATTTTAAGCCTTTTATAGAAATTACAATAAAAGTTGTCCTCCACGTAGACCCACGATAACGGTCTTTTTTCAGACGGAGAGAAGACGGAATCTAGAAATGGTGAAGAAGTCAGACCATCTGACCCGCCGGTAGTGGCGACTCACGACGATCGCGACGTGTCACTGACAGACATACTAGAAGCGGGGACGTCTTCCACTCCCGCGGCTGATTTGCCACCGGGTGAATCTAGTGTACCAATAGAAGACACTCTGGATGAAGAAGTACTTCTAATTCTAGGAGAAGATCCTACTTCATCCGTCGAATATGGAAATGAAGTGCATGTTCAGCTGGCTAACCGATTTGAGTATCTCGCTACCACAGGACTTAGGAAAGAAACTCGAAAAGAGCTTTGTGATAAATACCTGATACCTTCCAATTGCACGCGCATTGGAGCCCCCCAGCTTAACGCGGAAATAAAAGCCGCGCTGAACGAAGTTTTACTAAAACGGGACAGGGCTATCGAAGCCCGACAGAAGCAGCTAGCATGTGCCATATCTTGCGTTGCACAGATTGCTTCGGACCAAATTGGATCTACGGATAACAATCACGATGTGCTGAAAAAAGCCATGGATGCCGGCCGCTTACTCTGTGATCTACAGTATGCAGAATCGATGACTAGGAGGAATTTTGCTGCGTTCTCTATAAAAAAGGATATGAAGGAACATCTATTTAACACCAAAATAGACAAACTTTTGTTTGGGGAAAGTCTCCCAGATGCTTTAAAAACTGCAAAGGCAGTCAGCAAATCAGGAACTGATCTGAAAGTGGAGACTAAGAAGAAACAAACGCCACGGACAACGACAACTGCTCAGAAACCCGGTACAAAGAATTTAAACTGGAAGTCGCCGGCAGCCCTAGCTCGCAGGCAGCCGGAGCCGCCCCGCGGTCGGGGACCTGCCGCACTGCGAGCACCGCCCGAGACATCGTCCAAACAGTCGCCGTATCCGCAGAGACTCACGCGCCAACGCTAGACCCGGTAAGGTACGCCGGTCAACTTTCTTTGTTTCACAAACAATGGGCTCTAATAACGAGCGACCGTACCATTCTTTCCTGGATCAACGGCTATAAAATAAATCTTTCAAGACCGGTGGTTCAAACGTGTCCGCCTCGACAACCATACATTTCAAGCTCAGAATCAGCCCTCTTTAAGGAAGCAATCTGCAGCTTATTGTCAATAGGCGCGATATCAGAGTGTCAGCCATGCGAACATCAGTTCCTAGGTGTCCGATTATTTGACAAAAAACAAATAATAAATTTTCATTTGAAAAACAACATTTGTCAAAACTATATTTGATAAATGTATCATTTTACAAACTATTGTTTAATAAACTACTCATTAGACAATATATTTACAAAAAAAATAATTATTACGCTAAAACATAAATTTACAAATTGATTATTTTATAAACATGTTAGATGGCAAAACAACGTAAAGCAAAAATAACATTTGACAAAATGCATTGCTTGGTAAATATTTTATTAACCAAAATCTATGTAAATCAACAAAAATCTTTCTCAGTTTACTATAGTTTAACAAAAAACGTATGAAAAAAGATCATTTTAGAAGAAAGTAGTAAGCTATTAAGTACGTGTATATCATTACTTTGGGTTCATGCATGAAAGTCCAATAATAATAAAGAAGTTAAATAATTATAATAATCATTTATTTTCCAATGTTTGGTTAGGTTAGGTTAGAACTGCGACCACAACGCACGAGCCGAGCGAGCGAAGCGAGCGTGCCGCGGCAGCGGCCGGCGAGTGCCAGAACCGAATTCTACTTATTTTACTAAATTCACGTAATATGATTTTTTTTAAAAGATTTAAGTTTCTATGGTATTAGTATTAATACAAAATTATTTCTGGCCTATAAACAATCTGTTCAAGAGTTTAAATAGTTATTTTTAAAAACTAAGTAATAATTTATTTTCTAACTTTTTGTAATAACCAAAATCTATGTTAATCAACAAAAATCTTTCTCTGTTTACTATAGTTAAAAAAATACAATACGCGTCAGTCACACTTATTTTAAAAGACAGTGCAATAAACGAAATAGTGCGGCAATAAGTGGGTACTACAATAAAATTATTCTAAAATACCGACTTTTGTACGGCTTTACATAAAAATAGTTATTTAAAAAAAAAATAATTTATCTTGTAACTTTTTGTATAATCACCAGTTTGGCAAACGAATTATTTAGTCATGTGATTATTTTAAATATAATATTTTAACAGTTGAATTATTTTCTAAGTAAAACATTTGCGGAATCTGTATTATGTCATATGATTGTTTTTAAAGTAATATGTTTGCGAAATGAAAGTTTGTCAAATGATTAGTTTTCCAAACGTTGTTTGTAAAATGATTATTTGTTATACGTTTTTTGTAAAACATTAGTGAACCCAGTTCCTATCTAGCATCTTCTTACGCCCTAAACCAAATGGCAAAATGAGACTTATCCTCAATCTGAAAAATTTAAATAAATATATTGAAACTCAGCATTTTAAACTAGAGGATCTGCGTACAGCTATTAAACTCATAAACAAAAATTGCTTTATGGCTACTTTGGACTTAAAAGACGCATACTTCTTAATCAAAATTCACCCTGAGTCTCGAAAATATTTAAGATTTGAATGGGAAGGAAAAGTTTTTGAATACAATGTTTTGCCGTTTGGTTTAAACACGGCACCATACATCTTTAACAAGATAATGAAACCTGTGGTAAAGCTGTTGCGATCTTGCGGCTATATTTCAACCATATATTTGGACGATATTTTGCTAATTGGCACTACTTACGCTGAATGCATGACCAATATAACTACGACCAAAAAACTATTATTGGCTTTAGGCTTTATTATCAGTGACGAGAAAAGTATTTTTTTACCGTCAACTACCGTAAAATTCCTGGGTTTTATGATTAATTCTTTTTCTATGCAAGTAACTTTGCCGGCAGATAAACGACGCCATATAAAAACTGAAATTCAAAACTTCATTAATTTGAGACGTTGCAAAATTAAAAGACTAGCACAACTTGTAGGCTTGTTAGTCTCTGCCTGTCCAGCAGTCGAATACGGCTTATTATATACCAAGCAACTTGAACGTTGCAAATACCTTAACTTATTAGGCCACGATAATTACGAAATGGATATGAGTATCCCTAGTTACATATTGCCAGATCTCCTCTGGTGGTTAAATGTCATTGATAATCCTTACCACAGGATCAAAGACGACCATTATACCACAGAAATATATTCTGATGCCTCAACGACGGGGTGGGGCGCGGTATGTGGCGCAGAATCCGCAAGTGGGCAGTGGTCTGAACGTGAGGTCGGCCAGCACATTAACTATTTGGAATTAGTGGCAGCATTTATTGCTATCAAATTATTTGCCAAAAAATTACGCAATTGCCAAATCTTAGTGAGAATTGATAATTCAACGGCCATTTCGTACATTAACCGCATGGGAGGAATACAGTTCCCACACTTAACACAAGTTGCAAAAGACATCTGGCAATGGTGTGAAACTCGCAGAATCCTTGTACTCGCGGAATATGTCGAATCTTCAAAAAACATCGCTGACGAAGCGTCGAGACGCGTACACCCAGATATAGAGTGGGAACTGGGCGAATCAGCTTTCCAATCCATAACGGCTAAGTTTGGCGTGCCTCAGATTGACTTATTTGCCAGTAGAATCAATCGTAAATGTCAAAAATATGTCTCATGGCACAGGGATCCTGATGCTCTCGCAATTAATGCGTTTACCATGAATTGGCACAGTCTGTTTTTCTATGCATTCCCGCCGTTTTCTATAATATTGAAGGTTTTAAAAAAGATTGAAACTGACCAAGCACAGGGCATTATAGTTGTGCCGCTCTGGCCAACGCAAGCATGGTATCCTATATTTACAAGGTTACTTGTATCTGATATTGTCACGTTTAATCCTAGTGAACATCCCATAATATTTCATTCCAGCCAACGGAACATCCACTCCAGCATTACCCTGGTGGCCGGCATATTATCCGGGAGGCGTTGATGCGAAGAAATGTACCACCGCAATCCGCAGAAATTATGTTGGCCTCTATTTCTTCCAGTTCTCTTAAACAATACTCTGTTTACTTAAAAAAGTGGTTCGACTATTGTGTTCGAAAGCAAACTAGCATGTACGATTCGTCAGTCTTTACAGTACTCAACTTTTTTACCGATTTGTACAACGAAGGTAACCAGTATGGCTCGCTAAACAGCTGCAGAGCTGCATTAGCGTTACTTCTGGGAGCGAGTATTTCTGAAGATACCATGATTACTAGATTTTTTAAAGGAGTGTTTAGACTTCGGCGTCCAACACCAAAGTATGATGTAACATGGGACACTAACATAGTTTTACAATTTTTGGAAACATTATATCCTAACGAAACCTTAACCCTAGAACAGCTCACGAAGAAATGTATTACTCTCCTCGCTTTAGTCACAGCTCATAGAGTACAAACTCTGTCCAAAATTAACGTTCGAAATATCGAAAATACTTCGTCCCATTTAACAATAAAAATTCCCGACTTAATAAAAACTTCCCGAATCGGAGTTAACCAGCCGATACTTTACATACCTTTCTTTACTGAAAATGTTGCAATTTGTCCCGCAACTACTTTAAACAGCTATATAGATAAATCTTCATCCGTAAGGAATACCGATACACTTTTCATTAGTTTTAAAAAACCTCACTCAAAGGTATCAACACAAACGCTGAGTCGCTGGATCAAATCAGTACTTAAAGACAGCGGAATAGATATCTCCATATTTTCTGCTCACAGCACGCGACACGCCTCAACTTCGCAAGCATACAGGCAAGGGATCAATATCGATCTAATACGAAAAACCGCTGGCTGGAGCGGAACATCAACCACATTTGGTAAATTTTACCAGAAAAGCATCGTTAACGTCGATCGCGCTTCCTTAGCAAGGGCTATATTAAGCTCTAATCATTATGATAATTAAATTTAGTTAATTACATACTTATGAGATAACATTATTGTTGATTTCTTTTGTTTTGTTTGAAAATAAATTATTGGTTTATTTTCTCATCTGTCTTTTTTTTTTTAAGCAATATTTCCTGAACCTACTCTAAAAGTCTACATGTTGTCGAATGATCTAAGTTACTAATCTCGAAGACGAAGCGCGAAGTATAATTAATGATTAAACGAACTTACCATAAGTGAAGTTCTATCATAATTATACGAAGCGCTTCGTCTGAAGAGATTAGTAACACCCTCCCGCCCGAACTATTGCCCCGCTGCGGTTCTGGAAATATTTCTTCCAGGCTCTATGAACGGAATGACGACCAGAGGACGCGACAGGTGGCAAGTGAACGAGCGACATATACCTTCATTTTAAAATATTGCTGTTTTGTTTAGTATATACCCTCAACTATAAAGTGAACGAGTGGTGGTACCTATGCGTTACTACATGTTGTCGAATGATCTAAGTTACTAATCTCTTCAGACGAAGCGCTTCGTATAATTATGATAGAACTTCACTTATGGTAAGTTCGTTTAATCATTAATTATGTGGTGTAAGTAATTAGATTTTATCTGTATGTAATGTAACAGTCAGTTGAATAAAAAAACTTATACAAATCAGATCAATTAATTGGCGTAATGTGATTCTAGAAAGAGTTTTAATGTTAATAGATAGCTAGCTATAGCTATGTGTAGGTTCCTGTAGGAATGAGATATAACTGTTTAATAAAGACAGTTGCATCAAAATTTTATCATAAATTCCCTAAATTATGGCGCCTACCTACCCTCTAAGTTAGAAAAGTGATCAAATACTAACTTGAGGTCACTCAGTTTAAAAAAAAACATCGAAATCATTCCAGTAGCTATGGCGTCATGCGCTTCTTGACACGATCACGAAATCTAGATTTCCGCGGGAATGAGGTATTTTCCCGCCATAAAAAGTAGCCTGTGTCCGTGCCTAAGATCCTATCTTTAAATTAAC
The DNA here is from genome assembly GCF_024362695.1 of Pectinophora gossypiella. NCBI lineage: Eukaryota > Metazoa > Arthropoda > Insecta > Lepidoptera > Gelechiidae > Pectinophora > Pectinophora gossypiella. Next base: position 353,777 of record NW_026063254.1, on the reverse strand, counting down.
CAAGTCTTATAAAATTCCGTTCAGACGTTAAGGCGTGAATGAGGCAAACTTTTAAAACAAACAATTAAAAATCACTAACCTAATTAGTTTTCTGTCTACTGCCTACGCCTTAAGTACGATAGCATAAATATTAATAGGCCATATCCTTTTCTAGATTACTATCTATCAGCTAACTAAATTTCATCAAAATCCGTTGAGCCGTTTAGGCATGATAGACAAAACTCCCAGCAAAAACCATAAAAAAATCACTAACTCAATTCAGTTTTCTGCCTACTTCCTACCCCCTAAGTACGATGACGTGATCAATTTGATCGTACAACCGTTTTTAGATAACCAACTATTACCTTACTAAATTTCATTAAAATCCGTTCAGCCGTTTAGACGTGAAAGAGCAAAAGTCCCAACAAAAACGACTACAAATCACTAAATCAATTTAGTTATCTGCCAACTGCCTACCCCCTAAGAACGATGGCGTGATTATTTATAGCCTATGACCATTTCTAGGTTATCATCTATCACCATACCAAATTTCATCAAAATCCGTTGAGCCGTTTAGGCGTGAAAGAGTAACAGACAGACAGACAGACAGACAGACAGAGTTACTTTCGCATTTATAATATTAGTATGGATTAGTATGGATTAGTATGGATTTTATTATAACTATTATAACACTTTCATTTTAATCTCAATTGTCGAATCTTCAATATTTTAAACTATATCACGTTCAAGCTTTTTATTAATTGCGTTATGTCTCTCATTGTACTAAATACAAATAATTATGATTCTTGTACTCCTCTAGATTCTCAAATTAATTTAATTTAGTCTCTTTATCGATTTGCAATAAATCTATAGTAGGTATTTAAAAATTACTTTACATATAATACCTTATAAGTATTTATTCAACTTTATTTTATTTACTGTATATTGTTTTATATTGTATTATACTACGTCGCTGCATCTTCGAGATTTACATTCACCAGGTAGTCCACTCCTCAATGTACCAGGCACCGAACACATATTTAGAGCTAGAATTTAAAAAACAAGCGGGAACTGTCTTCCTATTGCCACCCGCCAACCCCGCGTGTGGCCCCGCGTCCCGCGCCCCGCACCCCCTTGTTTTCATTCGCTTTTTGTGTTCAGGCATCGAAACGCCGCCGATAATAAATAAATACTTTTAACGAAAAATACTTATTAAATCTTAATTATTACAGTGTTTTAGCAGTGTTGTTAGTGTTCTGTGATAGCGTGTGTTGTTTTTTGAAGGTTTAATAACCTTATGATGGGTCGTCGAAAACGTAAACACAGGAGTAGTGACTCGGAAGAAATACTTCGAAAAATAAGGCGTTTAGAACGCCGCCTTCATCATCGTAATCATAATACAAGTGAATCAGAATCGGATGAACGTAAGTACCTAATCATTTATCGTTTACTTTTCAATTTTGTAAATATTAGGTACCTGCCTACATAGGTACCGACCTTGGTATTTTATTCCGCGACGGAAATTTGTTGCTGGGATTAATTCATCCGCATTTTATTATTTTTACCTAATCACCTACCTATCCCGCTGTTGGGTAAACATACATTCGTACTCGTTACAAATGCAGTAAGTTCTAATAGGGTGTATGGTAGGTACACTGTTGGATGCTTTATGCCTACAACATAATTTATGAATTATGTTTATGAATAACCATATACCTACTTACTTATACGATGGGTACTATACACCTTGATAAGTACGATTTACTATTACGGATAATAGACTATAATGAGATTATAGTTGTAATTTTGTTATTTTATCGAGCCGTGATGCGATTACGGCCGACCTAACTTAATAGGTCCCCATAATGTATTGACATTAAAGAATCACAATGCGATTGTGATCATTGTCTAACGTACTATATATATTTTGACGAGTTTAAGAACCACGATGCGATTGTGGTCACTATTTACCTATCGTAATACTTATTGTGTCGTGACGCGATTACGACCAAGTTTACGGATTGGTGTTCGGATATTTTCATGCCGCTGGTTATTCTTGCAGATCATGAATCATACTCACGCAATAGCCGATCAGGAAAAGAGTATGATACAGAACCCAACTTCTCTGATGTGGAACAGTATAGCGCGCAGTCGGTCATTTCGATACCCGAGCCAGAAGCCGCAGCCCTGCCCGTTCTACAAACAGACCCAACACCTTCTAGTAATGAGTGTATGCCTACTGCCGCCGGGTCAGGAGCTTCTGCAAATGCACAGCTTCCAGATGACATATTGGAAGCGTTAGGCGTGTCAAGGGAAAAAGACGAGGTTCTTGGGCCGAAAATAAGAGAGGAGGTATCTAAACGTTGGGGGAAGATTATATTAGAAGGACTGCACAAAGACCAACGACAAAAATTAATGGAGGATATTCTCATTCCGGAAAATTTTCAGTTGCTAAAGGCGCCCAAACTCAACCCGGAAGTAGCCGCGGTTCTCTCGGAATCCACGAGGAATAGAGACAAACGCCTTGAAAAGGACCAAAACTACCTTGGCATAGGAATAGCCGGAATTACAAATTTATTGTCGAATTTGATAGACAAAGAGATGGAAAAGACAGAAATTATAAAGAAACTTTCAGAGATTGGACAAATACTGCTAGATTTACATTGCAAAGAAACATTTTCAAGGAGGAAGCTGATAACGTACAGTTTGGATAAGAAATTCCTTAATATATCCCAGGGGGTTAAGAGAGATTGTTTCCTATTTGGTGAGAACTTGGGTGAAAAAATTCAAGCATCTAAGACTGTGGAAAGGTCTGGACTACAAATCAAGAGGACTTTCGAGTCTCAACCTAACACCTCGCGCTCAAACCGCACGACGCAGCCCCGTCAGGGAAACTCGCGTGGCCCACCCAAACAACAGACATGGAAAAACAGACGGGGTGGGCCCAGGACTCAGTACTCGAACCAAGGTCCGCCGTCACAGGCGAGGCAGCCGTCACAGGCGGACCGGTATGCGTCAGGGACGGACCGGTATGCGTCAGCGACGAAGTCGAACACCAGGACGACTCCCAAAGCTCGTTGAAGGTAATAAAACACGCAGGCAGATTACAACATTTCTTACACGATTGGCGAACTATTACCAATGATCCACTTGTATTGCAATACGTTACAGGATATAAAATCCCATTTAATCGACCTGTCGTACAAACTTACGAGCCAAACGAAACTCTTTTTTCCTCTTTAGAGTTACATAATCTAAATTTGGAATTGACTAAATTATTACTGTCCGGGGCTATCGTCAAATGTCGAGATGTACCTGGTCAGTTCATTTCTAATATATTTTTGACCCCTAAGAGCGACGGTACTTACAGATTTATACTAAATTTGAAAAAATTAAATAAATTCATTGACTCCCAGCACTTTAAAATGGAGGATATACGCACTGCTTCAAAATTAATTTCTCAATTTGATTATATGACTAGTATAGATTTGAAAGAAGCGTACTTCTTGATCCCGGTTCATTTTTCTCACCGTAAATACTTAAGGTTCAAATTTAAAGGTCAAACGTACGAGTTCCAGTGCCTCCCATTCGGCTTGTGCTCAGCTCCTTTAGTTTTTACTAAACTTATGAGACCCGTAACGACTTACTTGAGAAATAAAGGCCATTTACTTGTGATCTACTTAGATGACCTATTATGTATTGGCGACTCATTTGAAAGCTGTACTCAAAGAACCAACGAGACCGTAAATTTATTAAATCGTCTTGGTTTTGTTATCAATTATAATAAAAGTAACTTAAACCCTAGTCAACAGAAGACATTTTTAGGTTTTGAGTTAGACACAAATAAAATGGCATTACAATTACCTACATCTAAACGTCAAAAAATTCTTGACTTGACCGTAAAAATTTCGAATAAGACGTCAATATTGATACGGGACTTTGCGAAATTCTTAGGCTTACTTACCTCGATATGTCCGGCTGTAGATTATGGCTGGGTTTATACCAAACGTTTCGAACGGGATAAATATCTGGCACTCCAGTTATCAAGTGATAACTATGATAGACGAATGAAGCTAAACCATAATTTACAGCCAGATTTTACATGGTGGAAAAGCAATATAGGACATTGTATTATGCCAATTCGCAATTATCAATATGCTCTCGAAATTTTTACCGACGCGTCTTTAACTGGATGGGGTGTTGCGTGTAACGGGGAGCATTCCGGTGGTTTTTGGAGTTCATATGAGTCCGAAAATGCTATAAACTTATTGGAACTAAAAGCTGCATTCATTGGCCTAAAATGCTTCGCAAATGATGTTCATAACAAAGAAGTTCTGCTAAGAATCGATAACATGACCGCGATCTCCTATATAAATAGAATGGGAGGAGTTCAATACGAGCACTTAAATAATATTACCAGAGACATTTGGAAATGGTGCGAAGAACGGCGGATTTTTGTTTTTGCTTCTTATATAAAATCAAAGGACAACATAGAGGCGGATCACGAATCGCGCCGCACCAATATTGATACGGAGTGGGAGTTATCGGCCACTGCTTATCAAATAATTGTAGGTACATTAGGTGATCCAGAAATCGACCTCTTTGCGTCTTTCTTAAACGCTAAATGTTCGAAATATGTATCCTGGAAACGTGACCCACACGCCTTTAATATTGATGCGTTCACTTTAAACTGGAGCATGTACTTCTTCTACGCCTCCCCGCCATTCTCGCTAATTCTCAAATGTCTCCGAAAAATCAAAGACGACAAAGCCCTGGGAATAATGGTGGTACCATATTGGCCGAGCCAGCCCTGGTATCCACTTTTTGTCTCATTACAATGCTCAAAACCGGTTTATTTTCCACCTAAGGATGATCTATTGATGTCTCCTTTCAGGACTCGACACCATCTCTGGCGGAGCCTTACCCTGGTATCAGCTCGCTTATCAGGGAGGCATTCTCACGTCAATCACTAGATCCAGATACTATTAATATTATGACTTCATCTCTTTCTAAAAATTCATTGAAACAATATAACACGGCATTATCAAAGTGGTGGAACTTTTGTAAAAATCACGAGATTACTGATTGTTTATTAGTTTCTATACCGACAGTTTTAAAATTTCTTACCATTGAATTTGAATCCGGGGCTAGTTATTCGACTTTAAACACATACCGGGCAGCACTTGCCCTTATACTGGGAAACCAGTTTAGCACAAGTGATATTGTTATTAGGTTTTTTAAGGGCGTTTATAAACGTAGACCATCTTTTCCTAGATATCAAATGACATGGGATACTAATTTGGTGTTGAATTCCCTCGCCGACTGGTATCCGAACTTAACTTTGTCTTTCGATAACTTATGTAAAAAGTTAGTAGCTCTGCTCGCATTGTCAACGGCACAACGAGTACAGACGCTATCGTTGATTCGATTATCCAACATTAATATTATTCACGGATGTAAGATCGAGATACCAATCGTCGACTTAATTAAGACATCGGCTCCCGGCAGACCACCGCCATGCCTTGTAATACCCTTTTTTAATAATAAGTTAGAAATATGTCCAGCAAAAACGTTGATTGACTATTTGGACGTCACAAAACCCTTTAGAAACGTTCAGAAAACGGATAGACTGATTCTCACTTCCAAGAAGCCATACCACAACGCGAGCGCTTCCACGATCAGTCGCTGGATCAAGCAAGTGCTCTCTGAAAGTGGTATAGACACGAGCGTGTTCTCGGCGCACAGCGCGCGCCACGCCGCTACCTCAGCGGCTGATCGTAGAGGTGTCTCTATTGAGGTGATCAAAAAGACTGCCGGTTGGTCAGGCGACTCATTGGTATTCGGGAAATTCTATAATAGACCACTATTAATAAATAATGACAATGTTTTTGCTGAAGCAATATATAATTGTGATAATCTCAGTACCTAATTGAATTGTTCCTTGTAGCATGTAAATAATACGTACCTACTCGTATTTTGATTAAACGGTTGATTTACCAAGTTTAGTTAATATTTTCACTGTACTAATCCTTTTACACACAAAAAGAAGATTGGCTATTTCTTAAAAACACTCTGAACATCTACCTGGTGAATGTAAATCTCGAAGATGCAGCGACGTAGTATAATTGAAGGTTAAACAAACTTACCTAAGTGAAGTTTGACCGTAATTATACGAGTCGCTGCATCTGAAGAGATTTACACACCCACCCGCCCCTATTTTAGTTTCGTAAAATAGAGCCCTGTAACCTGTATTTTTGTTTTTTATGAAATAGCACTCTGAAAAAATGAAAACAAGGGGGTGCGGGGCGCGGGACGCGGGGCCACACGCGGGGTTGGCGGGTGGCAATAGGAAGACAGTTCCCGCTTGTTTTTTAAATTCTAGCTCTAAATATGTGTTCGGTGCCTGGTACATTGAGGAGTGGACTACCTGGTGAATGTAAATCTCTTCAGATGCAGCGACTCGTATAATTACGGTCAAACTTCACTTAGGTAAGTTTGTTTAACCTTCAATTATATTTATTTATGACATGTATAATATGTATGGCATTCTTAACGTCTCCTTTCATACGTTCATTCTGATCTCAACATACCTTCATTTAAAGAATCTGAGTTATTACAAAAACACAACGTAGAGTCCTAACCATAATATACTAGACGATCACATTATTATTAATTGGCCAATTAAAATCTACTTTGATTATTTTACGAATTTGTTTTGCAGCTGCATGTTATATTTTAAGGATTTTTTTTTGATTTGATATATTTGTCGAAGATCAAATGTGTTTATTTTGATTCTTGAAAACGCCAAGCGATGCGCTTGGGTAAAATCAAAAAGGTGTGACCCCTGTCATGTGTCATGTGGTTGTATGTCGATTCAACTGACAATAGGATCGGGTAGTTTTTATGATTAAAAATGGCAACACCAAGTGTCAGTTAAATTATTGTTTTTTTTTTTTAAAGGAATTATTATTAAGACAGGCAGCGAACGTGTCACATCTCTTTGGGATTACCGCGTTTTCCATCGATTCGAATCCTAGTGATCAATCATATTTTCTAACCCTGTTTGTTAACAACGAATACACAGCGATTGTATTTACACGTATCGACGTTTATTTTGAAATCACGCAACCATGAACGACGATAGTGAAGATGGCGTTCGAGACGATCCACCGACATATTTTTATCTGTTCGTGTCTGTGTACCTTTATTTCAGGTGGATTATATTATACTGTATCATAGTCGTATGATTATGTCTGTTTATATGTTTTCTGTGCTGTGTGAATTTCTTTTACAGGTATTTTTATACGAATTTATAGGTCAAAGTAGATGATTGTAGGGATATATAGTAGTAGGCAGGTGTCTACTGGGTATGCAAAGGGGGGGGGGGGGGGGGGGGGAGTGTTACAGGGTGTGCGATGTATGTGAGGGTGTTTTTTGTAATTGTACGTCCTTTGGTCTGCTCGTAATTGTTGGTATTGTATTAAAACACTTTGCTTATTTCAGATTTACACTTCCCTGTGGTATTAGTGGAACGTTTGGGTCATAATTCCGAAACTGGCAGTCAGAATGGACGAGAGACTGGCAGTAGAGAGTGGGTAGTGGGGTTCACAGAACCTCAAGAGGCCGCGACCTCGCCAAAGACTGTGACGCGTCTTCAGGGCGAGAAGGAAAAAGAAGTACTTCACCTAACGCCGTGTTATCATCCACCTCGCTTCATATCAAACACGACAACGACACTCGCGTACTAACTGCTAGATTGGAAGAATCCAATCACATTAAAGACAACGATAATAGTATAAGATTTTTAACGTCGCAACTTTAATTAAGATTATTATAAGCTGTAAAGTTTGCAATAAATGATTAAATAAATACGAGCTTAATAGCATCCAAATCAACACTTGTATTACAAACCCTCGACGTCGAAACGGAGGATCAAAGTGTATCCGAAATAAAACGCTTTATTGCCGATTGCGTACAAGGTCGAAGGAAGCGGGTCCCCAGAGTCGAACTGTCTCGACTGGATTGCGTAGTAGAAACTCAGTCCGCAACCGAAATATCTAGTGACGGACCACTTGCTACTGAAGTGCAAAAACATAAAACACGACGAACTTCTATAGAAAGGTCTGTATCACAGGACGAGATGAGGCATCCAGATTCGAAGCTTTCCATTGTAAATGTCTATTCTACGCCACCAGACAGACTTAGATCTAGAGACGAAAGAAGGTTCTATATTCAGAGTTCAGAAACCGGGAGCGTTGGATCAAGTTGTGACAGATTCCCTCTGCTTGAGCGCTACAAACGTTCGGATAATGCCCAATCAAAAGCAGCGCCATCTGCTCCGTTGACAAACATTGAACGTAGATTGCGGGTTTGTTCTCTGCCTCTTAAAAAACTTCTGAAACTGAAGGCGAAAGAAAAACCAACACGTAAACAAGTTGCTGCACAGATGGTGAAACAAGCTAACAAAAATAACAGTAGGAAGAAATGTCAGAAAATTATTGAACATGGTTATTTAAGTGAAAGTTCAAAGTGCAATCGGGAAGATGAGCGCCCAATGAAGTATTTCAAAGTAAATAACCAAAACACGACGGCGTTGCAAGCCACACCAGGTATGTAACTGCAAGCTTTTATATCATTAGCAAAAGTGTTCGTAATGTTGTTCTTGTTCATCAATAAGTAGAGTAGGTGAGAACTTTAAAACTGTACTTCTACTGGATCGGTTTACGTTTACGGAGTGTGCGGAGCGTCCGTATATGCATTTTTTAGTTTTTTAACAAAACCGCGCCTGCCCCCACGCATTTTTCGATTTATATCGAAGCTCTCGTCCAATAGGTGTACAACGCTTATCTGCGTAGGTAGCATTCGCTGCGTCTATTGGTATAATAAAATAAACCCTAACATAATAAAAACATTGATATAATTTGCGCTGCGCGCATCGCGTTTGCGCAACAACGCAGACAAGTAATAAAATTCAAGCAAACCGTTGATTCAAGATCTTGTAATGTTTATTATTCATATGACAAAACAGATAATTATATTTTTTATTTTAGAATGGGGTCCTTCGACAAGTATTACTTGTCCAGCCACCAAAAGAGCTCTGGCGACAAGACGTAAGTAGTTGAATATAACATTACTAATTTCGCCTGTGGTTCATAATGGTGTGAACAGAGCCGTGAGAGATCTATCGAATATTTCTGACACGAAGTCCTGAGATGGATATTCTATACTATGTATGGAATGGACACTCCCCCCCCCCCTCCACCGATCCGATCTTACCTCACATTTTTTTAGTGTACATAAACGATTTACCTTATGTAGTACAGAACCAAGCTGACATTGTACTGTTCGCGGATGACACTTCTCTTATATTTAAAATCGATAGAAAGTTAGAGGATCTTGACGAAGCAAACAGCGCTGTGTCGCAGGTTCTAAGCTGGTTTACAGTAAATAACCTAGTTCTAAACGCTAAGAAAACGAAGTGTATTAAATTTGTTCTACCAAACGTAAAGAAAGTAAATAATAACATTAAAATTAACGACGAGAAACTAGATTTTGTTGAACACACCGTTTTCTTAGGAATTACTGTAGATTCAAAACTTCAATGGGGCCCACATATTGTATTACCAGCTGGCAAGCTAAGTTCAGCAGCATATGCCGTCAGAAGAATCCGACAACTCACAGATGTACCCACTGCTAGACTTGTCTACTGCAGCTACTTCCACAGCATAATGTCTTACGGTATTTTATTGTGGGGTCGAGCCGCTGATGTAGAAACTATTTTCATTATTCAAAAAAGGGCAGTTCGCGCTATTTATAATCTTCGTTGTCGGGACTCTTTAAGGGAGCTGTTTAAAGAAATAAATATACTGACGGTCGCAAGTCAATTTTTTTTTTTTGACGTGACTTATTGTAGATTTGCCGCAGATGGCATTAACTACTTGGCCGGACAAATGGGGAGCGCTGAAGGCTCTCACCCGGTACAACGTTTAAGACAACAGGCCTGAGGGTGCCCAGTTGGGCGCGAACCTCGGCTCAGGGCGTCGTCTGAGAGGAAAAATATTTGAAAGAATTAATCGACCCTAGTGGGTCGATAGCGATAAGCGCTGAATGAAGGAAATCGTCGACCACGCCGGCAGGGTCGGTATCGGGGACCTGAAGTGTTTGGTGTCGCGAGCTGATTGGCTGCCTCTATGGCTAGAGTAATCGGGTCGTCGGGATCGTATATTACGTCCTTCGGACGCCGATACTTTTCAGTACCGTCCCTAAGCGGAATGTACTCGATTCGCGCGATTTGGGTGGTGCGGAGCAGAATCGAAAAAACGTTTGGAAGCTAATTTGAGCCATTGGGCAATGGTTGGCAGACCTAGGTCAATGTGCAGATTTTCATTGCGAAGGAACCACGGAGCTCCCGTGGCTTTCCGCATGAAACGATTTTGTATTACCTGTAGACGGTGAAGGTCGCAAGTCAATATATTTATGAAAACATTATGTATGTGCGTAAAAATGTATCTCTCCTTCCGAGAAACTGTGAAAGGCATACTTACAATACAAGGAATAAAAATAAAATTGTTGTTCAAAATTCTAGATTAAGTAAATTAAATTCATCTTTTTTGGGGTTATGTATACGTTTTTACAATAAAATACCAGATAATATTTTAAATTTGTCAGAGAACAAATTTAAAGCTCACGTGAAGCTTACTTTATGTAAAAAAGCCTATTATAAGATTAATGATTACCTAAATGATGAAAATGTCTAGTAGGTATTGAATGTGTTCCTCTAGTTATTAAATAACTTGTAATGTACATACATACATAAACTCACGCCCGTAATCCCTAATGGGGTGGGCAGAGCCACAAGTAATCAAAGACAACTTGCAGCCACTGTTGATACGAACTTATGATACACTGTTGATAACTTGTAATGTACCCTCATTGATTTAAAAGATGTGTTGCTGTTGCAGTTTCTTGTCATTTCTTCTCCTCAGCCATAACACCTTGCGAAATGACGTAAATTCAAAAATGTTACATTGACCTTCAACAAGTTTATCCATGATAATTACGTTGAATAAATGATTCTGATTATGATGATTCTGATTCTGATGCATCTCCACCGATATTTGGTTCCGTGCGTGACTACACATGAGTTGCTGATGATTATTGTTTTGAATCAATTTCACTGTCTGTTTGGCTAGTACGCAAGGGTTAGTTACGAGTAACGCGAACAAAACAAAGTGTGCGCAAGAATGAGTGTATTTTTTGATGGAGTATCCGTAGTGTCTCATGGGAAAATGCAATTGTACAGTCCAAAAAAGATGTCATAGTTACATTACTTATAAAAAGAAAAAATACAGTTCTTAGGTACAATTTAACCCAATCGGGCGTGCAACATTACATAGGTATGTACTTAAATATTACAATATTAAAATTTAATTCATAGTCAATCGGGCGTGCATCATTACATAATTATATACAATATTAAAATAAATTTATTGTCAATCTAGTGTGCAAATTAATAACCCTAGCAAACAAATAGTCTACATATTTAAGAAGAAAAAAAAAACTATAATACAATGTCTTGTTTATTATATAATATTATATTTATTATTCCAATCAAAATATTCTTTCAGATTATAAAAACATTTTTGTATTAGCCATTTCTTAAGACACTTTTTAAACTGTATATTATTTTCTTTTCTAATATCTATAGGTAGATGATTGAATATTTTTATTGCTGAATGATATGTGCCTTGACTAGAAATTTTTGTCCTTTTACTTGTAATCATTAATGTTGCTTTGTGTCTTAAGTTACGGTTGTTAAATTGCCTGTTATCGATCGGGAAAAAATCGTTGTGTTTTCTTACGAAAGAACATAACTCTAGTATATAGATGCATGTCAGAGTTAACAATTCCACCTCCCTAAACAGAGGTCTGCAGGTAGTTAGATAGTCCCTTTGATAAATGGCCCTTACACATTTTTTTTGCAATCTGAATATAAGTTCAACATCTGTAGAATTACCCCAAAACACGATTCCATAACAAAGAAGCGGATATACATAACCATAATAGGCCGTGATAACTGTCCCTCTAGATGACATTTTCGCTAAGGCTTTAATGGCGTAGAGGCTGCTTCCCAGTTTAGCCTGCAATTGTTCCACATGACATTTCCAGTTCAGGTGACTGTCCATTATTATACCCAAGAATGACGCACTTTTTACCTGCTCTAGGCTCATGGACTGGTATCGTCTTGACCGGAGTCCGCTTTTGGGGGAGGTTAAGGAGCATATACCGGCGATATATCCATATTTGTGGCAATGTTATGGTGCTCCTTCTTCTCTGGTGTATAGAGGTTCCTTGTTCAGCTCTGCGACAGGTTGCCAGCAAGGAGATCCTCTAGCTCCGGCCGTTTTTAGTTTGGCGATTAATCCCATAATTTCAGCTCTAAATTCTCCTTTTAACGCATGGTATTTGGACGATGGCACTTTGGGTGGTGATGCTTCGATGGTGTTGAGGGATCTGGAGGGCCTGGTAACTTCGTTTGCGGGCATAGGTTTACGCTTAAATTTTTCTAAGTGTGAGCTTTTTATTCGTTCAACTGTGCCCCTAGACCAGAGGGCTGAAATTATAAGGAATTTTGAAATGGTGGCTCCGGGCATTAGGACTTTGGGGGAGGGTTCTCTGCGTTTGTTGGGGGCGCCGGTTTTGGACGAGGCTGTTCCAGCTTTCGTAAATGATCACATCCATAGTTTTGGTGAGTCTGCGGAGCGTCTTTACAATATAAATGCCCACATGGTGCTCTTCATTATTCGGTTTTGCTTGTTTGTGCCTAAGTTCATGTATGTCTTGAGATGCTCTAGGATTTGGAAATTTCCTGCTCTTACGTTAAGGTTGGATGACATGATTCGCGAGACTCTTTCCAAAGTGTTAAATTGTGACTTAGGTGGTAAAGCTGGGGATCAAGCATCTTTGCCGGTTAGATTTGGTGGTTTGGGAGTCAGGAGGGTTTCTTACGTAGCGCTTCCTGCTTTCCTTTCATCTGCCTATGCTTCCAATCATCTATTCGGTAGTATTGTTAACCCATCTTTGGGTTCCGTGGAGATTGGTGGTTTGGTGGAGGCTAGGGCTGCTTGGGTTGTGGCTTCCGGTGGGGACGTTCCGGTTCATCCGAGCTACCAGAGGCTTTGGGATGAGCCACTTTGTAAATTGGCGCATTCCCGACTCCTGGAGGGCTGTGATAATACGGTCGATCGTGCGCGTCTTCTTGCTGTCTCTGAGAGGGAGTCCGGTTTCTGGCTTCAAGCATACCCATCAGCTAATTTAGGAACGTTGTTGAGCAACAGTACCCTCTCTATGGCGGTTGGCCCTCGTTTGGGGGCTAGGACTAATGAACCGCATAGATGTTGTTGTGGTGAGAACGTCAATGAGTTGGGTCATCATGGCTTGTCCTGTCATAGGAGTGCCGGTCGCATATCCCGTCATGCCTCGCTCAACGATATTATTCGCAGGGCACTCGTTGCGGCCAATGTACCGGCGGTGCGGGAGCCGAATGGCATATTCCGTTCGGATGGTAAGCGTCCAAATGGAATGACGCTGATCCCTTGGAAGTTTGGCAGATCTTTGATATGGGATGCACTTGTGTGGATACCCTGGCGTCGTCGCATCTGGACGGTACTTCGTCTCGCCCCGCGGCAGCGGCTGTTGCGGCTGAGTCCTTGAAGAGGAGAAAGTACTCGGGTCTAGCGGGATCTTTCCTTTTTGTCCCATTTGCAGTTGAAACGATGGGTCCTTGGGGCCCAGAAGCAAAAATATTTGTTAAGGATCTCTCAATGCGTCTTATTGGGGCTTCGGGAGATGCTAGGGCTGGTAGTTATTTCTGTCAGAGAATTAGTCTGGCAATTCAGAGGGGTAATGCTGCCAGCCTGTTGGGCACCTTGCCTCGATGTGACGCATTGGAGGAGGTGTTTTATTTATAAGATGTGTTTGTTTTGTTTTTAATTGTTTGAATAAATAAATTTGTCTATAGATTTTTTGTTTGTTATTTAGTGCCTAAATACAAAATTTTATATTTTTATCTTAAAAAAATGACGAACCTCATAAAAAATTTCAACACCTATTTCATCCCCTCAAAGATCGAATTTTCAAAAACGCTTTAACAAATTGTTTTTTTATTTCTTATCAAGTTCCTAAATATAAAGTTTCGTGGTTTTATCCCCAAAAATGACGAACTCCCATACAAAATTTCAACCCTCATTTCACCCCCTCACTGGTCGAAATTTCAGAAACGCTAGAACAATTGTTTAATTATTTTTTATCAAGTGCTTAAATATAAAGTTTCATCCATACTAATATTATAAATGCGAAAGTAACTCTGTCTGTCTGTCTGTCTGTCTGTCTGTCTGTCTGTCTGTTACTCTTTCACGCCTAAACGGCTCAACGGATTTTGATGAAATTTGGTATGGTGATAGATGATAACCTAGAAATGGTCATAGGCTATAAATAATCACGCCATCGTTCTTAGGGGGTAGGCAGTTGGCAGATAACTAAATTGATTTAGTGATTTGTAGTCGTTTTTGTTGGGACTTTTGCTCTTTCACGTCTAAACGGCTGAACGGATTTTAATGAAATTTAGTAAGGTAATAGTTGGTTATCTAAAAACGGTTGTACGATTAAATTGATCACGTCATCGTACTTAGGGGGTAGGAAGTAGGCAGAAAACTGAATTGAGTTAGTGATTTTTTTATGGTTTTTGCTGGGAGTTTTGTCTATCATGCCTAAACGGCTCAACGGATTTTGATGAAATTTAGTTAGCTGATAGATAGTAATCTAGAAAAGGATATGGCCTATTAATATTTATGCTATCGTACTTAAGGCGTAGGCAGTAGACAGAAAACTAGGTTAGTGATTTTTAATTGTTTGTTTTAAAAGTTTGCCTCATTGACGCCTTAACGTCTGAACGGAATTTTATAAGACTTGGTTAATTTAAAGATAGGATCTTAGGCACGGACACAGGCTACTTTTTATGGCGGGAAAATACCTCATTCCCGCGGAAATCTAGATTTCGTGATCGTGTCAAGAAGCGCATGACGCCATAGCTACTGGAATGATTTCGATGTTTTTTTTTAAACTGAGTGACCTCAAGTTAGTATTTGATCACTTTTCTAACTTAGAGGGTAGGTAGGCGCCATAATTTAGGGAATTTATGATAAAATTTTGATGCAACTGTCTTTATTAAACAGTTATATCTCATTCCTACAGGAACCTACACATAGCTATAGCTAGCTATCTATTAACATTAAAACTCTTTCTAGAATCACATTACGCCAATTAATTGATCTGATTTGTATAAGTTTTTTTATTCAACTGACTGTTACATTACATACAGATAAAATCTAATTACTTACACCACATAATTAATATAGTACTATATGACTAGCTACGCTTTAAACTTGAGGAGGTAATTCGATAGACATTTATACGAACTTTAAGCCCAGTAATCAATCATAGTAATAAGGTAATACTCATTTTAGACAAAGAAACGGATAGGTAATCAGTTCGTCAACGAAATTATAACACCTACACTTAGTTTGTTTACTATTTAACGAGGGAAAATAATCCTTACTAATATTATAAATGCGAAAGTAACGCTGTCTGTCTGTCTGTCTGTTACGCTTTCCCGCTTAAACCTCTCAACCGATTTTGATTAAATTTGGCACAGACAATCTTTAGACCCTGAGAAAGGACATAGGATACCTTTTATTGCGAAAAGAAGGGACGAAGAGATTGAAATAGGGGTTGAAAGTTTGTATGGGATATTTTAATTTTAAAATATAAATACACTAGCTGGTACCCGCGACTTCGTCTGCGTACTTTTAATTTGAATATTAAGGATTATATAAAAGGAACGGTATAGCATGTGATTAAAAGAGAGTAAGTAGGTATATTTAAAAAAAATAAAAAATATCTGTTTACAGTCGTTATAAAGTACCTATGTATTCCATTGAGTGGCAGAAATTACCTAGGAATATTTATCGGTCCCTTATGTCCAAGACACTTACAGGGGTCAGCGTCACGTTGTGTACAAAAATATTTTAAAATGACCTAATTTAAAACTTTTTTGTACACAACGTTTGCTATTTTGTTATTATTTGTTAAAATGTAGAAATTGTTTGGACTCGACACTCGCGAGCAGGCCACGTCATCATATGTTCTTTCTCAGGGTCTAAAGATTGTCTGTGCCAAATTTAATCAAAATCGGTTGAGAGGTTTAAGCGGGAAAGCGTAACAGACAGACAGACAGACAGACAGTTACTTTCGCATTTATAATATTACATAAACGGCCTATATACGTCCCACTGCTGGGCACAGGCCTCCCCTCAATCAACCGGAGGGGGTACGGAGCATACTCCACCACGCTGGTCCAATGCGGGTTAGTGGAGGTGTTTTTACGGCTAATAGCCGGGACCAACGCGTTAACGTGCCCACCGAAGCACGGAATCATCTTACTTTTTCGGACAATCAGGTGATTCAAGCCTGAAAAGTCCTTACCAAACAAAGGACAGTCTCACAAAGTGATTTCGACAATGTCCCCGTCGGGAATCGAACCCGAACCTCCAGATTGTGAGCCTAACGCTCTAACCACTAGACCACGGAGGCTGTTTATAATATTAGTAAGGATTATTTTCCCTCGTTGTACATTTCTGACATCAACCTTAAACAATACCGCTCCTTCATTTTCGGAAACAAAAGTGCGGGCTGCGTGCACGGCTGCTTCACAGCCACTCTTTTAACCAAAACCTAACTGTTTTGGTTGGAAGGAGCCGCTAAGTTGAGGGAGAACATGCTTACAGCAAACCTTGGAGGCAATACGACGAATTGTGTTTCCAACAGCAATAGGCCGCACATCCCCATCCTTCTTTCCAAGTGCAAACAAGTTTGCCCCATACAAGACCGATTTAACTTCTGAAGGCACCTTCCCCGATAACATTATATTTACAAGAGAAACCAAACTGTTCAAGAGAGATTTACCCACATCGCCCGTCGAGCCACACACCAAGTCTTTAAGATGTTGCGGGGAAAGACCATCAAGGCCACTAGCAGAACCACTCTTAAAAGACAATATTGCGGCCAATACATCCTCCGCTGTGGCCTGAGGTGACACATCTGACGGCTGCGGGGGAACAGGCAACTGCGAGGACACCACAGGAGCCGGATGTTTAGCCTCCAAGGCAACCAAGGTCTCCCGAGTAACTGGTGCAAACTCATCACTCGAAAACACCAAATGGGCCGCCCCTCTTAAATCACCGTCATTAAACTTGGCCTCGATCTTTTTCAAAATATCCTGCCCATTTAAATTTGTTCCACGAGGAAACGAGAAATCCCCGAAATCATGGGGAAACTCACAATTATTTTTCACCCTTTGTGTGAGAGAGATTATCTCCCCGTTCCCCTTAACCACATGCAAAGTTCTAAAAGTAAAAGTCAATAAATTACTCCAATTGACTGCACTGTTGACAGAGACAACCATATCGACTGCCTTTCTCAAAGCTGTGGCAACCGCAATTCTGGTCCCACGGGGTACACGCTTCAACACAGGACAACTACACTTTAAATCTCCCAACAACTTCCACAACGGCTCGGCTCGACCAGGGCTGGGAGCAATACTACCGTCGGCATGACTAGAAGAAACATGAGCAACAGAGCCAACTGGCTGAGATATAAATAAAGATGATTTGTGCATCCGTCCCTTATGTATTTTTAAACCCCTGATGCTATTGAAAAACCATGGCTCATTGCATTTGGTTGCGCCATAATTATTAGATGTTTGTAATTTGATTTTTGATTGGTATGTTCGCGCCACTTCCTGTTCCCATCCTTTTCCCGCACATACCTATCGTCTCTGCGCGAACGAGAAGGAAGATAACGCGATAGTTCCGCGTTTCGTCGCTTGGAGGCGCTAGTAAAGAAAAAGAAGATGGCGAAAAATCCCTTGTCAACACGCACGCGCTGGTATAAATAAAACTCAAATTTCGCGTAAAAGGACATGTCCTGGTGATTAATTCGACAAATTCGCTGTTATATGGTTTACCTCGCCGCACTGTGTTGTTTGTGTGCTTGATCGAAGTGTATTATCATCAATCAGTGTTTTATGAACCCGCCGGCTGAGGTCAGACGCGCCGCCACCAGGTACTGTGCCTTTCCTTACCCTTGCAAACTGTATTTCATTTGTTCCATATCCGCAGCAGTTTGCACTAGTCCACCAGCGTGACATACCAGTTGAATTTCGAATTTATCGTAACTGCATATACAGTCCATTAACATTTTGTTTTTTACACCCGCCCAACCAGCATTGATTACATCTCGCACGACCGCCCAAAGACAGGGCACCAGAATTACTTCCTGAAGTGGATGGTACCGGGACTGGCTGGGAAGTAGACATTGTAAGCTGTCACATACAAATAAAATACACCAGTTGTAGTCTAAACTAAACCATACTCATTAACAAAAAACAATAATTACGAGTAGTACTATACTGGGTGTTAGTGACATCGTAACGAATACTGAGAGGGATGATTCAGACCATGATTCTGAGTTAATATCTAGTGGAATTTTCCGTCGCAAAATTCATGAAATTTTGAGTTTTGTTTTTAATTATTTTCAATTCCATATTGTGCTTTTAGCTGCATAGAACCCAAATTTCAATAAAAAAAACAATAATGACAAATTATCGAATATTTTCGATGTAATGGAGACAACAGCTGCTCGAACGGGTCAACGGCCACACGCACCGCGCGCCGCGCGCCCCGCTCCACACGCCCCGCTCCGCGCGCCCCGCGCCGCACGCCGGCGGCGGCGCGGCGGCGGCGCGGCCTACAAAGTAGGCACTACGAACCGATCCTATTTCTTTCTCTGTCTATCGTAAATTATAAAATTATTTTATTCTTATTCTTATTCTTAAATGGACGGATAATCAACAGGCATAAAATTTATGGAATACACGTCAATTTTAAGCAGAAATCTAAAACAACCGACAGAATTAAGTTGACAGCACACGTCAAACGGTTTGCATACCAGCGAGATACCTTTTTGATTCGACCGGGTTATTCATTCATTTACTCATAGAAATCGGGGCCATTATCTACCTAAAACAGTTGAAACAGTAAATAATTGTATTCTTTGTTGTCATTAGAATAACTAACAACCAACTAACACAACCACCACAGATTAGGTAATTAGTTACCTACTATGTCAACCATCCACCAACTTAGTATGTAAGTACCTACGCAAAACCTCGCTACACAAAAATCGAGCGAGATCGCGTCTAGAATTGGGCGGACACTCTGCCAGAGTGTTGCCTATCGATATTCTATCGATACCTAGTTAAAAAAAACCAATAGTAGGTACCTATCGATAGATCTTTTAGATCAATATTGTTACAAAGCAAGACCTATCGGTACTATCGCTAGTATCGATCTAAATGTACTATCACTACTTTCGATAGTTTAGACAATTTTCAAGTTCAACAATTGATAATCTACCTATCGATAGTTCGGCAACTCCGCCGCGTAGGCAATGTCGGCATGTTCAAAGAAAAAAAATATTGTCCGAGAGGAGTGATCTTATTTTTCTTGTTACATGTTGGTACCGAGGTACTAAGTACATACTAAGTTATTCGTGTTTTAAATCTCATTGTTAAATCATCAGTAAAGAACTAATTAAACCTATCCTGTTCTGTGTACAATATTCATGTAACGGCTACGTGCTTACATAAGTACCTAGTAGACGGGAGCAACGACTTAACGTACCTTCCGAAGCACGGATCATTTTACTTTCGGACAATCAGGTGATCAGCCTGTAACGTCCCAACCAAAGGCCTTATAAACAGATTTTTGTGATATGTCCCCACCGGAATACGAACCCGGACCCTCCGCATCCCATCGCTCAACCACTGGACCACATAGGCCAAGAAGGTTCTAAGACATAATTAAAGGATCCTGGGACGCAAGACCTCCGAGTTAGGGCTTGTTTGATCTGTCTTGATGGATACTCGGACGTGAATAGCCTCACGGATCAAGGGCAACGCGCGCCAATAAAGTAGGCATTACGAACAGATACTAGGTATTTCTTTGAGTTGATAGGTATCAAGTGAAGTTTCCTGTCGCAAAATTCATAAAAAAATTAGATTTTTTTCAGTCCCATATTGTGTTTTAAGCTGCATAGAACGCACATTTAAAATAAACAAATAAAAATTACTAATTATTAAATTTTATCAATGTCATCAATAATAATAATAACGTATCTACAACTTCAGCTATGCGCAGGTGAATAGCCGGCGCACGGGTCAAGGGCAACGTTCGCCAATAAAGTAGGCATACGAACAGATACTATTTCTTTCTCTGTCACTTGCACCATAAACATACTTCTCTCTCTCTGTCTAGTCGTCGGCTCGACTCGGCCGCGGCCGGCGCGTCGTCGGCGCGCCTTTGATGCTTTGCGCTAACGCCGCCGCGCGCTTCCGCTCAGTCGAATACTAAGCTTGACCCGAATCGCGTGATGTTTTTCGAGGATATTTTTTTCGTGTTTGTGAGTGTTTTGTGTTTGTTTTATTCTGTAAATGAGTAGTGTCGACTATGATGATAGATCATAGACCATTTACTGCGCAAAAGT